>NC_133917.1:5774107-6088383 GCF_964199755.1 Larus michahellis | reverse complement strand
GGCGCCAGGTGGGCGCCGGTGGCGCCGAGGCTGACGGCCGCCGGAAAGCCCGCAGCCCCACGGGCTGTGGGGCCACCCGAGCGGCTGCCAAAGAGCTTTCCAACGATGCACGGCTTTCCCTCCTGGCTCTTCGGGCGTGGGAGCTGTGGCCAGAGCCGCGGCCCTACTAGAAAATGCTTCGCAGGCTGTTGCGGCACCGCCACGTGGGCAGCGGTGGCGCCGAGGCTGACGGCCGCCGCAAAGCCCGCAGCCCCACCGGCTGTGGGGCCACGCGAGCGTCTGCCAAAGAGCTTTCCAACGAGGCACGGCTTTCCCTCCTGGCTCTTCGGGCGTGGGAGCTGTGGCCAGAGCCGCGGCCCTACCGGAAAATGCTTCGCAAGGCTGGCGTGGCGGCGCCAGGTGGGCGCCAGTGGCGCCGAGGCTGACGGCCGCCACAAAGCCCGCAGCCCCACGGGCTGTGGGGCCACGCGAGCGGCTGCCAAAGAGCTTTCCAACGAGGCACGGCTTTCCCTCCTGGCTCTTCGGGCGTGGGAGCTGTGGCCAGAGCCGCGGCCCTACCGGAAAATGCTTCGCAGGCTGGCGCGGCGGCAACACGTGGGCGCCGGTGGCGCCGAGGCTGACGGCCACCGGAAAGCCCGCAGCCCCATGGGCTGTGGGGCCACGCGAGCGGCTGCCAAAGAGCTTTCCAATGAGGCACGGCTTTCCCTCCTGGCTCTTCGGGCGTGGGAGCTGTGGCCAGAGACGCGGCCCTACCGGAAAATGCTTCACAGGCTGGCGCGGAGGCGCCAGGTGGGCGCCGGTTGCGCCGAGGCTGACGGCCGCCGGAAAGCCCGCAGCCCCACGGTGTGTGGGGCCACGCGAGCGGCTGCCAAAGAGCTTTCCAACGAGGCACGGCTTTCCCTCCTGGCTCTTCGGGCGTGGGAGCTGTGGCCAGAGCCGTGGCCCTACCGGAAAATGCTTCGCAGGCTGGCGCGGCGAAACCAGGTGGGCGCCCGTGGCGCCGAGGCTGACGGCCGCCGGAAAGCCCGCAGCCCCACGGGTTGTGGGGCCACGCGAGCGGCTGCCAAAGAGCTTTCCAACGAGGCACGGCTTTCCCTCCTGGCTCTTCGGGCGTGGGAGCTGTGGCCAGAGACGCGGCCCTACCGGAAAATGCTTCGGGGGATGGCGCGGCGGCGCCAGGTGGGCGCCGGTGGCGCCGAGGCTGACGGCTGCCGGAAAGCCCGCAGCCCCACGGTCTGTGGGGCCACGCGAGCGGCTGCCAAAGAGCTTTCCAACGAGGCACGGCTTTCCCTCCTGGCTCTTTGGGCGTGGGAGCTGTGGCCAGAGCCGCGGCCCTACCGGAAAATGCTTCGCAGGCTGCCTCGGCGGCAACACGTGGGCGCCGGTGGCGCCGAGGCTGACGGCCGCCAGAAAGCCCGCAGCCCCACGAGCTGTGGGGCCACGCGAGCGGCTGCCAAACAGCTTTCCAACGAGGCACGGCTTTCCCTCCTGGCTCTTCGGGCGTGGGAGCTGTGGCCAGAGCCGCGGCCTTACCATAAAATGCTTCGGGGGCTGGCGCGGCGATGCCACGTGGGTGACGGTGGCGCCGAGGCTGACGGCCGCCAGAAAGCCCGCAGCCCCACGGTCTGTTGGGCCACGCGAGCGGCTGCCAAAGAGCTTTCCAACGAGGCACGGCTTTCCCTCCTGGCTCTTCGGGCGTGGGAGCTGTGGCCAGAGCCGCGGCCCTACCGGAAAATGCTTCGGGGGCTGGCACGGCGGCGCCAGGTGGGCGCCGGTGGCGCTGAGGCTGACGGCCGCCGGAAAGCCCGCAGCCCCACGGTCTGTGGGGCCACGCGAGCGGCTGCCAAAGAGCTTTCCAACGAGGCACGGCTTTCCCTCCTGGTTCTTCGGGCGTGGGAGCTGTGGCCAGAGCCGCGGCCCTACCAGAAAATGCTTCGCAGGCTGGCGCGGCGGCAACACATGGGCGCCGGTGGCGCCGAGGCTGACGGCCGCCGCAAAGCCCGCAGCCCCACGGGCTGTGGGGCCACGCGAGCGGCTGCCAAAGAGCTTTCCAACGAGGCACGGCTTTCCCTCCTGGCTCTTCGGGCGTAGGAGCTGTGGCCAGAGACGCGACCCTACTGGAAAATGCTTCGCAGGCTGGCGCGGCGGCGCCACGTGGGCGCCGGTGGCGCCGAGGCTGACGGCCGCCGCAAAGCCCGCAGCCCCACGGGCTGTGGGGCCACGCGAGCGGCTGCCAAAGAGCTTTCCAACGATGCACGGCTTTCCCTCCTGGCTCTTCGGGCGTGGGAGCTGTGGCCAGAGCCGCGGCCCTACCGGAAAATGCTTCGCAGGCTGGTGCGGCAGCGCTACGTAGGCGCCGGTGGCGCCGAGGCAGACGGCCGCCGCAAAGCCCGCAGCCCCACGGTGTGTGGGGCCACGCGAGCGGCTGCCAAAGAGCTTTCCAACGAGGCACGGCTTTCCCTCCTGGCTCTTCGGGCGTGGGAGCTGTGGCCAGAGCCGCGGCCCTACCGGAAAATGCTTCGCAGGCTGGCGCGGTGGCGCCAGGTGGGCGCCCGTGGCGCCGAGGCTGACGGCCGCCGGAAAGCCCGCAGCCCCACGGGCTGTGGGGCCACGCGAGCGGCTGCCAAAGAGCTTTCCAAGGAGGCACGGCTTTCCCTCCTGGCTCTTCGGGCGTGGGAGCTGTGGCCAGAGCCGCGGCCCTACCGGAAAATGCTTCGCAGGCTGGCGCGGCGGCAACACGTGGGCGCCGGTGGCGCCGAGGCTGACGGCCGCCGGAAAGCCCGCAGCCCCACGGGCTGTGGGGCCACGCGAGCAGCTGCCAAAGAGCTTTCCAACGAGGCACGGCTTTCCCTCCTGGCTCTTCAGGCGTGGGAGCTGTGGCCAGAGCCGCGGCCCTACCGGAAAATGTTTCGCAGGCTGACGCGGCGGCAACACGTGGGCGCCGGCGGCGCCGAGGCTGACGGCCACCGGAAAGCCCGCAGCCCCACGGGCTGTGGGGCCACGCGAGCGGCTGCCAAAGAGCTTTCCAACGAGGCACGGCTTTCCCTCCTGGCTCTTTGGGCGTGGGAGCTGTGGCCAGAGCCGCGGCCCTACCGGAAAATGCTTCGCAGGCTGGCGCGGCGGCGCTACGTAGGCGACGGTGGCGCCGAGGCAGACGGCCGCCGCAAAGCCCGCAGCCCCACGGGCTGTGGGGCCACGCGAGCGGCTGCCAAAGAGCTTTCCAACGAGGCACGGCTTTCCCTCCTGGCTCTTCGGGCGTGGGAGCTGTGGCCAGAGCCGCGGCCCTACCGGAAAATGCTTCGCAGGCTGGCGCGGCGGCGCCAGGTGGGCGCCCGTGGCGCCGAGGCTGACGGCCGCCGGAAAGCCCGCAGCCCCACGGGCTGTGGGGCCACGCGAGCGGCTGCCAAAGAGCTTTCCAAGGAGGCACGGCTTTCCCTCCTGGCTCTTCGGGAGTGGGAGCTGTGGCCAGAGCCGCGGCCCTACCGGAAAATGCTTCGCAGGCTGGCGCGGCGGCAACACGTGGGCGCCGGTGGCGCCGAGGCTGACGGCCGCCCGAAAGCCCGCAGCCCCACGGGCTGTGGGGCCACGCGAGCGGCTGCCAAAGAGCTTTCCAACGAGGCACGGCTTTCCCTCCTGGCTCTTCGGGCGTGGGAGCTGTGGCCAGAGCCGCGACCTTACAATAAAATGCTTCGGGGGATGGCGCGGCGGCGCCACGTGGGCGCCGGTGGCGCCGAGGCTGACGGCCACCGGAAAGCCCGCAGCCCCACGGTCTGTGGAGCCACGCGAGCGGCTGCCAAAGAGCTTTCCAACGAGGCACGGCTTTCCCTCCTGGCTCATCGGGCGTGGGAGCTGTGGCCAGAGACGCGGCCCTACCGGAAAATGCTTCGCAGGCTGGCGCGGCGGCAACACGTGGGCGCCGGTGGCGCCGAGGCTGACGGCCACCAGAAAGCCCGCAGCCCCATGGGCTGTGGGGCCACGCGAGCGGCTGCCAAAGAGATTTCCAACGAGGCACGGCTTTCCCTCCTGGCTCTTCGGGCGTGGGAGCTGTGGCCAGAGCCGCGGCCTTACCATAAAATGCTTCGGGGGCTGGCGCGGCGACGCCACGTGGGCGCCGGTGGCGCCGAGGCTGACGGCCACCGCAAAGCCCACAGCCCCACGGGCTGTGGGGCCACGCGAGCGGCTGCCAAAGAGCTTTCCAACGAGGCACGGCTTTCCCTCCTGGCTCTTCGGGCGTGGGAGCTGTGGCCAGAGCCGCGGCCCTACCGGAAAATGCTTCGCAGGCTGGCGCGGCGGCAACACGTGGGCGCCGGTGGCGCCGAGGCTGACGGCCGCCGCAAAGCCCGCAGCCCCACGGGCTGTGGGGCCACGCGAGCGGCTGCCAAAGAGCTTTCCAACGAGGCACGGCTTTCCCTCCTGGCTCTTTGGGTGTGGGAGCTGTCGCCAGAGCCGCGACCCTACTGGAAAATGCTTCGCAGGCTGGCGCGGCGGCGCCAGGTGGGCGCCGGTGGCACCGAGGCTGACGGCCGCCGGAAAGCCCGCAGCCCCACGGTGTGTGGGGCCACGCGAGCGGCTGCCAAAGAGCTTTCCAACGAGGCACGGCTTTCCCTCCTGGCTCTTCGGGCGTGGGAGCTGTGGCCAGAGCCGCGGCCCTACCGGAAAATGCTTCGCAGGCTGGTGCGGCAGCGCTACGTAGGCGACGGTGGCGCCGAGGCAGACGGCCGCCGCAAAGCCCGCAGCCCCACGGTCTGTAGGGCCACGCGAGCGGCTGCCAAAGAGATTTCCAACGAGGCATGGCTTTCCCTCCTGGCTCTTCGGGCGTGGGAGCTGTGGCCAGAGCCGTGGCCCTACCGGAAAATGCTTCGCAGGCTGGCGCAGCGGCGCCAGGTGGGCGCCCGTGGCGCCGAAGCTGACGGCCGCCGCAAAGCCCGCAGCCCCACAGGCTGTGGGGCCACGCGAGCGGCTGCCAAAGAGCTTTCCAACGAGGCACGGCTTTCCCTCCTGGCTCTTCGGGCGTGGGAGCTGTGGCCAGAGCCGCGGCCCTACCGGAAAATGCTTCGCAGGCTGGCGCGGCGGCAACACGTGGGCGCCGGTGGCGCCGAGGCTGACGGCCGCCAGAAAGCCCACAGCCCCACGAGCTGTGGGGCCACGCGAGCGGCTGCCAAAGAGCTTTCCAACGAGGCACGGCTTTCCCTCCTGGCTCTTCGGGCGTGGGAGCTGTGGCCAGAGCCGCGGCCTTACCATAAAATGCTTCGGGGGATGGCGCGGCGGCGCCACGTGGGCGACGGTGGCGCCGAGGCTGACGGCCGCCGGAAAGCCCGCAGCCCCACGGTCTGTGGGGCCACGCGAGCGGCTGCCAAAGAGCTTTCCAACGAGGCACGGCTTTCCCTCCTGGCTCTTCGGGCGTGGAAGCTAGCTGTGGCCAGAGCCGCGGCCCTACCGGAAAATGCTTCGCAGGCTGGCGCGGCAGCAACACGTGGGCGCCGGTGGCGCCGAGGCTGACGGCCGCCGGAAAGCCCGCAGCCCCACGGGCTGTGGGGCCACGCGAGCGGCTGCCAAAGAGCTTTCCAACGAGGCACGGCTTTCCCTCCTGGCTCTTCGGGCGTGGGAGCTGTGGCCAGAGCCGCGGCCCTACCGGAAAATGCTTCGGGGGTGGCGCGGCGGCGCCACGTGGGCGCCGGTGGCGCCGAGGCTGACGGCCGCCGGAAAGCCCGCAGCCCCACGGGCTGTGGGGCCACGCGAGCGGCTGCCAAAGAGCTTTCCAACGATGCACGGCTTTCCCTCCTGGCTCTTCGGGCGTGGGAGCTGTGGCCAGAGCCGCGGCCCTACCGGAAAATGCTTCGCAGGCTGGCGCGGCAGCGTTACGTAGGCGCCGGTGGCGCCGAGGCTGACGTCCGCCGGAAAGCCTGCAGCCCCACGGGCTGTGGGGCCACGCGAGCGGCTGCCAAAGAGCTTTCCAACGAGGCACGGCTTTCCCTCCTGGCTCTTCGGGCGTGGGAGCTGTGGCCAGAGCCACAGCCCTACCGGAAAATGCTTCGCAGGCTGGCGCGGCAGCGCCAGGTGGGCGCCGCTGGCGCCGAGGCTGATGGCCGCCGGAAAGCCCGCAGCCCCACGGGCTGTGGGGCCACGCGAGCGGCTGCCAAAGAGCTTTCCAACGAGGCACGGCTTTCCCTCCTGGCTCTTTGGGCGTGGGAGCTGTGGCCAGAGCCGCGGCCCTACCGGAAAATGCTTCGCAGGCTGGCGTGGCGGCAACAGGTGGGCGCCGGTGGCGCCGAGGCTCACGGCCGCCGCAAAGCCCGCAGCCCCACGGGCTGTGGGGCCACGCGAGCGGCTGCCAAAGAGTTTTCCAACCAGGCACGGCTTTTCCTCCTGGCTCTTCGGGCGTGGGAGCTGTGGCCAGAGCCGCGGCCCTACCGGAAAATGCTTCGCAGGCTGGTGCGGCGGCGCCAGATGGGCGCCCGTGGCGCCGAGGCTGACGGCCGCCGGAAAGCCCGCAGCCCTACGGGCTGTGGGGCCACGCGAGCGGCTGCCAAAGAGCTTTCCAACGAGGCACGGCTTTCCCTCCTGGCTCTTCGGGCGTGGGAGCTGTGGCCAGAGCCGCGGCCCTACCGGAAAATCCTTCGGGGGCTGGCGCGGCAGCGCCAGGTGGGCACCAGTGGCGCCGAGGCTGACGGCCGCCCGAAAGCCCGCAGCCCCACGGGCTGTGGGGCCACGCGAGCGGCTGCCAAAGAGCTTTCCAACGAGGCACGGCTTTCCCTCCTGGCTCTTCGGGCGTGGGAGCTGTGGCCAGAGCCGCGGCCCTACCGGAAAATGCTTCGCAGGCTGGTGCGGCAGCGCTACGTAGGCGACGGTGGCGCCGAGGCTGACGGCCGCCGCAAAGCCCGCAGCCCCACGGGCTGTGGGGCCACGCGAGCGGCTGCCAAAGAGCTTTCCAACGAGGCACGGCTTTTCCTCCTGGCTCTTCGGGCGTGGGAGCTGTGGCCAGAGCCGCGGCCCTACCGGAAAATGCTTCGCAGGCTGGCGCGGCGGCGCCAGGTGGGCGCCCGTGGCGCCGACCTGGCGGCCGCTGGAAAGCCCGCAGCCCCACGGGCTGTGGGGCCACGCGAGCGGCTGCCAAAGAGCTTTCCAACGAGGCACGGCTTTCCCTCCTGGCTCTTCAGGCGTGGGAGCTGTGGCCAGAGCCGCGGCCCTACCGGAAAATGCTTCGCAGGCTGGCGCGGCGGCAACACGTGGGCGCCGGTGGCGCCGAGGCTGACGGCCGCCCGAAAGCCCGCAGCCCCACGGGCTGTGGGGCCACGCGAGCGGCTGCCAAAGAGCTTTCCAACGAGGCACGGCTTTCCCTCCTGGCTCTTCGGGCGTGGGAGCTGTGGCCAGAGCCGCGGCCTTACCATAAAATGCTTCGGGGGATGGCGCGGCGGCGCCACGTGGGCGCCGGTGGCGCCGAGGCTGACGGCCGCCGGAAAGCCCGCAGCCCCACGGGCTGTGGGGCCACGCGAGCGGCTGCCAAAGAGCTTTCCAACGAGGCACGGCTTTCCCTCCTGGCTCTTCGGGCGTGGGAGCTGTGGCCAGAGACGCGGCCCTACCGGAAAATGCTTCGCAGGCTGGCGTGGCGGCAACAGGTGGGCGCCGGTGGCGCCGAGGCTGACGGCCACCAGAAAGCCCGCAGCCCCACGGGCTGTGGGGCCACGCGAGCGGCTGCCAAAGAGCTTTCCAACGAGGCACGGCTTTCCCTCCTGGCTCTTCGGGCGTGGGAGCTGTGGCCAGAGCCGCGGCCTTACCATAAAATGCTTAGGGGGCTGGCGCGGCGACGCCACGTGGGTGACGGTGGCGCCGAGGCTGACGGCCGCCGCAAAGCCCGCAGCCCCACGGGCTGTGGGGCCACGCGAGCGGCTGCCAAAGAGCTTTCCAACGATGCACGGCTTTCCCTCCTGGCTCTTCGGGCGTGGGAGCTGTGGCCAGAGCCGCGGCCCTACCGGAAAATGCTTCGCAGGCTGACGCGGCGGCAACACGTGGGCTCCGGTGGCGCCGAGGCTGACGGCCGCCGCAAAGCCCGCAGCCCCACGGTCTGTGGGGCCACGCGAGCGGCTGCCAAAGAGCTTTCCAACGAGGCACGGCTTTCCCTCCTGGCTCTTCGGGAGTGGGAGCTGTGGCCAGAGCCGCGGCCCTACCGGAAAATGCTTCGCAGGCTGGCGCGGCGGCAACACGTGGGCGCCGGTGGCGCCGAGGCTGACGGCCGCCCGAAAGCCCGCAGCCCCACGGGCTGTGGGGCCACGCGAGCGGCTGCCAAAGAGCTTTCCAACGAGGCACGGCTTTCCCTCCTGGCTCTTCGGGCGTGGGAGCTGTGGCCAGAGACGCGACCTTACAATAAAATGCTTCGGGGGATGGCGCGGCGGCGCCACGTGGGCGCCGGTGGCGCCGAGGCTGACGGCCACCGGAAAGCCCGCAGCCCCACGGTCTGTGGGGCCACGCGAGCGGCTGCCAAAGAGCTTTCCAACGAGGCACGGCTTTCCCTCCTGGCTCTTCGGGCGTGGGAGCTGTGGCCAGAGACGCGGCCCTACCGGAAAATGCTTCGCAGGCTGGCGCGGCGGCAACACGTGGGCGCCGGTGGCGCCGAGGCTGACGGCCGCCAGAAAGCCCGCAGCCCCATGGGCTGTGGGGCCACGCGAGCGGCTGCCAAAGAGCTTTCCAACGAGGCACGGCTTTCCCTCCTGGCTCTTCGGGCGTGGGAGCTGTGGCCAGAGCCGCGGCCTTACCATAAAATGCTTCGGGGGCTGGCGCGGCGACGCCACGTGGGCGCCGGTGGCGCCGAGGCTGACGGCCACCGCAAAGCCCACAGCCCCACGGGCTGTGGGGCCACGCGAGCGGCTGCCAAAGAGCTTTCCAACGAGGCACGGCTTTCCCTCCTGGCTCTTCGGGCGTGGGAGCTGTGGCCAGAGCCGCGGCCCTACCGGAAAATGCTTCGCAGGCTGGCGCGGCGGCAACACGTGGGCGCCGGTGGCGCCGAGGCTGACGGCCGCCGCAAAGCCCGCAGCCCCACGGGCTGTGGGGCCACGCGAGCGGCTGCCAAAGAGCTTTCCAACGAGGCACGGCTTTCCCTCCTGGCTCTTCGGGCGTGGGAGCTGTGGCCAGAGCCGCGGCCCTACCGGAAAATGCTTCGCAGGCTGGCGCGGCGGCAACACGTGGGCGCCGGTGGCGCCGAGGCTGACGGCCGCCAGAAAGCCCACAGCCCCACGAGCTGTGGGGCCACGCGAGCGGCTGCCAAAGAGCTTTCCAACGAGGCACGGCTTTCCCTCCTGGCTCTTCGGGCGTGGGAGCTGTGGCCAGAGCCGCGGCCTTACCATAAAATGCTTCGGGGGATGGCGCGGCGGCGCCACGTGGGCGACGGTGGCGCCGAGGCTGACGGCCGCCGGAAAGCCCGCAGCCCCACGGTCTGTGGGGCCACGCGAGCGGCTGCCAAAGAGCTTTCCAACGAGGCACGGCTTTCCCTCCTGGCTCTTCGGGCGTGGAAGCTAGCTGTGGCCAGAGCCGCGGCCCTACCGGAAAATGCTTCGCAGGCTGGCGCGGCAGCAACACGTGGGCGCCGGTGGCGCCGAGGCTGACGGCCGCCGGAAAGCCCGCAGCCCCACGGGCTGTGGGGCCACGCGAGCGGCTGCCAAAGAGCTTTCCAACGAGGCACGGCTTTCCCTCCTGGCTCTTCGGGCGTGGGAGCTGTGGCCAGAGCCGCGGCCCTACCGGAAAATGCTTCGGGGGTGGCGCGGCGGCGCCACGTGGGCGCCGGTGGCGCCGAGGCTGACGGCCGCCGGAAAGCCCGCAGCCCCACGGGCTGTGGGGCCACGCGAGCGGCTGCCAAAGAGCTTTCCAACGATGCACGGCTTTCCCTCCTGGCTCTTCGGGCGTGGGAGCTGTGGCCAGAGCCGCGGCCCTACCGGAAAATGCTTCGCAGGCTGGCGCGGCAGCGTTACGTAGGCGCCGGTGGCGCCGAGGCTGACGTCCGCCGGAAAGCCTGCAGCCCCACGGGCTGTGGGGCCACGCGAGCGGCTGCCAAAGAGCTTTCCAACGAGGCACGGCTTTCCCTCCTGGCTCTTCGGGCGTGGGAGCTGTGGCCAGAGCCACAGCCCTACCGGAAAATGCTTCGCAGGCTGGCGCGGCAGCGCCAGGTGGGCGCCGCTGGCGCCGAGGCTGATGGCCGCCGGAAAGCCCGCAGCCCCACGGGCTGTGGGGCCACGCGAGCGGCTGCCAAAGAGCTTTCCAACGAGGCACGGCTTTCCCTCCTGGCTCTTTGGGCGTGGGAGCTGTGGCCAGAGCCGCGGCCCTACCGGAAAATGCTTCGCAGGCTGGCGTGGCGGCAACAGGTGGGCGCCGGTGGCGCCGAGGCTCACGGCCGCCGCAAAGCCCGCAGCCCCACGGGCTGTGGGGCCACGCGAGCGGCTGCCAAAGAGTTTTCCAACCAGGCACGGCTTTTCCTCCTGGCTCTTCGGGCGTGGGAGCTGTGGCCAGAGCCGCGGCCCTACCGGAAAATGCTTCGCAGGCTGGTGCGGCGGCGCCAGATGGGCGCCCGTGGCGCCGAGGCTGACGGCCGCCGGAAAGCCCGCAGCCCTACGGGCTGTGGGGCCACGCGAGCGGCTGCCAAAGAGCTTTCCAACGAGGCACGGCTTTCCCTCCTGGCTCTTCGGGCGTGGGAGCTGTGGCCAGAGCCGCGGCCCTACCGGAAAATCCTTCGGGGGCTGGCGCGGCAGCGCCAGGTGGGCACCAGTGGCGCCGAGGCTGACGGCCGCCCGAAAGCCCGCAGCCCCACGGGCTGTGGGGCCACGCGAGCGGCTGCCAAAGAGCTTTCCAACGAGGCACGGCTTTCCCTCCTGGCTCTTCGGGCGTGGGAGCTGTGGCCAGAGCCGCGGCCCTACCGGAAAATGCTTCGCAGGCTGGTGCGGCAGCGCTACGTAGGCGACGGTGGCGCCGAGGCTGACGGCCGCCGCAAAGCCCGCAGCCCCACGGGCTGTGGGGCCACGCGAGCGGCTGCCAAAGAGCTTTCCAACGAGGCACGGCTTTCCCTCCTGGCTCTTCGGGCGTGGGAGCTGTGGCCAGAGCCGCGGCCCTACCGGAAAATGCTTCGCAGGCTGGCGCGGCGGCGCCAGGTGGGCGCCCGTGGCGCCGACCTGGCGGCCGCTGGAAAGCCCGCAGCCCCACGGGCTGTGGGGCCACGCGAGCGGCTGCCAAAGAGCTTTCCAACGAGGCACGGCTTTCCCTCCTGGCTCTTCAGGCGTGGGAGCTGTGGCCAGAGCCGCGGCCCTACCGGAAAATGCTTCGCAGGCTGGCGCGGCGGCAACACGTGGGCGCCGGTGGCGCCGAGGCTGACGGCCGCCCGAAAGCCCGCAGCCCCACGGGCTGTGGGGCCACGCGAGCGGCTGCCAAAGAGCTTTCCAACGAGGCACGGCTTTCCCTCCTGGCTCTTCGGGCGTGGGAGCTGTGGCCAGAGCCGCGGCCTTACCATAAAATGCTTCGGGGGATGGCGCGGCGGCGCCACGTGGGCGCCGGTGGCGCCGAGGCTGACGGCCGCCGGAAAGCCCGCAGCCCCACGGTCTGTGGGGCCACGCGAGCGGCTGCCAAAGAGCTTTCCAACGAGGCACGGCTTTCCCTCCTGGCTCTTCGGGCGTGGGAGCTGTGGCCAGAGACGCGGCCCTACCGGAAAATGCTTCGCAGGCTGGCGTGGCGGCAACAGGTGGGCGCCGGTGGCGCCGAGGCTGACGGCCACCAGAAAGCCCGCAGCCCCACGGGCTGTGGGGCCACGCGAGCGGCTGCCAAAGAGCTTTCCAACGAGGCACGGCTTTCCCTCCTGGCTCTTCGGGCGTGGGAGCTGTGGCCAGAGCCGCGGCCTTACCATAAAATGCTTAGGGGGCTGGCGCGGCGACGCCACGTGGGTGACGGTGGCGCCGAGGCTGACGGCCGCCGGAAACCCCGCAGCCCCACGTGCTGTGGGGCCACGCGAGCGGCTGCCAAAGAGCTTTCCAACGATGCACGGCTTTCCCTCCTGGCTCTTCGGGCGTGGGAGCTGTGGCCAGAGCCGCGGCCCTACCGGAAAATGCTTCGCAGGCTGGCGCGGCGGCAACACGTGGGCTCCGGTGGCGCCGAGGCTGACGGCCGCCGCAAAGCCCGCAGCCCCACGGTCTGTGGGGCCACGCGAGCGGCTGCCAAAGAGCTTTCCAACGAGGCACGGCTTTCCCTCCTGGCTCTTCGGGAGTGGGAGCTGTGGCCAGAGCCGCGGCCCTACCGGAAAATGCTTCGCAGGCTGGCGCGGCGGCAACACGTGGGCGCCGGTGGCGCCGAGGCTGACGGCCGCCCGAAAGCCCGCAGCCCCACGGGCTGTGGGGCCACGCGAGCGGCTGCCAAAGAGCTTTCCAACGAGGCACGGCTTTCCCTCCTGGCTCTTCGGGCGTGGGAGCTGTGGCCAGAGACGCGACCTTACAATAAAATGCTTCGGGGGATGGCGCGGCGGCGCCACGTGGGCGCCGGTGGCGCCGAGGCTGACGGCCACCGGAAAGCCCGCAGCCCCACGGTCTGTGGGGCCACGCGAGCGGCTGCCAAAGAGCTTTCCAACGAGGCACGGCTTTCCCTCCTGGCTCTTCAGGCGTGGGAGCTGTGGCCAGAGACGCGGCCCTACCGGAAAATGCTTCGCAGGCTGGCGCGGCGGCAACACGTGGGCGCCGGTGGCGCCGAGGCTGACGGCCGCCAGAAAGCCCGCAGCCCCATGGGCTGTGGGGCCACGCGAGCGGCTGCCAAAGAGCTTTCCAACGAGGCACGGCTTTCCCTCCTGGCTCTTCGGGCGTGGGAGCTGTGGCCAGAGCCGCGGCCTTACCATAAAATGCTTCGGGGGCTGGCGCGGCGACGCCACGTGGGCGCCGGTGGCGCCGAGGCTGACGGCCACCGCAAAGCCCACAGCCCCACGGGCTGTGGGGCCACGCGAGCGGCTGCCAAAGAGCTTTCCAACGAGGCACGGCTTTCCCTCCTGGCTCTTCGGGCGTGGGAGCTGTGGCCAGAGACGCGGCCCTACCGGAAAATGCTTCGCAGGCTGGCGCGGCGGCAACACGTGGGCGCCGGTGGCGCCGAGGCTGACGGCCGCCGCAAAGCCCGCAGCCCCACGGGCTGTGGGGCCACGCGAGCGGCTGCCAAAGAGCTTTCCAACGAGGCACGGCTTTCCCTCCTGGCTCTTTGGGTGTGGGAGCTGTCGCCAGAGCCGCGACCCTACTGGAAAATGCTTCGCAGGCTGGCGCGGCGGCGCCAGGTGGGCGCCGGTGGCACCGAGGCTGACGGCCGCCGGAAAGCCCGCAGCCCCACGGTGTGTGGGGCCACGCGAGCGGCTGCCAAAGAGCTTTCCAACGAGGCACGGCTTTCCCTCCTGGCTCTTCGGGCGTGGGAGCTGTGGCCAGAGCCGCGGCCCTACCGGAAAATGCTTCGCAGGCTGGTGCGGCAGCGCTACGTAGGCGACGGTGGCGCCGAGGCAGACGGCCGCCGCAAAGCCCGCAGCCCCACGGTGTGTAGGGCCACTCGAGCGGCTGCCAAAGAGATTTCCAACGAGGCACGGCTTTCCCTCCTGGCTCTTCGGGCGTGGGAGCTGTGGCCAGAGCCGTGGCCCTACCGGAAAATGCTTCGCAGGCTGGCGCAGCGGCGCCAGGTGGGCGCCCGTGGCGCCGAAGCTGACGGCCGCCGCAAAGCCCGCAGCCCCACAGGCTGTGGGGCCACGCGAGCGGCTGCCAAAGAGCTTTCCAACGAGGCACGGCTTTCCCTCCTGGCTCTTCGGGCGTGGGAGCTGTGGCCAGAGCCGCGGCCCTACCGGAAAATGCTTCGCAGGCTGGCGCGGCAGCGTTACGTAGGCGCCGGTGGCGCCGAGGCTGACGTCCGCCGGAAAGCCTGCAGCCCCACGGGCTGTGGGGCCACGCGAGCGGCTGCCAAAGAGCTTTCCAACGAGGCACGGCTTTCCCTCCTGGCTCTTCGGGCGTGGGAGCTGTGGCCAGAGCCACAGCCCTACCGGAAAATGCTTCGCAGGCTGGCGCGGCAGCGCCAGGTGGGCGCCGCTGGCGCCGAGGCTGATGGCCGCCGGAAAGCCCGCAGCCCCACGGGCTGTGGGGCCACGCGAGCGGCTGCCAAAGAGCTTTCCAACGAGGCACGGCTTTCCCTCCTGGCTCTTTGGGCGTGGGAGCTGTGGCCAGAGCCGCGGCCCTACCGGAAAATGCTTCGCAGGCTGGCGTGGCGGCAACAGGTGGGCGCCGGTGGCGCCGAGGCTCACGGCCGCCGCAAAGCCCGCAGCCCCACGGGCTGTGGGGCCACGCGAGCGGCTGCCAAAGAGCTTTCCAACCAGGCACGGCTTTTCCTCCTGGCTCTTCGGGCGTGGGAGCTGTGGCCAGAGCCGCGGCCCTACCGGAAAATGCTTCGCAGGCTGGTGCGGCGGCGCCAGATGGGCGCCCGTGGCGCCGAGGCTGACGGCCGCCGGAAAGCCCGCAGCCCCACGGGCTGTGGGGCCACGCGAGCGGCTGCCAAAGAGCTTTCCAACGAGGCACGGCTTTCCCTCCTGGCTCTTCGGGCGTGGGAGCTGTGGCCAGAGCCGCGGCTCTACCGGAAAATCCTTCGGGGGCTGGCGCGGCAGCGCCAGGTGGGCACCAGTGGCGCCGAGGCTGACGGCCGCCCGAAAGCCCGCAGCCCCACGGGCTGTGGGGCCACGCGAGCGGCTGCCAAAGAGCTTTCCAACGAGGCACGGCTTTCCCTCCTAGCTCTTCGGGCGTGGGAGCTGTGGCCAGAGCCGCGGCCCTACCGGAAAATGCTTCGCAGGCTGGTGCGGCAGCGCTACGTAGGCGACGGTGGCGCCGAGGCTGACGGCCGCCGCAAAGCCCGCAGCCCCACGGGCTGTGGGGCCACGCGAGCGGCTGCCAAAGAGCTTTCCAACGAGGCACGGCTTTCCCTCCTGGCTCTTCGGGCGTGGGAGCTGTGGCCAGAGCCGCGGCCCTACCGGAAAATGCTTCGCAGGCTGTCGCGGCGGCGCCAGGTGGGCGCCCGTGGCGCCGACCTGGCGGCCGCTGGAAAGCCCGCAGCCCCACGGGCTGTGGGGCCACGCGAGCGGCTGCCAAAGAGCTTTCCAACGAGGCACGGCTTTCCCTCCTGGCTCTTCGGGCGTGGGAGCTGTGGCCAGAGCCGCGGCCCTACCGGAAAATGCTTCGCAGGCTGGCGCGGCGGCAACACGTGGGCTCCGGTGGCGCCGAGGCTGACGGCCGCCGCAAAGCCCGCAGCCCCACGGTCTGTGGGGCCACGCGAGCGGCTGCCAAAGAGCTTTCCAACGAGGCACGGCTTTCCCTCCTGGCTCTTCGGGAGTGGGAGCTGTGGCCAGAGCCGCGGCCCTACCGGAAAATGCTTCGCAGGCTGGCGCGGCGGCAACACGTGGGCGCCGGTGGCGCCGAGGCTGACGGCCGCCCGAAAGCCCGCAGCCCCACGGGCTGTGGGGCCACGCGAGCGGCTGCCAAAGAGCTTTCCAACGAGGCACGGCTTTCCCTCCTGGCTCTTCGGGCGTGGGAGCTGTGGCCAGAGACGCGACCTTACAATAAAATGCTTCGGGGGATGGCGCGGCGGCGCCACGTGGGCGCCGGTGGCGCCGAGGCTGACGGCCACCGGAAAGCCCGCAGCCCCACGGTCTGTGGGGCCACGCGAGCGGCTGCCAAAGAGCTTTCCAACGAGGCACGGCTTTCCCTCCTGGCTCTTCAGGCGTGGGAGCTGTGGCCAGAGACGCGGCCCTACCGGAAAATGCTTCGCAGGCTGGCGCGGCGGCAACACGTGGGCGCCGGTGGCGCCGAGGCTGACGGCCGCCAGAAAGCCCGCAGCCCCATGGGCTGTGGGGCCACGCGAGCGGCTGCCAAAGAGCTTTCCAACGAGGCACGGCTTTCCCTCCTGGCTCTTCGGGCGTGGGAGCTGTGGCCAGAGCCGCGGCCTTACCATAAAATGCTTCGGGGGCTGGCGCGGCGACGCCACGTGGGCGCCGGTGGCGCCGAGGCTGACGGCCACCGCAAAGCCCACAGCCCCACGGGCTGTGGGGCCACGCGAGCGGCTGCCAAAGAGCTTTCCAACGAGGCACGGCTTTCCCTCCTGGCTCTTCGGGCGTGGGAGCTGTGGCCAGAGACGCGGCCCTACCGGAAAATGCTTCGCAGGCTGGCGCGGCGGCAACACGTGGGCGCCGGTGGCGCCGAGGCTGACGGCCGCCGCAAAGCCCGCAGCCCCACGGGCTGTGGGGCCACGCGAGCGGCTGCCAAAGAGCTTTCCAACGAGGCACGGCTTTCCCTCCTGGCTCTTTGGGTGTGGGAGCTGTCGCCAGAGCCGCGACCCTACTGGAAAATGCTTCGCAGGCTGGCGCGGCGGCGCCAGGTGGGCGCCGGTGGCACCGAGGCTGACGGCCGCCGGAAAGCCCGCAGCCCCACGGTGTGTGGGGCCACGCGAGCGGCTGCCAAAGAGCTTTCCAACGAGGCACGGCTTTCCCTCCTGGCTCTTCGGGCGTGGGAGCTGTGGCCAGAGCCGCGGCCCTACCGGAAAATGCTTCGCAGGCTGGTGCGGCAGCGCTACGTAGGCGACGGTGGCGCCGAGGCAGACGGCCGCCGCAAAGCCCGCAGCCCCACGGTGTGTAGGGCCACTCGAGCGGCTGCCAAAGAGATTTCCAACGAGGCACGGCTTTCCCTCCTGGCTCTTCGGGCGTGGGAGCTGTGGCCAGAGCCGTGGCCCTACCGGAAAATGCTTCGCAGGCTGGCGCAGCGGCGCCAGGTGGGCGCCCGTGGCGCCGAAGCTGACGGCCGCCGCAAAGCCCGCAGCCCCACAGGCTGTGGGGCCACGCGAGCGGCTGCCAAAGAGCTTTCCAACGAGGCACGGCTTTCCCTCCTGGCTCTTCGGGCGTGGGAGCTGTGGCCAGAGCCGCGGCCCTACCGGAAAATGCTTCGCAGGCTGGCGCGGCAGCGTTACGTAGGCGCCGGTGGCGCCGAGGCTGACGTCCGCCGGAAAGCCTGCAGCCCCACGGGCTGTGGGGCCACGCGAGCGGCTGCCAAAGAGCTTTCCAACGAGGCACGGCTTTCCCTCCTGGCTCTTCGGGCGTGGGAGCTGTGGCCAGAGCCACAGCCCTACCGGAAAATGCTTCGCAGGCTGGCGCGGCAGCGCCAGGTGGGCGCCGCTGGCGCCGAGGCTGATGGCCGCCGGAAAGCCCGCAGCCCCACGGGCTGTGGGGCCACGCGAGCGGCTGCCAAAGAGCTTTCCAACGAGGCACGGCTTTCCCTCCTGGCTCTTTGGGCGTGGGAGCTGTGGCCAGAGCCGCGGCCCTACCGGAAAATGCTTCGCAGGCTGGCGTGGCGGCAACAGGTGGGCGCCGGTGGCGCCGAGGCTCACGGCCGCCGCAAAGCCCGCAGCCCCACGGGCTGTGGGGCCACGCGAGCGGCTGCCAAAGAGCTTTCCAACCAGGCACGGCTTTTCCTCCTGGCTCTTCGGGCGTGGGAGCTGTGGCCAGAGCCGCGGCCCTACCGGAAAATGCTTCGCAGGCTGGTGCGGCGGCGCCAGATGGGCGCCCGTGGCGCCGAGGCTGACGGCCGCCGGAAAGCCCGCAGCCCCACGGGCTGTGGGGCCACGCGAGCGGCTGCCAAAGAGCTTTCCAACGAGGCACGGCTTTCCCTCCTGGCTCTTCGGGCGTGGGAGCTGTGGCCAGAGCCGCGGCTCTACCGGAAAATCCTTCGGGGGCTGGCGCGGCAGCGCCAGGTGGGCACCAGTGGCGCCGAGGCTGACGGCCGCCCGAAAGCCCGCAGCCCCACGGGCTGTGGGGCCACGCGAGCGGCTGCCAAAGAGCTTTCCAACGAGGCACGGCTTTCCCTCCTAGCTCTTCGGGCGTGGGAGCTGTGGCCAGAGCCGCGGCCCTACCGGAAAATGCTTCGCAGGCTGGTGCGGCAGCGCTACGTAGGCGACGGTGGCGCCGAGGCTGACGGCCGCCGCAAAGCCCGCAGCCCCACGGGCTGTGGGGCCACGCGAGCGGCTGCCAAAGAGCTTTCCAACGAGGCACGGCTTTCCCTCCTGGCTCTTCGGGCGTGGGAGCTGTGGCCAGAGCCGCGGCCCTACCGGAAAATGCTTCGCAGGCTGTCGCGGCGGCGCCAGGTGGGCGCCCGTGGCGCCGACCTGGCGGCCGCTGGAAAGCCCGCAGCCCCACGGGCTGTGGGGCCACGCGAGCGGCTGCCAAAGAGCTTTCCAACGAGGCACGGCTTTCCCTCCTGGCTCTTCGGGCGTGGGAGCTGTGGCCAGAGCCGCGGCCCTACCGGAAAATGCTTCGCAGGCTGGCGCGGCGGCAACACGTGGGCGCCGGTGGCGCCGAGGCTGACGGCCGCCCGAAAGCCCGCAGCCCCACGGGCTGTGGGGCCACGCGAGCGGCTGCCAAAGAGCTTTCCAACGAGGCACGGCTTTCCCTCCTGGCTCTTCGGGCGTGGGAGCTGTGGCCAGAGCCGCGGCCTTACCATAAAATGCTTCGGGGGATGGCGCGGCGGCACCACGTGGGCGCCGGTGGCGCCGAGGCTGACGGCCGCCGGAAAGCCCGCAGCCCCACGGGCTGTGGGGCCACGCGAGCGGCTGCCAAAGAGCTTTCCAACGAGGCACGGCTTTCCCTCCTGGCTCTTCGGGCGTGGGAGCTGTGGCCAGAGACGCGGCCCTACCGGAAAATGCTTCGCAGGCTGGCGTGGCGGCAACAGGTGGGCGCCGGTGGCGCCGAGGCTGACGGCCACCAGAAAGCCCGCAGCCCCACGGGCTGTGGGGCCACGCGAGCGGCTGCCAAAGAGCTTTCCAACGAGGCACGGCTTTCCCTCCTGGCTCTTCGGGCGTGGGAGCTGTGGCCAGAGCCGCGGCCTTACCATAAAATGCTTAGGGGGCTGGCGCGGCGACGCCACGTGGGTGACGGTGGCGCCGAGGCTGACGGCCGCCGGAAACCCCGCAGCCCCACGTGCTGTGGGGCCACGCGAGCGGCTGCCAAAGAGCTTTCCAACGATGCACGGCTTTCCCTCCTGGCTCTTCGGGCGTGGGAGCTGTGGCCAGAGCCGCGGCCCTACCGGAAAATGCTTCGCAGGCTGGCGCGGCGGCAACACGTGGGCTCCGGTGGCGCCGAGGCTGACGGCCGCCGCAAAGCCCGCAGCCCCACGGTCTGTGGGGCCACGCGAGCGGCTGCCAAAGAGCTTTCCAACGAGGCACGGCTTTCCCTCCTGGCTCTTCGGGCGTGGGAGCTGTGGCCAGAGACGCGGCCCTACCGGAAAATGCTTCGCAGGCTGGCGTGGCGGCAACAGGTGGGCGCCGGTGGCGCCGAGGCTGACGGCCACCAGAAAGCCCGCAGCCCCACGAGCTGTGGGGCCACGCGAGCGGCTGCCAAAGAGCTTTCCAACGAGGCACGGCTTTCCCTCCTGGCTCTTCGGGCGTGGGAGCTGTGGCCAGAGCCGCGGCCTTACCATAAAATGCTTAGGGGGCTGGCGCGGCGACGCCACGTGGGTGACGGTGGCGCCGAGGCTGACGGCCGCCGGAAACCCCGCAGCCCCACGTGCTGTGGGGCCACGCGAGCGGCTGCCAAAGAGCTTTCCAACGATGCACGGCTTTCCCTCCTGGCTCTTCGGGCGTGGGAGCTGTGGCCAGAGCCGCGGCCCTACCGGAAAATGCTTCGCAGGCTGGCGCGGCGGCAACACGTGGACTCCGGTGGCGCCGAGGCTGACGGCCGCCGCAAAGCCCGCAGCCCCACGGTCTGTGGGGCCACGCGAGCGGCTGCCAAAGAGCTTTCCAACGAGGCACGGCTTTCCCTCCTGGCTCTTCGGGCGTGGGAGCTGTGGCCAGAGACGCGGCCCTACCGGAAAATGCTTCGCAGGCTGGCGTGGCGGCAACAGGTGGGCGCCGGTGGCGCCGAGGCTGACGGCCGCCGGAAAGCCCGCAGCCCCACGGGCTGTGGGGCCACGCGAGCGGCTGCCAAAGAGCTTTCCAACGAGGCACGGCTTTCCCTCCTGGCTCTTCGGGCGTGGGAGCTGTGGCCAGAGCCGCGGCCCTACCGGAAAATGCTTCGCAGGCTGGCGCGGCGGCGCCACGTGGGCGCCGGTGGCACCGAGGCTGACGGCCGCCGGAAAGCCCGCAGCCCCACGGGCTGTGGGGCCACGCGAGTGGCTGCCAAAGAGCTTTCCAACGAGGCACGGCTTTCCCTCCTGGCTCTTCGGGCGTGGGAGCTGTGGCCAGAGACGCGGCCCTACCGGAAAATGCTTCGCAGGCTGGCGCGGTGGCGCCACGTAGGCGCCGGTGGCGACGTTGCTGACGGCCGCCGCAAAGCCCGCAGCCCCACGGGCTGTGGGGCCACGCGAGTGGCTGCCAAAGAGCTTTCCAACGAGGCACGGCTTTCCCTCCTGGCTCTTTGGGCGTGGGAGCTGTGGCCAGAGCCGCGGCCCTACCGGAAAATGCTTCGCAGGCTGGCGCGGCGGCGCCAGGTGGGCGCCAGTGGCGCCGAGGCTGACGGCCGCCGGAAAGCCCGCAGCCCCACGGGCTGTGGGGCCACGCGAGCGGCTGCCAAAGAGCTTTCCAACGAGGCACGGCTTTCCCTCCTGGCTCTTCGGGCGTGGGAGCTGTGGCCAGAGCCGCGGCCCTACCGGAAAATGCTTCGCAGGCTGGCGCGGCGGCACCACGTGGGCGCCGGTGGCGCCGAGGCTGACGGCCGCCGGAATACCCGCAGCCCCACGGGCTGTGGGGCCACATGAGCGGCTGCCAAAGAGCTTTCCAACGAGGCACGGCTTTCCCTCCTGGCTCTTTTGGCGTGGGAGCTGTGGCCAGAGCCGCGGCCCTACCGGAAAATGCTTTGCAGGCTGGCCTGGCGGCAACAGGTGGGTGCCGGTGGTGCCGAGGCTGACGGCCGCCGCAAAGCCCGCAGCCCCACGGGCTGTGGGGCCACGCGAGCGGCTGCCAAAGAGCGTTCCAACGAGGAACGGATTTCCTCCCGGCTCATCGGGCGTGGGAGCTGTGGACAGAGCCGCGGCCCTACCGGAAAATGCTTCGGGGGCTGGCGCGGCAGCGCCAGGTGGGCACCGGTGGCGCCGAGGCTGACGGCCGCCAGAAAGCCCGCAGCCCCACGGGCTGTGGGGCCACACGAGCGGCTGCCAAAGAGCTTTCCAACGAGGCACGGCTTTCCCTCCTGGCTCTTCGGGCGTGGGAGCTGTGGCCAGAGCCGCGGCCCTACCCGAAAATGCTTCTGGGGATGGCGCGGCGGCGCCAGGTGGGCACCGGTGACGCCGAGGCTGACGGCCACCGGAAAGCCCGCAGCCCCACGGGCTGTGGGGCCACATGAGCGGCTGCCAAAGACCTTTCCAACGAGGCACGGCTTTCCCTCCTGGCTCTTCGGGCGTGGGAGCTGTGGCCAGAGCCGCGGCCCTACCGGAAAATGCTTCGGGGGATGGCGCGGCGGCTCCACGTGGGCGCCAGTGGCGCCGAGGCTGACGGCCGCCGGAAAGCCCGCAGCCCCACGGGCTGTGGGGCCACGCGAGCGGCTGCCAAAGAGCTTTCCAACGAGGCACGGCTTTCCCTCCTGGCTCTTCGGGCGTGGGAGCTGTGGCCAGAGCCGCGGCCCTACCGGAAAATGCTTCGCAGGCTGGCGCGGCGGCGCCACGTGGGCTCCGGTTGCGCCGAGGCTGACGGCCGCCAGAAAGCCCGCAGCCCCACGGGCTGTGGGGCCACGCGAGCGGCTGCCAAAGAGCTTTCCAACGAGGCACGGCTTTCCCTCCTGGCTCGTCGGGCGTGGGAGCTGTGGCCAGAGCCGCGGCCCTACCGGAAAATGCTTCGCAGGCTGGCGCGGCGGCAACACGTGGGCTCCGGTGGCGCCGAGGTTGACAGCCGCCGGAAAGCCCGCAGCCCCACGGGCTGTGGGGCCACATGAGCGGCTGCCAAAGAGCTTTCCAACGAGGCACGGCTTTCCCTCCTGGCTCTTCGGGCGTGGGAGCTGTGGCCAGAGACGCAGCCCTACCGGAAAATGCTTCGCAGGCTGGCGCGGCGGCGCCACGTGGGCGCCGGTGGCACCGAGGCTGACGGCCGCCGGAAAGCCCGCAGCCCCACGGGCTGTGGGGCCACGCGAGCGGCTGCCAAAGAGCTTTCCAACGAGGCACGGCTTTCCCTCCTGGCTCTTCGGGCGTGGGAGCTGTGGCCAGAGCCGCGGCCCTACCAGAAAATGCTTCGGGGGCTAGCGCGGCGGCGCCCCGTGGGGCTGCCGGCTTTCCTGCTGCCTTCAGAATCTCACAACCACCCTTTCCCACTTGGCGCTACAGCAGCCTCTAGAATTTCTATTTTAAAGTCAAGACAGTGCACGACTTGACATTATACAGAGCGCTACACATCAGTACATGCTCAAATTAAGCATAGCCAATGGAAAGATTGGCAATACAGTGCCATCGTATGTTAGAACATGTCAGATGTCATTCAATACAATGACAGAGCGATACAACGTAAAGCGTAACACAGTACGGGGCAGTGCCAGGCAATACGGCGTCACAGAATCACCAATAGAGAAATTCACAACAGAGTGCAGTCTTACGACAGAATCTCTAAAGCCACCGTTAAGCCAGTGACAGGTGGTACAATGCCACACGTTACAGTATACAGGGCAGTACAACCCGATTCGCAGACACATACATTAGAGCAAATTACAAGACTCCCAATACAGTACAGTACAATGCCAGACAGTCTCAGATGTCGGTCAAGACAATGCCAGGGCAACGCAGTGCAAGACATAACATTATACAGGTCAGTACAAGGCAATACACAGTCAAATGAAGAACAGTAAACTACGATACCCAAACCACACTGCAGTACAATGGCAAACAACCCCACATGTCGGTCGAGACAATGACAACGCGAGACGGAACACCGCGCAGGGCAGCACAAGGCAGTACGCAGTCAAATAAAGTACAGCTGACCAGAAAACCCGCACTACGCTGCCGTATGATCTCAAAACGTCTCGGATGGCAGTCAAGGCAATTACAGGGCAATATAAAGCACTACGTTGCAGTACACAAGGCAGTACAAGGCAACACTCAGTCAAATAAATAACAGACAGTCAAGAAATTCACGGTGCAGTGCACTACTATGACACCATGGGTCAGATGGCAACCAAAAGAATGACAGGGCAATACAAGGCGAGAGGTAACCCAATACGGGGCCGGACAAGGCAAGATGCAGTTGTGGCGGGTGGAGCGATTCACTTCAGTCCTGAGAGTAGTAGAGAAACATTTAGAAACATCAACACAGTGATTCGACAAAGGCAGCAGTGCACGTAACATCCCTTTACCAGGTTCCGTGGCCACGTCCCCCGGATAATTTATTGCACAGGGGCGAGGGTCAGACGAGCTGTTAGGGAGACCCTCCCGTTGAGCCGCAACCCCCTTGCTTTCTGAACTCCTTCTTGAAGAGCAGTCTGAGTGCGGCTGGATCCAATTCCTAGCCCTGGACTTGGGCAACGGTTCACCTCTAAAGGAGTGTATCCACGCCATCAACCCTTTATATCACTGAGCTATGGCTACGAGGTTTAGCGTGGTATTAGTCACTTACCGAGACTCTGTTGCGGCAAGGGATCTCTCAGCCTTGAGGAGCAGAACCTGAAGCAAGCGTCCCCGCTCAAGGGCACATCCTGGTGCTATGACAGACTATGACAGGCAATACTATGACAGGGCAATACAATGCAAGACGTAACTTTACACAGGGCAGTACAAGGCCAATACACAGTCAAATAGGGAACGACCGATCACAAAATTGATGCACGGTCAAATAGAGTACAACAGCCTAAGAAGCTCTCAATACAGTGCCTGTCAACGCCAGAATACATCAGATGGCTCGCGGCACGGTGAGAGGGCAATACGACGCAAGACTTGGGAAAATACAGGGCAGTACAAAGCAATACATAGTCAAATATAGAACAGCCGATCAAAAACACCCTCAGTTCGGTGCGGTACAACCCCAGAGAGTGTAAAAGGACAGTTAAGACTATTTCATGGCAACACAACGCACAATGTAACACAATACAGGTTGCTACAATGCAATACAGAATAATAAACAACCGATCAAAACGCCACAATACGGTGCAGTACGATCCCACACGGTCTCGGGTGGCAGTCAAAACAACTATAGGGCGACACGATCCAAGATGCAACAGACAGAGCAGAACGGAAGACGCAGTCAACTAAATACCAACCGATTAGGAGAACCGCAATACAGTGTGGGAGAAAACAAAAATAAGTGGAGATGCCAGTCAAGACAATGACAGAGCAATACAAGGCAAGAAATAACGCAATACAGGGCAGTACAGTGAAATACACGGTCAAATAAATAACTGATTAAGTATCCCGCAATACCATGCGATGCAATGCCAGAACGTGTGAGACAGCAGTCGAGGCAGTGACAGAGCTATACAATGGAAGACATAACGCAGGGCTGTACAACACCGAAACGTATCAGATGGCACTCAGAACAACAACATGGCGATACAACGCAAGCCGCAACACAATACAAGGTGGTAACAAGGCAATACACGGGTCAAACACAGAACAACGAATAAAACCTGCACAATACGGATCGCTGCAATCCCAGAACGTCTAAAGTGACAGTGAAGGGAATGACGGGGCAGTACAATGCAAGATACAACACTAGACAAGGCAATACGCATTCAAATAACGCAAAACTGATTAAAAAACCCACAAAACACACCAGTACAATGCCGGAACAGATCAGATGGCAGTCCGGGCAAATAGAGGGCAATACAATGCCAAACGTGACGCCATACGGGGCTGGACAAGGCAATACGCTGTTGTGGCAGGCCGAGCGGCTAACTTCACTTCTAAGAGAGAAGCGGTGAAACATTCAGAAACATCAACACAGTGATTCTCCAAAGGCAGCAGTGCACGTGACAGCGCTTTACCAGATTCCATATGGCCACGCACCCCGGATTATTTCCTGCCTAGGGGCCAGGGTCAGACAAGCTGTCTGGGAGACCCTCCCCTTGAGTCACGAGGCTCAGAAAGGACCCCCTTGCTTTCTAAACTCCTTCTCCGAGAGGAGTCTAGGTGCGGCTGGATCCAATTCCTAGCCCCGGACTTAGGCAATGGTTCACCTCTAAAGGATTGTATCTGCGCCATCGACCCTTTATATCACTGAGCTAAGGCTACAAGGTTTTGCATGCTATTAGTGACTTACTGAGAATCTGTTGTGGCAAGGCATATCTCAATCTCGAGGAGCAGAACCTTCATCGAGCGTCCCTGCTCAAGGGGAGATCCTGGCACGGAGGCCCCTGCCATGCAGAAGTAGTCAAAAGGCTCTTGGGCTGTCCACTATTTATGGGGTAAGCCAATTGACTTATAGTCACATCAGCACAGGAACAAAATATCTAGGTCCCCACTGTGTTGCCAACCATCTCCCAATTTCAAGTACCACTCAGAACAACTCCATGGATGATTGGGGCGCCAAAACGAAGGGGCGCCCACACCACCCCAGCAGTCAAATAAGGAACAACCAATGGAACTTTCACAATAAATAAGTACAATCCCAGACAGTCCAAAGTAACAGCCAAGACAATGACAGACCAATACAGTGCAAGACCTAACATCATACAGAGCAGTAAAAGGCAACGCGCAGCCAAGTCAAGAACAGTTAAAATACCCATAATCCAGTGCAGCACTATGACACTGTCCCAAAACACAGTCAAAACAACAACAGAGTAATGCAACACGAGCCGTAACACAACACAGGGCAGCACAAGGCAATACACAGTCACACAAAGAACAGCCAATTAAAAAACCCACAACAGAACGCCCTACAATCTCAGGAAGTCTCAGATGGCAGTCATGGCAAATACAGGGCAATACGGTGCAAGATAACACAATACAGGCCACTGCCAGCCAATACTCAGTCAAATAAATAACAGACAGTCAAAAAATTCACAGTGCAGTGCACTACTATGACACCATGGGTCAGGCAGCAATCATGACAACGACAGGGCAATACAAGGCAAGACGTAACCCAATACGGGGCCGGACAAGGCAATATGCAGTTGTGGCGGGTGGAGCGATTCACTTCAGTCCTGAGAGAAAAGTAGAGAAACATTCAGAAACATCAACACAGTGATTCAACAAAGGCAGCAGTGCACGTGACGGTGCTTTATCAGGTTCCGTGGCCACGTACCCCGGATTATTTCCTGCCTAGGGGCCAGGGTCAGACGAGCTGTCTGGGAGACCCTCCCCTTGAGTCACGAGGCTCGGAAAGGACCCCCTTGCTTTCTAAACTCCTTCTCCGAGAGGAGTCTAGGTGCGGCTGGATCCAACTCCTAGCTCGGAAAGGACCCCCTTGCTTTCTAAACTCCTTCTCGGAGAGGAGTCTAGGTGCGGCTGGATCCAATTCCTAGCCCCGGACTTGGGCAACGGTTCACCTCTAAAGGATTATGTCTGTGCCGTCAACCCTTTACGTGGCTCATAAAAAACAGGTGATGAAGGAAGTGGCAATATGGTGGCCTACAACGGCCAAATAGATCAGATGACAATCAAGACAACAACCGAGCAATACAATGGAAGACGTAACACCACACGGGGCCAGACAAGGCAATACACAGCCACATCAGAACCCATGAGAGACATCACACTACAGTCCAGACCTAGGACAGATTCTCTAACGTGACCGTCAAGACGACAGGGCAATACAACGCAAGACGTAACACAGGCCATATGCAGTTGTGGCAGGTGCAGTGATAAAATTCACTCCTAAGAGAGAGGCAGAGAAACATTTACAAACATAACAGTGATTCACCAAAGGTAGCAGCGCACGTGATGGCACTTTACCAGATGGCACAGCCACGCACCCCGGGTCATTTACTGCCTAGGGGCCAGGGTCAGACGAGCTGTCAGGGAGACCCTCCCCTTGAGTCACGAGGCTCAGAAAGGACCCCCTTGCTTTCTAAACTCCTTCTCGGAGAGGAGTCTAGGTGCGGCTGGATCCCATCCTCACCCCGGACTTGGGCAACGGTTCACCTCTAAAGGATCATATCTGCGTGATCAAACCCTTTGTATCGCTCAGCCAAGATGGCAAAGTCTGGCATGCTGTTAGTCACTGACCCAGAATCTGTTGCGGCAAGGCTTCTCTCAGCCTCGAGGAGCAGAACCTTAAGTGAGTGTCCCCAGGAAATGCTGGTGAACAGGCCGCTGCCTTGCAAGAAAGCTCCAAGGGCTCTTGGTCTGTCCGCTAGGTCTATAGCGAGCTAACTGACTCACAGTGTCTTGACTCTGGTGACAGCCATCCCACAAAGTTCAAGTGCCACTCGTAGCAACTCCTCCTGGTCGTTATAGCTCGAGCAGCAGCCTGGGGGAAAAAGGGGGGGGGTGACATCGCAACAGCGGTCAAATACAGAACAACTGGTTAAAAATTGCACAATACAGTGCCAGAGACTCTAAAATAACTGGCAAGACAACGACAGGGCAACACCATGCAAGATCTAACATTACACAGGGCAGTACAAGGCAACATACAATCAAATGCAGAGCAGACAATGAAAGAATTGACGGTACAGTGCCACGCAATGGTAGACTATATCAGATGTCGGTCACCACAATGACAGAGCAATACAAGGCAAGACGTAACGCGATACGGGGCCCTACCAGGCGACACAGTCAAGGAAACAACAACCCATGAAAGAACTCACAACACAGCGCGGTCCTAGGACGAAAGGTGTAAAACGACCGTCGAGACAGTGACAGGGCAATACAATGCAAGATGCAACACCATACCAAGACAACATGCAGCCAAATGAACAACCCATTAAGAAACCCAGCATACGTTCAACTGTAATACCAGAAAAGATCAGAAGGCAATCAAGACAATGACAGCGCACTATAACGCGAGAAGTAACACAATACAGGGCAGTACAAGGCATTACACAGTCAAATAAAGAAGAACCCATTAAAAACCACACAATACAGTGCGGTGCGATGCCAGAGTAGATCAGAAGGCAGTCGAGACTATGACGGGGCAATATAATGCGAGATGTTACACAATACAGGGCGGTACAAGGCATTAGAAAGCCAAATGAAGAACAACCAATTAAAAAACCTGCAATACAGCGTGGTACGAGGCCCGAACAGATCAGAAGGCAGTCAAGGCTACGACGGGGCAATATAACGCGAGACGTAACGCAATAGAGGGCGGTACAAGGCATTACACAGTCAAAGAACAACCGATTAAAAAAAAACACGCAACACGGTGTGGTACGATGCCAGAATAGATCACAGAGCAGTCAAGAGCGTGACGGGGCAACACAATGCGAAACCGATACCGAGTGAGGCGGAGCAATACTATTTCAAATATACAAGAACACAGTACGGAACCAAGTTCTTAAGCGTACGACGCAAGACCATCTCAAATGGCAGTCAAGGAAGTTCCTGAGCAACGTAATCCCGATTTGCACAAAATGGTGCCATCAGGCACCATCACGTCGGTCAACACTAAGTTGTACTGCAATATCCCCCGCATCACACGCGCCATACCCTTCTGCTCACCTGCTCCGCATGGATTCCGGATTCGGACTTTGTGGCACTCTCTGGTTCTGGCACCTAAAACACCTAAGACACACAATATTCCTGTTGAGCTTACGGGAAACCACCACCCCCCATGTGTTACCTCTCTGCTACCCAGCTCACCTCCAACGCTCGTCCGGCTCCGGATGCCTGCGGCGCCTGCAAAACCAAAGACAAACACTCCCCTGAGCTCCCCAACGTGTCCACAACCGCCTCACTCGCTGGGACTACTCAGTGGGCGTGCAGCATCGCCCCTCTGACCCTGCGTGTCACACCAACCGAAGAAACGCATGCCGAGATACCGCCCAAAACCCTACCAAATTCTCATCTCCCGCTCCCTCACCTTGCCCGCCCGTCCTCCCCCGAGGCATGCAACCTGAAGGCTCGCAAACCACCCATAAAACCCAACCGACACGGGTTGCTTTACAACTTGAAAGTTGCTCCCTCTGAGGCAGATGTGATACTTCAGCCCACCCGCCCCTGCTGACCTTGACTGGCTCATCCCCATCCCCACATCCCATATCATTCATTGGTTCAAAACTTCAAATTGGAAAGAACCAATACATACAGTACTCAGAGCCACATCTTCTCTCTAACACCACGTGCTGACCCACCTTCTTACGTCGCTCTCCTCCTCTACGCTGCCCCGCCAAGCTTGTCCCTCTGCATCTGCAAGAACGACATCAGAGAAATCACCCTGAGGCAGAGCAATAGAGTCATAACAACAAAAAGTCTTGCACCTTTTCACAAATACCATCTAAGGTCCAAATACAACCGTACACTAAGAAAGTTACAAAAAAAAATCCGCACCAAAACCAGCCATACCCTCTTGGACATGAGCTCTTCTTCACTGCTGCTGTGTTGCCTTCCCAACATGCCTCTGCTCTTCCCAAACAAAACAGAAGAGGTGTCTACACAGCCTCCCGATGGCTACCCTGAGATTACTCTAACACCTTTGCCCCGATCTACGGGGATTCATGTACTACATATAGACTCTCCACACGACTCCGCCCACCCTGGACACTACGCGCCCGGGCAGGGCGGCCCCGAGCCACACACTCACGGTTACAGACAGACACTACACGGAACGCTACGAACGACGCGCCTCAAAGATGAGAGAAAACTCTCAGCAAGAAAGATGACACGGGGACCAAAGTCACCGTCGTGCAAGAAAATCTGTGGGATCGTGATGATGTCAACGTGAAGACGCTCTACGGAACCCCCTGAAGCAAACTGTAGAACGTGATGGTACGTAATAAGAATGGACTGTTGAGCCCGATAAGATGGACGTGCAGGAAGCCTGGCTTCAAGACCTAAGAACGTAACGACGCAGGGAAGAACTCCCAGACGTGGAAGTGGGCCGTCCAGAAACTTCCAAGAGGCAAGACTGATGCACGCTTTAAGATGCTAACACAAGAAGAGCGTCAGATGAATGATGCTACGCCCACAGGCCCAAGCAGTCGAGACCCTAAGGATGATGCCCAGGGCCCCACATTGTGCTCCTGGAGCTCAAAGATGACATCGAGACCCAAGAAGGGGCGAAGATACACAACACAGACCACATGAATGACATGACAACACACACAGGCTGGAACTGCCCTGCCCGGGACACGCTAGCGTCACACTGAGCAGTAAGCAACATCCTTTACCTTCCTAAATATGACTGTGCCCGGGGACAGCCCTCGCCACTACGCTAACGTCAAAGACCCCATTTTGCAATTGTCCACCTCGGCCCCTCTCCGGCACCTGACTGTCAACTTAGCTTTGGGAGGGCCAGGCATCTGAATCCTTCTTCGATGCGGTCCGCAAAAACCAGCCATCTGATACATTTCCGCAGTCACCAGGTTCCTCCTCTTCCTCTGCAAAAGGAAAATAAAAAATAACCCCAGATGCCACCACAGCACCAGCAATAAGCATCCTGAGAGGAGACGCCAACCTCTTCCACGACACCCTCAGCCTCCCGAAGGCCGTGGCGTTCTGCTCGCCCGCTCCGCGCCGATTCCGGAGTCCGAGGCTGCGGTGATAGTTATTCACAGCACCTAAGAGACCAAGAAACACAACTTTACCACTGCGCTTCTGCCAAACCGCCACACCATCGACTCCTATCTTCTGTCTTCATTCACATGAGAAAAAAAAGCACCCAATTGTATTCATAGAGGCGCCAGTCACATCTTCCCTCTAACACCACAAGCTGAGCCACCTCCGTACAGCGCTCCTCTCGGCTCCCCTGCGCCACCCTGCACATCTCGTCTCTCGGCATCTAAAAAGAGAGAGAAAAAACATCAAGCATTACCCTGATGGCAGAGCGATAGCTTAATTCCAAAGGTCTTGTTTCTACTTCGGAACACTGTTCAATTAGATCCAACTACAGCCTGCCGTCAAAAAAAAACAAACTACAGAAAAAGCCCACAAACATTACACCCCACACAAAGCAGCCCGAACGTCTTTGAGATACTGCGTCCTTCACTGGCTGTGAACAGCCTCTCCAACTTGGCTCTGCTTATGCCAACACCCACTAATAAAACACCCACGCACCCAACCTACTGAGAGCCAATTAATTCCAGTTGACTACCCAACCTTTGCCTCGGTCTCCACAGATCCACGTATTAACCGTAGACTCTCGTCACTACTCTGCCTGCCCTGGACTCTACACACCCAGGCAGGGGGGCTCCGAGCCAGACACACACACACAAGCACAGACCGACACTACACAGAACGCTAAAAACCACGCGCCTCAAGGGTGAGAGAAAACTCTCAGCAAGAAGGATGACACCCGGACGGAAGTCACCGTCGGGCAAGACGACCTGGAGACAGTGGTGGTGATGCGAAGAGGCTCTATGGAAGCCCCTGAAACAGAGCGTAGGACATCATCGTCTGTGATAAGAAGGGACTGTCAAGACTGATAAGATGTATGCGGGGGAAGCCTGGCTTCAAGACCTAAGAACGTAATGACATAGGGAAGAAGTCCCAGTTGTAGACGCAGGCCATCCGGAAACTTCCAAGACGCAAGACCGATGCGAGCTTTAAGCTTCTAACGCAAGAAGACCAGCAGCCGAACGGTGCTATGCCCATGGGTGCAGGTGTTCGAGACCCTAGGGATGGTGCCTGAGGCACCATGCCGTGCTCCTGGAGCTTAAAGACGACCTCGAGACCCGAGAAAGGTCTAAGACACAGAACACGGACCACACGAAAGACACAACAACACACACAGGCTGGAACCGCCCTGCCCGGGAATGCCGAACAGTAAGCCACGTCCCTTACGTGCCTAAGGGAGACTGCGCTCCAGGACAAACCTCTCCCCTACGCCAACTTCAAAGACACCTTTTTGCAATTCTCAACCTCGTCCCCTCTCGGGCGCCAGTCTCTCAACTTAGCTTTTGGAGGGCCAGGGGTCCGAATCCATCCTTGAGGCAGTCCACAGAAAACAGCCATCCAATACGTTCCTGTGGTCACCAGCTTCCTCCTCTTCCTCTGCAAAAGGAAAAGAAAAAAAAAAGTTATCCCAAAAGCAGCCACAGCACCAGCAATAAGCATCCTGAGAGGAGATGCCAACCTCTTCCACAACACCCTCAGCCTCATGAACGCCGAGGCATTCTGCTCGCCCGCTCAGCGCCAATTCCAGCGTCTGACGCTGCGGCAACAGTTATTCACGGCACCTAAGATAGCAAGAAACACAGCATTACCACCGCGCTTCTGCCAAACCACCAGTCCCGTGCTCCTCCTCGATACTATCTGTCTTGCCTCAAGTGCAAGAGCCTAGAACACACCAGGCTCCGACGACACCCGAACCCATCTGCAAAACCTGTCCAAGGACGACTCGTGAACCCGGCTCCCTTTCCTAGCCCTCCCCCAGTGGCAAAGCTTTAGAAACCCCTTCTCTTCTCCCTGAGCTGCCAGGGAAGGAGCCCCACTTCTTCCCCACAGCTCCCACCCTTTATTTGCCAGCCCGAACACCCAGTGTTGGACGCTTCTCGGGAGTCACTCTTCCCAGCCTCTCCCTGCGTCCGCCACCACCTCCCATCTTCTGTCTTCCCACGGACTCCGGGCTCTGCTGCAGACCCACAGAGTCAGCGAAGCCCTGACCCGACCTACACCAGGGGCCTGCCGCACGCTGCAAAGGCTCCAGGGACACGGCGAAACCCTGAGCACCGAGGGGGAAGGCGACGAGGCGCCCCACATCCTGAAATGCGTTACACCTTATGGCCCTGCTGCTTTCCTGAGAAATGCGAAAACCTCCATCTACGGCTGCAGACAAGACGCTCACCCAGTCCCTGCAAAGTGATCTCATCACCTGCCCGATTGAGACAGATTCTATTGGCATCTTACCTGGGATACAGCAAAGCTAGTGGGGAAAAAAAAAAAAAAAAACACAAGAAAGTTCCATCTTCAATACAGACAGGGATTCCAGGATAACGCGCCATGCCTGGAAGAGAGAAAACCATACCCTTAAACCATCTCACCGCCCCCAAATGCTCATTACCACGTGACTGACCTGAAAAATCGCACGGAAGAGAAGCAGCGCATGAGGCCGCTCTCTACTGTACGTGCTGCCAAACCTCACCTGGTCCTGAAGGTCTTGCCACCTCCAGCTTCCTACCTGCGGTTCTCTAAATGGGATAACGTCTCCACCCCAGGAGCTGAGCCACCTCCGAAGCTGCAATCGACTGAAGGACAGGCAGAGCTCTGACCCTGGAGACGCCTGGCAGCGGAATGAGCTGCCCCAGCAGAGGCTGTGGTTTATATACCCCGGGCCCTGCCCACCGCCCTTCCCACCATCCCCTGGGAAAGGGACCAGGCTGACCTCCACAAGGCATAGAGCCTGCCAGAGGAGCAGCTGCTCCTTTCCTCACAGGCCTGAGAAGTCCAGCGTGCAAAACACCAAAACGGAGAAAGCGACCCTTAGAGGAACAGACAATACGTGCTCTTTTATTACAACTACGTCAATTGTGTCAGCAACGGGGCCCAGTAGGTACGTAAACTTAAACTTCTGCAGGGCGTAGACAGAAAGAGAAAGACATCATCCTAACCTCCATAGGCAAGTAGACCATTAGGCCCGATAACCACGTTTTTATCAAGACTCAATGTCCTTTAGTTTCCTTGTGAAAGAAAACCCACAATGCTGGGGGGGATCATATGTCACTTCTAGCAAGACAACGCGTATTGCCCGACTTCTGCCAGAACCACGTTCTGGATAGGAACGACGGACAGAGCGCAAGCAGAGGCTTGTGTGCCACCTGTAATACAGCAGCTGAGAAAGAACCAACCCTTCCGACCGCCGCTCTCCTCAGCCGAGTCCACTCCGGTGCCCTTTCTGTCATTGCTGTCATGGCTTAGGCTGGGCATTAAATGAAACGACAGATGCTCTCTTTTAACTTCTCTCCTGAGGGAGAAAACAATGTGAGGGAGACTTAGGAACTGAAAGAGAAACTGAACTCTAACGAAATATAAACAGAAAAGTAGTACCGAGGAAAGACAAGAATAACAGGAAAACAGTAGCAGAGAGAAAATATATACACACAACCCGGCATGGAGCTCCCAAGATGACCATCGCCTCACCCGCAGGCACGGGGAAAGTCCGGGACCAGACTCGGCGACAGACTGGAACCAGATTCCAGACCTGGTTGCATAAATGCACGGATCGCCGTCAAAGGACAATGACCAGACAGAGGAGTCCTCAAAGGCCAGACGACAGGTACCGACCCCTTCGATCCCCCCGCTTTTATACTGAGGGTGATGAGGATGGGATGCGATACCCCATCAGTCAGATTCGGGTCACCGGTCCCGTCTACTCTTCACCATGGGTGCAACCCCTCTACGCTTTTCTGCTTCCGACCCTCCGACGGGGCATATATAAAAGTCAGCTGCGCTGTGCTGTTATAGGAATAAGTATAAGCAAGAGCCTCTCTGCACGGCATCCCTTCGCATTAAGTGTAAATATAAGTTCTTGGCGCTCTGAAGGCAGATACTACCTGAAAAATACGTCATTACCTTCAGAGAGTTCAGTTCATTGGAAGAGACTTACCTGCAAAGTGACATGACTGCAAACACCGGTTCTGTTGTACCTCAGACCAGCACTTCCACACATGGCTACGTAACCTCACATTCACATGAAAAAAAGAAGTGGCCAAATGTATTCATGGAGCCGCCGGTCACATCTTCCCTTTAATACCTCGGGCTCAACCACCTTCGTCCTGCGCTCCCGTCAGCTCCCCTGCGTATCCCCGGCCACCTCATCTCTCTGCACCTGAAAAAAAAAGCAACACAACATCAAACATTACCCTAATGCAGAGCAGTAGCTTAACTCCAAAGGTCTTGTTTCTACTGAAGAACCCTGTTCACATAAGTCCAACTACAGCCTGTCATCCAGAGAAGAGACGCCTGCAAACATTACACCCCACATAACGCAGGCTTATCATCTTTGAGATACTGTCCCCTTCACTGGCCACGAACACCCTCTCCAACTTGGCTGCGCTTATGCCAGCGCCCGCTAATGAAACACCCGTCCACGCAGCCTCTCGAGAGCTAATCAAGTCGAGACGACTGAGCAACCTTTGCCTGGGTCTAGACAGATCCTCATATTCACTACAGACTGCCGTCGTGATTCTGCCTACCCTGGACGCTACGCACCCGGGCAGGGCAGCCCCGAGCCAGACACACACAGACTGACGCCACACAGAACACGACAAACGACGCGCCTCAAGGATGAGAGAAAACTCTCAGCAAGAGGGATGACACCGGGACCAAAGTCACCGTCGGGCAAGACGACCTGCGGCACTGTGATGGTGACGATGTGAAGAGGCTCCACAGAACCCCCTGAAACCAAGTGTAGAACTTCACAGTTCCTGAGAAGGGACTGTCGAGCCTGACAAGATGGATGCGTAGGAAGCCCAGCTTCAAGACCTAAGAGCGTAACGACACAGGGAAGAAGCCCCAGTCGCTGAAGTGGGCCATCCGGAAAGTTCCAAGATGCAAGACCGACGCACGCTTTAAGATGCTAATGCAAGAAGAGAGGCAGACGGTTGGTGCTACGCCCACGGGTGCAGGCGTTCGACACCATAAGGATGGCGCCCGATGCACGTTCCGTGCTCCTGGAGCTTCAAGATGATCTCGAGACCCAGAAAAAGGGTCTAGGATGCAAAACACAGACCACACGAACGACACGACAACACACACAGGCTGGAACTGCCCTGCCCAGGTTGCGTTCACATCACACCGGACAGTAAGCTACATCATTTACCTGCCCAAAGGAGACTGTGCCCCAGAACAGCCCTCCCCCCTACACTAACATCAAAGACCCCGTTACACAGTTGTCAGCCTCCGCCCCTCTCCGGTGCTGGTCTCTCAACTTAGCTTTTGGAGGGCTAGCATCTGATTCCATCCTCGACGTAGTCCACAAGACACAACCATCCGATACGTTCCTGCGGTCACCGGCTTACTCTTCCTCTGCAAAAGGAAAAGGAAAAGTCATCGCAAGAGCAGCCCCAACACCAGCAATAAGCGCCCCGAGGGGAGATGACAACCTCCTCCACAAAACCCCTCAAGCCTCCTGAACGCTGACGCAGTCTGATTGCCTGCCCCGCGCCGATTCTAGAGTGGGATGCTGCAGCGACGGTTATTCACGGCACCTAAGATACCAAGAAACACAACATGACCACTGCGCTTCTGCCAAACCGCCAGTCCCGTGCTCCTCCTCGATACCATCTGTCTTGCCTCAAATGCGAGAGCCTAGAGCAGACCAGACACCATCGACAACCAAACCCAACTACAAGACTGGTTTGAGAAAGACGCATGAACCTGCCTCCCTTTCCCAGCCATCCCCTAATGCCAAAACTTGAGAGACTCCCTCCCTTCTCCTGAGCCGTCAGGGAAGGAGACCCACTGCCTACCCACAACTCCTGCCCCTGATTTTCCAACCGCTCCTCGGGACCTGCTCTTCTGAGCCCTGTGTGTGGCAGACACCTCCCATCTTCTGCCTTCACAGAGACTCCAGGCTCTGCTACAGACCTGGAAAGCCAGGAAAACAGTTACAGAACCTACCAGTAGCCTCCTGCAAGAGCTTCAGGGCCACCGTGATGCCCTGTGTGCTCTGGGGGGAAACGATGAGCCATCCCTGCTGTTACATCCCTGCTGCTTTCTCAAAACAAATAAACTCAATATATAGATACATATAAGACACTCACCCTAAATCCTGCTCCCATATCTTGTAACACACCCGATTAAGACTAATAAAAACACCAACTAACATAGTGTACATCAAAATTGGAAAAAAATACAAAATTTTATCTTCAATGAAGTCAGAAGTTATAGTAAAACACACATCACCTGCCATAAGCAAAAAAACCCAACACATACTTTTAAACCATTTAAACAAACTAAATGCTCCCTACAAAACTAAAAATATGAAAAAAAAAAAACAGAGAAACAACATATAACTACACTTTGTATGGCAACCACCCTTACATTGAAAAGTCTTACCTCTGATGTCTTACCTATACTAGTTTAAACGCTAAAACAAGCCTTCCCGAACAGCTGAACCAGCTCCAAAACAACACTTAAGAAGCTCCAGAGCTCTAACCCTGGAAAAGACCAGCAGCAGAATGAGCTCCTGACCTGAAGCTGTGGCTCATATACCCCAGGCCCCGCCTGTGGCCCTCAGGCCCCGCCCACCACCTTTCCCACAATCCCCTGGGTAAAGGGTGGGGCGAAACCCCAGAGGCATAAAAGCAGCTGAAGGTGCAGCAGGCGGTGTTGTTTGCTTTAATTTTACCATCTATGAAGTAGTGAAGAGTAAGAATAACCCTTGCTAGAAAAAGCATTATCTGTTCCTCCTTTGCAGCTACATCTATCGCATCAACAATGTGTCCAGGTAAGCAATTTAATTATTTTTTTATGGAACGTAGATAGAAAAAAATAAACATCAGACTTATCTCTATAGCAAAGTAGTTTATTTAATGCAATAACAACATTATTGTTAAAACTTATGTACTTGAGTGTCCTTCAAAAAAAGAATATAAACCCAAACACAATATATTACTATGGGGTCATTCCTTATTTCTAGAGAGACCGTGTGTATTACCGAACTCCTGCCAGAACCCCTTTTTGGATGGGAACAAATAACAAAATGGAATCTATAAGAAAACCTTCTCAAAAACATTTTCCTCTGTGAAATAAGTTATTTACTGTAAATTGCTGGCAATTTAAAGTCATATTGATGATCTTTTTGACTTTTTACTCAACAGCGCTACTTGAGTCCCAAAATACAGAAAGCAATAAAAAAGCATGGAAATACAAGTCATGTATTTCCTGAACGTGCATAAAGCACCCTAATTAACATCTAAGTAGCTAGAACAAAAACAAATAGTAAAAGGCAGCAAAAGTCATTATAGCGGACATATTGATAGAAGTAGAGGAAGGCGAGGAGATCTGAGACTACGGTAGACATCTCTAGGAAACCCAATACAAAGTAGAAAGATATTATAACACAGAAACCAAACACAAGGCTCAAGAGCACATAGATGACTTTGGAAAAAGTTCTCGCAGAAAGAGGCGTTATCGCATAGATTAGAGAGGTCGTGAAGGAGCCAGAGAAACTAAGTATATCTTAGTATGCGATGAGATCAACAGGGAATCGAGCAAAGTATGATTGTCCTCAGGGAACTGATTTTAGGTGCACCAAAAGGAAGAAAGAACAGAAAGACTGATGGGGTTAACAGTTGCGAACTCGGGAAAGGTTCTGAAGGGAAAAAAGGGGTGCAAAGTGTGCTCCAGAGCTAAAATGAGATTCTGGTGTGTAAGGGATTGTCATGGTTTTGACTGGATTGGCCAATCAGAACAACAGATGGCCCTTCCCCCCTCTCTCCTCAGAGAAGAGAGGAAGAGATAAGGAGATTTACAAGTTTAGAAAAAGAACTAACCTACTTCAATGAAAATAATAATAAATAAGAGAATAGTAAATAATAATAGAATAATAAAAATTAAAGAAAAAAGTATACAATATATATAAAACCGTATCCAGCTCCCAGGATGACGATCGCATCACCAGCAGACACAGGGAAAGTCCCAGACTGGAGTCAGCGATGGACAGGAGATGAATTCCGCAACTAGAGTCAGGAGTGCTTGAATCGGGATCAAAGGCAGACGAACAGACAGGGTCCTCCTCAGATGTTGGCCATTGAAGAAAGAGCGAGCCAGAGCAGCATTGCCCCTTTGATCCCTCAGCTTTTATACTGAGCGTGATACAGATGGAATGGAATACCCTATTGGTCAGTTTTGGGTCACCTGTCCCCTCTGCTCCTCCCTGCAGGTGTGACCCCTCTATGCTTCTCGGCTTCCAACCCTCTAATGGAGCAAGCAGCGAAGTTAGCTGACCGTGGTTGTTATAGCAATAAGTATAAGCAAGAGCCTCTGTGCGCACCATTCCTTGGTATAATCAGGTTTTATCACTCTGAGACTGACCAGTGTCTGAACAACATGCTGTTAATTTCAGACTTTAGTCAGTTAGAAGAGGCCCAGCTAAAAAGTAAAATGACAAATCAGAAAATTGGTTCTATTTTACCTCAAACCAGGACAGGGATGTCTTGCGAGAGCTCGGCGATGGTAGAGGACAAGTCCCTGCCCGAGAGACCGAATAAGCCTCACAGATAACAAGACAGAACTCTGAAGGGAATTTTGACAAAGTACAGATGACGTCAGGGGACAGAATAAAGACATCCTAAACATCAAAGAAGTTAAGGGTGCTCTGAAGAGCACAAAAAGCCAAAATCAAAAGGGAGCTGAAGTGCTGTGGAGTATAAGAAAGGACTCAGAAGACAAGGCTTTAAGAAGTGGAGGCATTCTGAGGGGGTAGGGTAGGAAAAAAGGCTCGGACACGCAGCAAGGGTTTAGGAGCCTCAGGAGCGGGTATGGACAAACTACAGATGAATGAGTGAGAGCAGAACTCAATGGAGACGCCCTCGATGGTAGAGAGAAAGATGAAGGGGTGCCACGTAGCAAAGAAACACGGGAGGCTCTGATGGAACAAAAGAGAGCGAAAGGGAGATAAAATGCTATGAGGAACTGTGGAGTTCGAGAAAGGTCTCAGGAGGCTTGGTGAGGGTGAAAAAAAGGGGCATCGAGGGGTGCTGATAGACAAAAGAAGGCTGGGGGGAGGACTAGGAGGAACTCGGATGATCATCTGAGGGGAGTACGGATGTTCCCGGGTGGCTGGAGACGAAATACGGGAATCCTAGGTAACATAGAGAAACACATGAGTGCGCTACATCTCAAAGATGGACCCACCTAAAATGCTATGAGATGCATGCCGGTCGCCGGGAAACTCCCGAGGGGCATCATGACTGGGAGAAGAAGAGTCCCTATGGAGCCAGAGAGACATAAAAATGACAAGGAACGTGATGATTAAATCTGGAGGGGATCTAGACTGAGTAAATGTTGCCTTGGAGGCCAGGTAACTAATAGCTGCATGGCTATAAGGAGGAGAGGACAGAAGAACAGGGTTGGGTGTTGAAGAACAGCCCAGAAGACCCTCCTGCCTTCCAGTGACATTTAGACTGGAACCCCTTGCTTCCTGAACTCCTTCTCAGGGAGGAGTCTAGGTGCGGCTGGATCCAGTCTTAGCCTCCGACTGTAAAGAACGGTTCTGCAATAAGTTTGTCACAGACTTGGTTTAATATGGCTCGAGCCGAGGGACCCCCTCGATACTTTTCCTGTGCTTTGTGAAGTCTCACAATCTATGACATAAGCTATTCGTGCCCGTGTTCACGTGACAAGCGCGTGTCTCTTCTCCGATTGAATTGTTCAGCCCTTACATGTCCTCTTTGAGGACTGGAGTTTTGATGCAAGGGCTTTTACCCTCTTACTTGGTTTTCTAATCTTTGTCCCATCTCGCACCTGTATCTCATCCTTCTGCTGACTCAGGATAGAAAGGTCCCTTTTCTTAGTTTCCAAGAATTAGAGTTCCCTTTCCTTTGATCATAACGGTCGCTTAAATTTGTAATGTTAAGCATATGCTCTTCATTAATATTACTTATACAATTTCATTGTGTTAGTTAAGTTCCAGTATATCAAATTCAAACACAACCACTATCCACCCTTCTTGGACTAAGGAGGAGTTCAGCCAAAGTCTGCTATGCTGCCAGGTTACATATTGCAGCCCAAGGCTCCGCAGGTCTAAGCGAGACTTCGGTGTGTGACACTGTGTCACGTATACGGACTTGGGAAGCCTTCCGAGGGAAAGAGAGGGGTGTGCGAAGTCCATGACAAAACTGAATATGTGCTAAGGGTAACCTCGGAGGCATCTATAGCTGTTGTGGGTTCAGGGTCCTGAATGGGCCATAGGGACGGAAGAAGGTACAGGGACACGAGGAGGAAAGTGGAGGGTGGTGGTGGAACGGAGTGCAGATGTCCTAAGGAGGCTGGGGACCAAATGGAAGCATCCTAGATGGCACAGAGGGTGATAATGTGGCTCTGAGGCACAAACACAGCTGAGGACAGGTTTCTGAGAGAAGGAGCTCAGACATAAAATTTTATAAGTCACAGGAATTAAGAAAATAAGAAAAAACTAGAGAATAGAAATGGTGAACTCAAAACACTTAGAAAGAAAATCAAAAAACAGAGGGCACTAAGGAAAGACAAGAAACAATTAAAAATAAAGACAGCAAAGGAGATAAGTGTAAAGAGAAAAATCTTAAAAGCGTCCGTGATTAAAGGAGCAAGGAAACAAATTACAGAATAACAATGGCAAACTAAATCAGAGACGTAGAAAAAAAATTAAAAAGCAACAGCGTTAAGGAAAGACAGTAAATAATTCTAAAGTGACAGCAAAGAGAACAAAGGTATACATAGCAAGAACACTGAAAAAGCGGTAGCTGGTAGAGTAAATAAAGAGAAATATTCCAAAATAGGGACGGCGAACAAAGACAGATGTAGAAAGACAATTTTAAATGCAACAGCAGAAAGGAAAGACAAGCAATGATTCAATGAAAAGATAAGCCATAAAGACAACAAACACAAGACAAAAAAAACAAAATTTAAGAAGTGATGGGGATTGGGGAAACAAAACAAAATAATTAGGAAACACGGACGGCAAACTGCAACGGAGATGTAGAAAGAAAATTTTAAAAAGCCTCTGCATTAAAGAAATAAGAAAACAGTTAAAAATATACCCAGCGCACCAGATAAAAATGGACAAAAAGAACCTTTTAAAAGCAAGACTGATTACAGAAAGAAAGGAAAAAAATTAAAAACATAGCAAGAGCAAAATAAATAAAAAAGTGTAAACGCAAAGGAGTACAAGACCGATACAGAACAAGCAAAAATTGATACTGGCAGCTTCATAAAAGTAGACACAATTTTTAAAGCGAGGGGGTAAGAGAAAGACAGGAAAAATTAAAAGGTGAAAATGGCAAACTAGATAAAAGTTGATAGAAAGAAAATTTAAAAGACAAACAGATTAAGAAAACAGGGAGCAAAAAAAAAATAGGGTCAAACTGAATAAATAAAGACAAAGAAACAAAACTGGAAAAGTAACAAAGTAGAGGACAAGCAAGAAGAGTTAAAAAACACAGACAGGGATCTGGGTAAATGGAAACACAGAAAGAAGATTTGGAAAGCAATGGGGTACTGGCCATACAGGTAGGTAGCAATTTAAATAGCAAGAGGTGGAGTCAGACTGACAGCCACAGAGAAAGGACACTGGAAGAGGGATGCGGGGTGGAGCAGAGGGAGTCACTGGAAATAGAGACAGGTTGCTGGGTAGAGGGAGACCTACAAATGCAATTTTCACAAGGAATAGCAAAGAAGGCAGTGTGGGAGGAGTGAAATAATAGCGGATGGGGAGCTGGAAATGCAGAGGCACAGAAAGGAAACGGAGAAGGGGAGAAAGAACATGCTGGCATTAAGCAAAAGAGCAAAAAGCTTTGGGGAGCCAGAAGCCGGGACAAGCAAGGTGGCAGGCAGAGATCAGAAGAGGCATGGCAGGGAAAGGCCTGGACATGCACAAGAGGGCACACAACTCACCGCAGCTCCTGGCACGTGTGGGAGACCTTTGCTGCTCACAGGCTTCTCTCTCTGCCCCTTCGTCCTCTGTGGTGCTGGCGGCCTGACCCTTGCCCACCTAGGAGTGGGCAGGGGGTGCCTTGATGCTCTTGTCCCATGAGGCTCATGAGGGCAGCCGACGAAGGCAGCGAGCCCCCGGCACTCTGTGCTGGTGGTACCTTCGGTCAGGGATGGCTGGGAGGGATCCTTCCTTGCTGCGGGGACCGTCCCTTCCTGGCTGGAGGCACCTGCCTGTCAGAACCCCCTTCGTTTGACTCCTCAGCCAGCGCTGGCAGGCAGCTGTGCCCAGGCAGCCCCCTTGGAAGCTAGAGGCCCTTGGCAAAGCAGACCCATCCCCAGGGCAGCCTTTCTTTTTGAGCCCTTGGCCCAGCCCATGCTCACCTCATGGGTCCCACCTAGGCTGCCTCAGCCCCAGCTGGAGCTTGCTGGGAAGAGGGGCCATTGCCAAAGCCCCACAGCACATCACCCCCTCCCCTGAGCCTCTCCCTGACCACCAGCTCTGCATCTTCTGCCTAGATGCTCTCCCTCCACTTTTAGGGGGAACGCCATGTGACACACACCACCCACCCCACAACAAGGTCTTATTTTGACTTAGAAATACCTTCCAGAGTAACACTACAACCTGCCGTTAAAAAAAAAAAAAAAAACACCACACAACAACACAAAAAAACCACAAAACCACAAACTTTACACCCCACACAAAATAACACTCGAACTGAGAAGATGAATGCACAGGAAGCCTGGCATCAAGACCTAAGATCTTAAGGATGCAGAGAAGAAGTCCCAGTCACTGAAAATGGATGGCTAGAGAAGAGAGCGCATTTAGAAACACACACACAGTGATTCAACAAAGGTAGCAGCGCACGTGACAGCACTTCACCAGATTCCACGGCCACGTACCCCGGATTATTTATTGCCTAGGGGCCAGGGTCAGATGAGCTGTCGGGGAGACCCTCCCCTTGAGTCACGAGGCTCAGAAAGGACCCCCTTGCTTTCTAAACTCCTTCTCCGAGAGGAGTCTAGGTGCGGCTGGATCCAATTCCTAGCCCTGGACTTGGGCAACCATTTCCCTCTAAAGGATTATATCTGTGCAATCAACCCTTTATATCGCTCAGCTAAGATTGCAAAGTTCTGCATGCTATTAGTCACTTACCCAGATTCTGCTGCAGCAAGGCATCTCTCAGCCTCGAGGAGCGGAACCTTACGAGAGTGTCCCCGCTCAAGCGGAGGTGGTGGCAAACAGGCCGCTGCCGGGCAGGAAGGCTCCAAGGGCTCTTGTCCTGTCCACTATTTATAGAGGCAGTTAATTGACTTGTAGTCATATCAGCCTGGGAAAAAAATGTCTCAGTCCCCACTCCAGACGGTGTGTTGATTCTGTTGCCTGCGGGAAGGGGAGAAAAGGAGGCTGGGGGGGTAAGGGGGTGGGAAACAGGGCGGGAGGAGGGGACCGCACCACCACACCGATCAAACAAAGAACAGCCAGTTCAATAATTCACAATACAGTGCAGTACAACCCCAGACAGTCTAAAACAACAGTCGAAACAATGGTAGACCAATAAAATGCAAGATGTAACACAACACACGGCAGCACAAGGCAATACGCAGCCAAATTAAGAACAACCGATCAACACACCCATGATACAGTGCCATCCTACGACAGAATGTTTACAGTGACCGTCAAAACAACGATGGGGCAATGCAATGCAATGCATAACACACTACAGGACCATACGATGGAACACACAACTAAAGAACTAATCAGAAACTCACAATACAGTGCAGTACAATCCCAGACAATCTAAAATAACAAGCGAGACAACATCGTCAGGGCAGTACAATGCAAGACAAAGTTATCCAGGGCAGTACAGCGCCATACACAATCAAATAAAAGCCAATGAAAGAATTCACAGTACAGTGCCATACAATGGCAGACTATCTATCAGATGTCAGTCGAGACAATGACAGGGCAATACAACGCAACGTGTAACAGGATACGGGGCGCTACAAGACACTGCACGGTCAAAGAAGCAACAACCTATTAAAGATGTCACAATACAGTGCAGTCCTATGACAGAACGTATAAAATGACCGTCTAGACAATGACAGGGCAATACAACCCAAGAGAAAACACAGGGCACTACAAGGCAAAACACACTCAGATAAACAACAACCCCTTAAAAAAAACCCCACAATACAGTGCAGCACCCTGCCAGAATATATCACGTGTCACTGAGGACAATTACATGGCAATACAATGCCAAACGTAACACAACACGGGGCAGTACCATGCAAAACAGAATTAAAGAAAGAACAACCTGTCAAAACCCCAACATACAGGGCAGTACTATCCCACGGAGCATCAGGTGGCGGTCGAGACAGTTACAGGGCAACAGAATCCGAGTCGTAACGTTAGACAGTGCAGTACAGTGCAATAGTCAGTGCAATAGTCAGTCAAATAAACAACCGAGGAAGGGACCCACAATACTGTGCGTTACAACACCACTAGATGTGAGACAGCAGGCAAGATAACAGAGCAATACAATGCACAACGTAAGACAATAGAGGACAGTATAATGCTAAGACGCATCAGATGGCAGTGAAAACAATGATGCGGCAATACAACTCGAGACCCAACACAAAGGCGGTAGCATGGCAATACATGGTCAAAAAAAGAACACCCGGTAAAACCGCCACAATACAGATCGCTACTATCCCAGAGCGTCTACAATGACAATGAAGAGAACAACAGCGCAATACAACGCAAGATAGAACACCATACAGGGCACTACAAGGCAATACGCAGCCAAATAAAGAACAAATGTTTAGAAAAAACAGAAGACCAAGCGGTACACGCCGGAACAGATAAGATGGCAGTCAGGGTGATTACAGGGCAATACAATGCAAGACAAAACACAACACGGGGCAGGATGAGGCAATAGGTAGTCAAATAATGAACCGCCGATCGAAAACCCACAGATGAGTGCGCTGCAATCCCGGTCGCAGATGGCACTCGATAAAATGACTGAGCAACAGAATCCAAGACATAACATTACAGGGGGCATTATAATGCAATATGCAGTCAAACAGAGAACAACCCATTACAAAACTGATGAGACAGTGCACTACAATGAGAGAATATATCAATCAAGACGGTTCCAGAGCAATACACTGCAAGACCTAACAGTATACCGGGCGGTACAATCCGATACACGGTGAAATAAAAAGAAAACGACTCTAGAACTGCACGGTCTTGAGAATTTTTTAACACAATGGCTGAAATGACAATCAAAACAATGACAGGGTAACACAACACAAGACATAGCACTATACGGAATCACGGAATCTTCAGAGTTGGAAGGGACCTCTAGAGATCATCTAGTCCAACTCCCCTGCTAGAGCAGGATTGCCTAAAGCACATCCCTCAGGGCTGCATCCAGGCGGGTCTTGAAAATCTCCAGAGAAGGGGACTCCACAACCTCCCTGGGCAGCCTGTTCCAGTGCTCTGTCACTCTCACTGTAAAGAAGTTTTTCCATGTATTTGAACGGAACTTCCTATGTTCTAGCTTGTGCCCATTGCCCCTTGTCCTGTCGGTGGGAACCATTGAAAAGAGCCTGGCTCCGTCCTCCTTAAACCCACCCTTTAGATACTTGTAAACATTAATCAGGTCCCCCCTCAACCTTCTCTTCTCCAGGCTAAAGAGTCCCAGCTCTTTCAGCCTTTCCTCATAAGGGAGGTGCTCCAGTCCCATAATCATCTTGGTTGCCCTACGCTGGACTCGCTCCAGTAGTTCCCTGTCCCTCTTGAACTGGGGAGCCCGAAACTGGACACAGTACTCCAGTTGTGGCCTCACCAGTGCAGAGTAGAGGGGGAGAATGACCTCCCTCGACCTACTGGCCACCATACGGGTCAGTACAACCCAATACCCAGTCAAATAAACAGCAAACAATTATAGGACTGCACGGGATTGAGAATTGTTTAACGAATACACAGTTAAATAAACAACAGCCAGTTGTAGGACTGCAGTGGACTGTGAAATTTTTAAACACAAAGTCTAAAACCACAAACACGACAATGACAGGACAATACAATGCGAGACGTAACAGTGTACATGGCAGTACAATGCAATACACCGTCAAATAAAAAACAGCTGATGAAGGAAGTGACAATACGGTGGCATACAATGGCAGAATAGATCAGATGACCGTCGAGACAACAACAGAGCGGTACAACGCAAGACTTAACACCATATGGGGCACTACAAGGCAATACGCAACGAAACAACAACCCATGAAAGACATCACAATACAGTCCAGTCCTAGGACAGAATCTCTCAAGTGACCGTCAAGACGACAGGGCAATACAATGCAAGACATAACACAATATGGGGCCAGACAAGGCAATACACGGTTGTGGCAGGCAGAGCAATTAACTTTACTCTTAAGAGAAAAGTAGAGAAACATTTAGAAACATCAACACAGTGATTCAACAAAGGCAGCAGCGCATGTGACGGCGCTTCACCAGATTATTTACAGCATAGAAGCCAGGGTCACACTAGCTGTTAGGGAAACCCTCCCGTTGAGTCACGAGGCTCGGAAAGGACCCCCTTGCTTTCTAAACTCCTTCTCAGGGAGGAGTCTAGGCGCGGCTGGATCTAATCCTTGCCCCGGACTTGGGCAACCATTTACCTCTAAAGGATTTTAGCTGCGGCATCAATCCATTATATCACTGAGCTAAATCGCGAAGTTTGGCATGCTATTAGTCACTTACCCAGAATCTGTTGCGGCAAGTCGTCTCTCAGCCTTGAAGACCAGAACCTTAAGTGAGTGTCCCCGCTCAAGGGGAGATGCTGGCGAACAGGCCGCTGCGTTGCAAGAGAGCTCAAAGGGCTCTTGGTCTGTCCACTAGTTATATAGCAAGCTAACTGACTTATAGTGCTTTGACTCTGTTGCCAGCCATCCCACAAAGTTCAAGTGACACTCGTAGCAACTCTCGCTGGTCGTTATAGCTTGAGCAGCAGCCTGGAGGAAAAAGGGGGGGGTCACATCGCAACAGTGGTCAAATAACAAACAACTGGTTAGATATTGCACAATACAGTGCCAGACAGTCTAAAATAACCGGCAAGACAACGACAGGGCAATACAATGCAAGACCTAACATTACACAGGGCGGTACAAGGCAACATACAATCAAATAAAGAACAGCCAATGAAGGAATTGACAGTAGAGCGCCATACAATGGTAGAATATATCAGAGGTCAGTCAACACAATGACAGAGCAATAGAAGGCAAGACGTAACTCGATATGGGGCGCTACCAGGCAATACACAGTCAAAGAAACAACAACCCATTAAAGAAGTCACAATACAGTGCAGTCCTAGGGCAGAATGTGTAACATGACCGTCAAGACAGTGACAGAGCAATACAATGCAAGACACAACACAATACGAGGCAGTAACAAGGCAATACACAGCCAGATAAAGAACAACCGATTAAAAAACCCAGAATATGTTGAAGTGTAATACTAGAATGGATCAGAAGGCAGTCAAGACTAAAATGGGGCAATATAACGTGAGATGTAACACAATAGAGGGCGGTACAAGGCATTACACAGTCAAAAAACAACCACTTAAAAAAAACACAATACAGTGTGGTACGATGCCAGAATACATCACATAGCAGTCAAGAGCATGATGGGGCAACACGATGCGAAACCGATAACTGAGCCAGGCAGAGCAATACTACTTCAAATACACAAGAACATAATACGAAACCGAATTCTTAAGCGTACGACGCAAGACCATCTCAAATGGCAGTCGAGGAAATTACTGAGCAACGTAATGCAAAAACAACACGCTGCCCGGCAATGCAATATGTGGTCAGATACAGAACAATCCGTTCCAGAAACAACATATCAAACAGTACAACTCCACAGTCTCAGATGGCAGTCAAGACATATACAGAGCAATACCATGCAAGACGTAACACAATACAGGGCAATACAATAAAATACATAGGGTAACTTAAAAATGAATCAAAAAACCCGTAATACAGTGCTTACAATGGCAGACGATCTCAGATGGCGGTCGAGACAATTACAGGGCAATACAACGCAAGACGAAACACGATATGGGGCGGTACCCTGCAAAACCATCCCCGATGGCGATCACGGAAAATTAGAGCAATATAAGGCAAAAACAACGCCCTGCCCGACAACACAATATACGGTCACATACAAAACAACCCGTTAAAGAAACAACATATGGAACAATACCGTGCGAGATGGTTTCAGATGGCGATTAAGGAAAATAGAGTGATGCGATGCAAAACCTAAATAGCACCAAAAAATGCAATACAATTTCAAATACACAACCTTCAAATACAAAACAAAATACCTAAGGATACAATGCTACAGTGTCTCACGTGACAGTCAAAACAGTGACAGACCAAAACGATTCGAGACGTACCGTGATACAGGGCAGAACAACGCAAGACGAGGTCAAAGGAAGAACAACCAAATAAAAAAAATCTACCATACTGTGCGGTACGGTGACAATATATCATATTGCAGTCAAGACGATGACCAAGCGAGACGCTGCAAAACCAAAACATGGCCAGGTGAGGCAACAGATTTCAAATATGCAACAATGCAATTCAAAACAAAATATGGAAGGGTACCGTGCCTGATTGTCTCAGATAGCAGTCAAGACAATGACAAAGCGATACGACGCAAAACCGAGATATGGGTAGGCAAAGTGATACAATTTATAGTACAGAATGATGCAACGCCAAACAAAATACAGAACTATATGACGCAACACAGTCCGACCTGGCAGTCAGGACAACTACGGGGCGCTATGATGCAAAACCGATATGGAGCCGGGCAATGCAATACTATTTCAAATACAAAATACAATACAAAACAAAAAATACCTAAGCAGACAATGCGAGACAGTCTCAGACAGCAGCCAAGACAGTTACAGAGCAATGCAAAAACAACACAGAGCCCAGCAATGCAGTACAGTCAGATGCAGAACAATCCATCAGAGTAACAATGTAGCGAACGGTACAACGTGACAGACTCAGATTGCAGTGAAGACAATGAATGAGCAATACAGTGTAAGACGTAATGGAATACAGGCGTTACCATGCCGGACCGTCTGAGACAGCAGACGGGAAAACTACAGAGCGATACAATTCCAGACAAAACACAATACAAGGCAGTACAATGCAAGATAGTGTCACATACCATCAGGACAATTACCGCTCCGCTTGCGTGCCTGAAGGGGACCGTTCCTGGACAGCCTGGAGCGCTGCGCTCACTTTTAAATGCCTCACTGCTATTTCCAACCCTGTCCCCTCCCCCAGGAAGCTCCACTGCCGGTACCTCAACTTCCCTTTCTGAGGGGCAGGACTCTGGAGACCTGCTCGACAAGAAAAAAAAAAGATAGATTACCATATGTCAAATCGATGCATCCTGGAGTCACTGAGTTTCCTCTTCATCATCTGCAAAAACAAACAAGGGAACCCCAATTTCCACAAAATGGTGCCATCAGGCACCATCGCATCTGTCAACACTAAGTTGTACTGCAATATCCCCCACATCAGATGCACCATACCCTTCTGCTCACCTGCTCCACACAGATTCCAGATTCGGACGATGCGGCGCTCCCTGGTTCTGGCACCTAAGACAGCTAGACACACAATATTACTGTTGAGCTTACGGGAAACCACCACCCCCCATGTGTTACCTCTCTACTACCCAGCTCACCTCAAACGCTCGTCTGGCTCCAGAGGCGTGCAGCACCTGCAAAACCAAAGACAAACACTCCAGTGAGCTGCAATATAGTACTGAGCTATTAGACACCAACGTGTCCACAACCGCCTCACTTGCTGGGACTACTCAGTGGGCGTGCAGCATCACCCCTCTGACCCTGCGTGTCACACCAACTGAAGAAACTCATGCTGAGATACCGCCCAAAGCCCTACCAAATTCCCATCTCCCGCTCCCTCACCTTGCCCACCCGTCCTCCCCTGAGGCATGCAACCTGAAGGTTTGCAAACCACCTGTAAAACCCAACTGACATGGGTTCCTTAAAACTTGAAAGTTACTCCCTCTGAGAAAGATGTGATACTTCAGCCCGCCCGCCGCTGCTGACCTTGACTGACTCATCCCCATCCCCACATCCCGTGTCATTCATTTCTTCAAAACTTCAAATTGAAAAGAACCAATACATACAGTACTCAAAGCCACATCTTCTCTCTAATACCATGTGCTGATTCACCTTCTTACATTGCTCCCCTCTCCTATGCTGCCCTGCCAAGCTTGTCCCGCTGCATCTGCAAGAACATCAAAGAAATCACCTTGAGGCAGAGCAATAGGGTCATAATAACAAAGTCTTGCACCTTTTACAAATACCACCTAAGATCCAAATACAATCTTACATGAAGAAAATTACAAAAAAAAAAATCCGCACAAAAAGCAGCCATACCCTCTTCGACATGAACTCCTCTTCATTACTGCTGTATTGCATTTCCAACATGCCTCTGATCTTCCCAAACAACAAAAATGCAAGAGCTGTCCACACAACGTCCTGATGGCTACCCTGAGATAACTCTAACACCTTTGCCCCGATCTACATAGATTCATATAATACATATAGACTCTCCACATGATTCCACCCACCCTGGACACTATGCGCCCGGGCAGGGCAGCCCCGAGCCAAACACTCACAGCTGCAGACAGATGCTACACAGAACACTGCAAATGATGCCACTCAAAGACGAGAGAAAATTCTCATCAAGAAAGATGACAACAGGACCAAAGTCAGCATCGTGCAAGAAAATCTGGGGGATCGTGACGATGTCAACGTGAAGATGCTCTACGGAACCCCCTGAAACAAAGTGTAGAACATGATAGTACATAATAAGAAGGGACTGTCAACCCCAATAAGATAGACGTGCAGGAAGCCCGGCTTCAAGACCTAAGAACGTAACGATGCAGGGAAGAAGTCCCAGTCGTGGAAGTGGGCCGTGCGGAAACTTCCAAGATACAAGACTGATGCACGCTTTAAGTTTCTAATGCAAGAAGAGCGGCAGCCAAATGGAGCTATGCCCACAGGTCCGAGCGTTCAAGACCCTAAGGATGAAACCCAATGCCCCACGTCAGGCTCCTGGACCTTAAAGATGATCTCGAGACCCAAAAAAGGGCTAAGATGCAAAACACGGACCATATGAACGACACGACAACAGACACAGGCTGGAACTGCCCCGCCCAGGATGCGCTAACATCATGCCGAACAGTAAACAACATCCTTGACCTGCCCAAAGGAGACCGTGCCCCGGGACAGCCCTCCTCACTACGCTAACATCAAAGCTCCCATTTGGCAATTGTCCACCTCCGCCCCTCTCCAGTGCCTGACTCTCAACTTAGCTTTCGGAGGGCCGGACATCTGAATCCTTCCCTGGTGCTGTCCAGCAAAACCAGCCATCCAATACATTCCCACTGTCACCAGGTCCCTCCTCTTCCTCTGCAAAAGGAAAAGAAAAAAAAAATCCCAGAAGTAGCCACAGCACCAGCCATAAGCATCCTCAGAGGAGATACCAACCTCTCCCACAACACCCTCAGCCTCACCAACACCTTGGCGTTCCGCTCGCCTGCTCCGTGATGATTCCAGAGTCCGAGGCTGCCGTGATAGTTATTCACGGCACTTAAGATACTAAGAAACACAACATTACCATTGCGCTTCTGCCAAACCACCAGTCCCATGCTCCTCCTCGATACTATCCAGCTCGCCTCAAATGCAAGAGCCTAGAACAGACCAGGCTCCGTCGACACCCAAACCCAACGGCAAAACCTGTCCGAGAGACTTGTGAACGCACACCCCTTTCCTAACCATCCCTCAGTACCAAAACTTTAGAAAGCCCCTCTCTTCTCCCTGAGCCATGAGGGAAGGAGCCCCACTTCTTCCCCACAGCTCCCACCCTGTATTTGCCGGCCCGACCCCCCGGCATTGGCTGTTCCTTGGAAGCTGCTCTTCCGAGCCCCGCCTTCGCCAGGCACCTCCTATCTCCCATCTTCCCACAGACTCTGGGCCCTGCTAAAGACACACAGAGTCAGCGAAGCCCTGACCCGACCTACACCAGGGGCCTGCCGCAAGCCGCAAAGGCTCCAGGGACACAGCGAAACCCTGCGCACCATGGGGGAAGGCGATGAGGCGTCCCACACCCTGAAAGACATTATACCTTATGTCCCTGCTGCTTTCTTGAAAAATGCAAAAACTCCACCTAAGACTGCAGACAAGATGCACACCCAAGCCCTGTGAAGTAATCTCATCATCTGCCTGATTAAGAAAAGTGCTATCATTATTTACCTGGAATTCAGCAAAACCGGTGGAAAAAAAACCCAAAGTTCCATCTTCAATACAGACAGGGATTCCAGGAAAACACACCGCACCTGGAATAAAGAAAACCATACCGTTAAGCCATCTCACCACCTCTGAACACTCATTACAACATGACTGACCTGAAAAACCACAAGGAAGAGAAGCAGCATACAAGACCGCTCTCTACTATACATGCTGCCAGACCTCACCTGGTCCTTAAGGTCTTACCACCTCCAGCTTCTTACCTGCGATTCTCTAAATGGGATAACATCTCCGCCCAAGTAGCTGAGGCACCTCCAAAGTTGCGAGCGACTGAAGGACCAGTGGAGCTCTAACCCTGGAGATGCCTGGCAGCAGAATGAGCTGCCCCAGCAGAGGCTGTGGTTTATATACCCCGGGCCCTGCCCACCGCCCTTCCCACCATCCCCTGGGAAAGGGACCAGGCTGACCTCCACAAGGCATAGAGCCTGCCAGAGGAGCAGCTGCTCCTTTCCTCACAGGCCTGAGAAGTACAGCATGCAAAACACCAAAACAGAGAAAGCGACCCTTAGAGGAAATGACAATACATGCTCTTTTATTACAACTACATCAATTGTGTCAGCAACGGGGCCCGGTAGGTACGTAAACTTAATTAAACTTTTGCAGGGCGTAGACAGAAAGAGAAAGACATCATCCTAACTTCCATAGGCAAGTAGACCATTAAGCCCAATAACCACGTTTTTATCAAGACTCAATGTCCTTCAGTTTCCTTGTAAAGAAAATCCCACACGTCACTTCTATCGAGACCCCGCGTATTACCCGACTTCTGCCAGAACTACGTTCTGGATAGGACCGACGGACAGAGCGTAAGCAGAGGCTTGTGTGCCGCCTGTAATACAACAGGATGAGAAAGAGCCGATGCTCTAGCCTGCCGCTTTCCTCGGCCGAGTCCGCTCCGGTGCCCTAACCATCGTTGCTGTTGCAGCTTAGGCTGGGCATTAAAACGAGAGACAGATGCTTTCTTTTAACTTCTCTCCTGAGGAAGGAAAGAATGGGAGGGAGACTTAGGGGCTGAAAGAGAAACTGAACTCTTTCATAATGAAATATAAACAGAAAAGTTATACCGAGGAGAAACAACAATAACAGGAAAACAATAAAATAGATAAAATATATACCCAACCCAGTATTGAGCGCCCAGGATGACCATCGCTTCTCTGGCAGGCACGAGCAAAGTCCGAGACTGGACTTGGCGACGGATTGGAACTGGATTCTGGATCTGGTAGCACAAATGCATGGATGGGGATCGAAGGATGTCAAACAGACAGAAGAGTCCTCGGACGCCAGCCGTTGAAGGAAAGGTACTGACCCCTTCGATGCCTCCGCTTTTATACTGAGCGTGATGAGGATGGGATGCGATAGCCCATCAGTCAGATTCGGGTCACCGGTCCCATCTACTCTTCACCATGGGTGCGACCCATCTACCCTTTTCTGATCCAACCCTCCAACAGGGCATATATAAAGGTTAGCTGAGCTGTGTTGTTATAGCAATAGGTATAAGCAAGGGCCTCTCTGCATAGCATCCCTTCATGTTAAGTGTAAACATAAGGTCTTAGCGCTCTGGAAGTGGATACTACCTGAAAAATATGTCATTATTTTCAGAGAGTTCAGTTAGTTGGAAGAGACTTACCTGAAAAGTAGAATTACTGAAATGAAAACTGGTTCTGTTGTGCCTCAGTCCAGCACATTCGCACATGGCTATGCAACCTCACATTCACATGAAAAAAAAAGAAGAATTGCCCAATTGTATTCATGGAGCCACCGGTCAGATCTTCCCTTTAATACCTCATGCCAAGCCACCTTCGTACGGAGCTCCTCTCGGTTCCCCTGCGTTGCTCTGCCCGTCTCGTCTTTCTGCATCTAAAAAAAAAAAAAACCCACACAATATCAAACATTACCCTGATGCAGAGCAGCAGCTTAATTCCAAAGGTCTTGTTTCTACTTAGAAACACGGTTCAACTAGGTCCAACTACAGCCTGCCATCAAAAAAAAAAGCCAGCCCACAAACATTACACCCCACACAAAGCAGCCTAAACATCTTTGAGATATTATCTCCTTCACTAATCATAAACAGCCTCTCCAAACTTTGCTCTGCTTATGCCAACATGCACTAATGAAACACCCATCCCCATAACCTACTGAGAGCTAATCAATTACAGATGACTACACAGCCTTTGCCTCAGTCTCAACAGATCCGCATATTAACTATAGACTCTCATCACTATTCTGCCCGCCCTGGACTCTACACACCCGGGCAGGGGGGGCTCCGAGCCAGACACACACACACAAGCACAGACCAACACTACACAGAACGCTAAAAACAACGCACCTCAAGGGTGAGAGAAAACTCTCAGCAAGAAGGATGACGTCCTGGACGGACGTCACCGTCGGGCAAGAAGACCTGGAGACCGTGGCGGTGATGTGAAGAGGCTCTGTGGAAGCCCCTGAAACAAAGTGTAGAACGTCACCATCTGTGATAAGAAGGGACTGTCAAGACTGATAAGATGTATGTGCAGGAAGCCTGGCTTCAAGACCTAAGAACGTTAATGACATAGGGAAGAAGTCCCAGTTGCCGAAGTGGGCCGTCCAGAAGCTTCTGAGACACAAGACCAATCTATGGTTTAAGCTTCTAAAGCAAGAAAAACGGCAGCCGATTGGTGCTATGCCCACAGGTGCAGGCATTCGAGACCCTAGGGAGGGTGCCCGAGGCGCCACGTCGTGCTCCTGGAGCTTAAAGGTGACCTCGAGACCCGAGAAATGTCTACAACGCAGAACACGGACCACACGAACGACACGACAACAGACACAGGCTGGAACCGCGCTGCCCGGGATGCGCTAGCATCACGCTGAGCAGTAAGCCACATCCTTGACCTGCCCAAAGGAGACTGTGCCCAGGGACAGCCCTCACCACTATGCTAACTTCAAAGACCCCTTTTTGCAGCTGTCAACCTTGTCCCCTTGGCCCCTCTCCGGCATCGGTCTCTCAACTTATCTTTTGGAGGGTCGGGGGTTGGAATCCATCCTTGACGCAATCCACAAAAAAACAGCCATCTGATATCTGCCTGCAGTCACCAAGTTCCTCCTCTTCCTCTGCAAAAGGAAAAAAAAAAAAATCTCACAAGCAGCCACAGCACCAGCAATAAGCACCTTGAGAGGAGATGCCAACCTCTTCCGCAACACCCGCATCCTCCCAAACGCCGTGGCGTTCCGCTCGCCTGCTCCACACCGATTCTGGAGGCCAAAGCTGCAGCGACAATTATTCACGGCACCTAAGATGCCAAGAAACACAACGTTACCATTGCATTTCTGTGAAATCACCAGTTCTGTGCTCCTCCTCGCTATTATCTGGCTCACCTCAAATGCAAGAGGCTAGAACAGACCAGACCCCATCAATACCCAAACCCAACTGCAAAACCTGTCCGAGAAAGACTCATGAACCCACACCCCTTTCCTAGCCATCCCCCAGCACCAAAACTTTAGAAACCCCTTCTCTTCTCCCGAGCCGTCAGGGAAGGAGCCCCACTTCTTGACAGATCCACATATTAACTACAGACTCTCATCACTATTCTGCCTGCCCTGGACTCTACACACCCAGGCAGCAAGGCTCCGAGCCAGACACACAGTCACAGACCGACGCTACACAGAACGCTAAAAACAACACACCACAAAGATGAGAGAAAACTCTCAGCAAGAAGGATGACATCCGGACTGAGGTCACCGTCAGGCAAGAAGACCTGGGGGACCGTCGGGATAGAAATGTCCCTTTCTTCATTTCCAAGAATTAGAGTTCCCTTTCCTTTGGTCATAACGGTCACTGTTATTCACAATGTTAAGCATATAATCTTCATTAACGTCACTTATGGAATTTCATTGTGTTAGTTAAGTTACAATGTATCAAAGTAAAACACAACTACCATCCATCCTTCTTGAACTAAGGAGGAGTTCAGACAAAGTTTGCTATGCTGCTAGGTTACATCTCGCAGGTAAGGCTTCGCCAGTCTAGGTACTTACGCTAAGCAAAACTTCAGTGTCGGACACCAGCTCACAGATATGGAGTTGGGAAGCCTTCTGAGGGAAAGAGAGGGGTGTGCGAGGTCCAAGACAAAGCTGAAGATGTGCTAAGGGCAACCTTGAAGGCATCTATAGCTGTCGTGACACCACGAGAGGGGTCCTGAATGGGCCAGAGAGACCGAAGAAGGTACAGGGACATGAGGAGGAAGTCCGGGGGGTACTGGAACAGAGTACAGACGTCCTCAGGAGGCCGGGGACCAAATGGAAGCATCCTAGATGGCGCAGAGGATGATAAGAGAGCTCTGAGGCACAAACAAACCCGAGGACAGGTTTCTGAGGGAAAGAGCTCAAACATAAAATTATGTAAGTAACAGGGATTAAGAAAATAAGGAAAAAATTAAAAAATAGAAACAGCGAACTTAAAACACGTAGAAAGAAAATCTAAAAACAAAAGGCACTAAGGAAGGATGAGAAATAATTAAAAATAAAGACGGCAAAGGAGATAAATGTAGACAGAAAATCTTAAAAGCATCCATGATTAAAGAAGCAAGGAAACAAATTACAAAATAACAATGGCAAACTAAATCAGAGACGTAGAAGGAAAAATTAAAAAGCAACAGCCCTAAGGAAAGACAATAAATAATTTTAAAATGACAGCAAAGGGAACAAAAGTAGGCATAGTAAGAACAGTTAAAGAGTGCTAGCCGATAGGGTAAATAAAGAGAAATATTACAAATTAGGGATGGCGAAAAAAAACAGATGTAGAAAGAAAATTTTAAATACAACGGTAGTAAGTAAAGACAAGAAATAATTAAAAGAAAAGATAAGCAATAAAGACAATAAACAGGATAAAAGTAAGAAATTTAAGAAGTGATGGGGATTGGCGAAACAAAAGGAAATAATTAGGAAATACGGACATCAAAATACAATGGAGATGTGGAAAGAAAATTTTAAAAAGCCTCTGCATTAATGAATTAGGAAAAAAAATTAAAAATACACACAGCGAATGAGATAAAAGTGGACAGAAAGAACCTTTTAAAAGCGAGAGTGGTTATGGAAAGAAAGGAAAAAAAACCAAACATAGGGACAGCGAACAAAATAAAAATGTTTACAGGCAATGAAGTACAAGACCGATGCAGAAGAAACAAAAATCGGTATTGGCAGCTTCATAAAAGTAGGCAGAGAATTTTTAAAGTGAGGTGGTAAGAGAAAGACAAGAAAAATAAAAAGGTGAGGATGGCAAACTGGATAAAAGTTGATAGAAAGAAAATTTAAAAAACAAACAGATTAAGAAAAGAGGGAGAAAAAAATAGGGTCAGCAAACTGAATAAATAAAGACAATGAAACAAAATTTTAAAAGTAACATAGCAGAGGACAAGCAAGAAGAATTAAAAAACATAGATGGGGATCTGGGTAAATGGAGACACAGAAAGAAAATTTGGAAAGCAACAGGGTACTGGTCATACAGGTAGGTAGGAAGTTAAATAGCAGGAGATGGAGTCAGACCGACAGCTACAGGCAGAGGACAATGGAAGAGGGATGCGGGGTGGAGCAGAGGGAGTCACTGGAAATAGAGACGGGTCGCTGGGTAGAGGGAGACCTACAAATGCAATTTTCACAAGCAATAGCAAAGAAGGCAGTGTGGGAGGAGTGAAATAATAGCGGATGGGGAGCTGGGAAGGCAGAGGCACAGAAAGGAAACGGAGAAGGGGACGGAGTACAGGGTGGCATTGGCAGAAGAGCAAAAACTTTTGAGGAGCCAGAGCCTGGGTCAGGCAAGGACGCAGGCAGAGATCGGGAGAAGCGTGGCAGGGAAGGGCCTGGACACACATGAGAGGGCAGGTGACTCACCGCAGCTCCTGGCACGTGTGGGAGACCTTCACTGCCCAGAGGCTTCTCTCTCTGCCCCTTCCTCCTTTGTGGTGCGGGCGGCCTGACCCTTCCCTGCCTAGGAGCAGGTGGTGGGTGCCTCGATGCTCTTCTCCCACAAGGCATCCCAGAGGCACGGTGGCTCACACGCGCAGCCGACGGAGGCAGCGAACTCCCGGTGCTCTGTGCTGGTGGTGCCCTCGGTCAGGGATGGCTGGGAGGGATCCTTCCTCGCTGCGGGGACCGTCCCTTCCTGGCTGGAGGTACCCGCCTGTGGAACCCCCTTTATTTCATTCCTCAGCCAGCTCCAGCAGGCAGCCATGCCCAGTCACCCCCCTCCCCAGCTAGAAACCCTCAGCACAGCAGGCCCATCCCCACCTGCAGCCTTTTTAAGCCCTTGGCCCAGCCCATGCTCACCTCATGGGTCCCCCCTGGGCTGCCTCAGCCCCAGCTGGAGCCCACTGGAAACAGGGGCCATTGCCAAAGCCCCACAGCACATCACCCCCTCCCCTCAGCCTCTCCCAGACAGCCAGCTCTGCACCCTGGGGGCAGCAAATGCATCCAGGGGGACAGAGGGGGCAGGAAGTGTTTCTTCCTTCATGCGCCAAAGAAATCCCGGCAGCAACTTGGCTACGAGGCTCAGTGCCCAAAGGCGACAGGACAGCAGGAGAAAAGGGAAGGAAAAAGCAGGAGGAAGAACAGAGGAACATAGGGAAGGGGTGTGGGGCAGGAAGGCAGGGAAGGGGATGCCGCCAAGAAGAGCAGAGAGAGGAGAGGGGAGAGACTGTGCAAAAATGCCCAGGGACAGAGAGATGGAAGGATAAATAAGAGAGACTGGGAGCAGGAGAGAGAGGCGGAAGGGACCAGCAGGACAAGAAAACAGAGACGAGACAAAAGAACGGGGGGAAAGTAACATCATGAAGAAATAAAAAATAGAAACAGGGACCCCGACAGAAGTACACGTTGAAAGAAAACTTTGAAAAACAACAGGGTACAAGATACATTAGCAAAAAATAACAGGGAGCTGTAGAAAAAAAATGAAAAAAGTGACAGGGTGCAGGACAGAGAGGGAAGAATGGGGAATTATAGACAGGGAAATGGTTAGAAGGAGATGTAGACACAAAATTTCGAAAGGCACAGGATACAGGAACCATACCCAAGACTTAAAAGATAGGTACGCAGGACTGCACAGAAAGAGATGGAGGAAGACAATTATGAAAAGCGACAGGGTACAAGAACACGGGAAAGAAATTAAAATTTATTTTGGGGAGACAGATAGAGGGAAAGGTAGCAAGAATAATTTAAAACTAACTGGGATCAAGAAACATAAGCAAGAATTAGAAAGAAAGAGATGGAAAGTAAGAAATTAAGTTTCAAAAGAGATCGGGTACAAGAAACATAGTCAAGCATGAAAAAACAAGGACAGGGAGCGTAGTAGAAGTAATCTGTGGTAGATTGACCTTGGCTGGCCCCTGGGTACCTACCCAGCCACTCTGTCGCTGCCCTTCCTCAACGAGACAAGGGGAGAAATTAAAATCAAAAAGCTTGTAGGTTGAGACAAGGACAAAGAGATCGCTCATAGTCACAAGAGCAACAGACTCAATTTGGGGAAATTCATTTAATTGATTGTCAATCAAATAATGAGAAATAAAAATGAATTTAAAAAACACCTTCCCACTACCCCTCTTTTTTTCTGGGATCATCTTCACTCACGACTTGTCTACATCGTACCCCCAGACAACGCAGGGTGACAGGGAGTCAGGGCTGTGGTCGGTTCGTCTCGCATTGTCTCTGCCGCTCCCTCCTCCTCGCCCTCTTTTTCTGCTCCAACAGCGGGGCCTCCAGGGCTTGCAGGGACTCTCTGCTCCGCTCCCGGCCAGTGTTGCTGACCACAGTGGTGTTTGACCAGCGGCAGGTCCCTCTCTGAGCTGGCTGTGCCCAACGTGGGGGGAGCTTCTGGTGTCTTCTCACAGAACCCACCCCTGCAGCCCCTGCCCCTGCCAAGACCTTGTCACGTAAACCCAATACAACAGCCATCTGCTCCAGGGCAGAGAAGCGGGGGCGGCAGGGAACAGGCAAAGGGAGCCACAGGGGAAAGAAGACAGCGATGGGCTACAGACCAGACAGGAGAAAGCGAGAGGGAGCCAGACAGAGAGAGAACCATGAAGACAAAAATTGGCTATGGGACAGATCTTTTAATACGGTAACATCATTTATATAATATAGCAGAGAGAGGTTTTTATTTTGAACTCCTTTTTATATACATAAACTCATATTTTTCAATATGTATAAAAATGAGAAATTGTTCTTTATTTCAATGCCTCATACCCATATATACAGGTTTTATGATTTTTTTAAACACACATTCCCCCCATGGATTTTCAGGCATTTTTGGGCTGTGAACTGCCTCTTTTAGGGGGAACCCAGTGTGACACTACACACCCCCCTAAAAAGGTCTTCTTTTGACTTAGAAAGACCATCTGGAGTACAATTACAGCCTGACATTAAAAAAAAAAAAAAATACACAAACATTACACCCCACACAAAGCAGCCTTAATGTCTTCGAGATGCAGTCTGCTTCACTACTGCTGAACAGCCCCTCCCACACAGCTCTGCTCATCCCAAAACCACCCCATTAATTAAAGAGCTGCCCACACCACTTGCTGACGGCTACTTGATGGGAGTTGACTCTACCACCTTTGCCTCAACAGTCTCGTTAGATCAACGTATTAACCACAAACTCTTTTGCTGTTCCACCTACCCCTGACTCTACGTGACCGGGCAGAGCAGCTCCGAGCCAAACACACACAAGCACAGCCCAACACTACACAGAACACTACAAACAATGCCCCTCACCAATGAGAGAAAACTCTCAGCAAGAAGGATGACACCCAGACATAAGTGATCGTCAGGCAAGAAGACCTGCGGGACCACGACAGCAACATCAGAAGGCTCTAGGGAAACCCTAGGAAATGAGTACAACGTAATGGCCCGGGAAAACGAGTGACTCTCAAACGGAGAAGATGTACGTGCAGGAAGCCTGGCTTCCAGACCTAAGAACTTAAGGATGCAGGGAAGAAGTCCCAATCACTGAAAATGGATGGCTAGAGAACAGAGCTGCTCCTGCAGCCAGGAACAATGCTGCAAACGAGGACCGTCCAGAAACTTCTGAGATGCAGGACCCAGCCACACTTTAAGCTTATGATGCAAGAAAAGCAGCACCCGACTGGGGCAATGCCAATGAGTACAGGCATTCAAGGCTCTAGGGATGGTGCCTGAAGTACAGACCGTGCTCCTCAAGTCTAAAGAGGACATTGAGACCCAAGGAAGGTTTAAGACACAGAAAACACACCACACAAACAACACAACAGACACAGGCTGGAACCGCCCTGCCCGGCTCATGCTAGCATCGTGCTGAAGACTAACCCGCTCCCTTTACCTGCCCAAAGGGGACTGCTCCAGCCCTCTGCCCTTCTCTAAGATGCCTTCCTGCAACTCCCAAACTTCTCCCCTCCTGCCAAGCCCTCCCCAGCTCTGGCTGCTCAACTTAGCTTTCAGAGGGCTGGAGGTCTTAAATCCCTTGTCGGCAAAAAAAACCCCAGCACCTCAACCATCTGGGATATTCCTGTAGTCACCGGGTTCCTCTTCTTCATCTGCAATTAAAGAAAACAAAACAGTGCCAGCAAGAAGTTTCAGAGAGGTCAGCACCAACCTCTTCCACAACTTCCACTTCCTCAAAAGCACAATGGGATTCCACTCGCCTGCTCCTTCCAGAATCAGATGCTGTTGCCATCATTGCTTGAGATACCAAGAAACAAAACGACTGTTGCACGTGTGAGAAGTCACCAGCCCCAAGCTCCTCCTCGCTACTGCCTCGGCTCACCTCTAACGCTCGTCCGCTTCCAAAGATGGCTCACAGGGCACCTGCAAAACCAGAAGGTAAATACTTAACCAAGTTGCCATATAATACTTCACCATTAGTCACCAATATGGCCCACAACCACCTCACCTTCTCAGCCTGCTCATCAGCATGCGGCTTAACCCCTCTGAGCCTGTGTCCTGCACCTGAAAAAAAAAAAAGCCAACCAAAAGGCATAGGCTGAGATACTGCCCAAAACCTCAGCCTGCCCACAGCCATTCCTGTCTCCTGCTCCTTTACCCTGGCCTCTCGCCCACCTGCCCTCTATGGTTTCGGGATGCCGCTTTGAGGCTTACAGACCACCTGGAAAACAGACCCAAAGGACACTTAAAACTTCACCCACCATACAACATCTGAGAAAGAATTGCTGCTTCAGCCCACTAGTCATTGCTCGCCTTGCCCGAGTCACATCCGGTGCCAATATCCTGCTTTACTCATCACTTCACACCTTCAAAATTAAAAAAAAAAAACAAAAACAAAACCACCCCACCACCAAGCCGTCATATAGTTGCATAGCCACCGGTCACATCTTCCCTCCAGCACCATGCACTGACCCACCTTCTTACGGGGCCCCACTTGCCGCGTCTGTCACTCTTTGGTACGCATCTTGTCCCTCCACAGCTGAAAAAATTAGTAAACAAGTCGCCCAGAGGCTGATGAGTAGCTGGACAATTCCAGGGGTTTTGCTTCCATTTAGGAATACCATCTAGGCTCCAACTACAGCCTGCCATTAAAAAAAATGGGACCCAACCTTAATCCCCACACATATGAGCCTTCACACCTTCAAGCTGCTTCACGACCACCAAACAGGGCCTCCCAGAAGGCTCCAATCATCTCCACAAAACACTATGGAAATGACCATCCCTGCTGATGGCTGCTTGATCCCAGATGACCGTAACACCTTTGCCTCAACAGTCTTGGCAGATCAACATATTACCCATAGACTCTTATTGCTGTTCCCCCTACCCCTGACTCTACACCCCCAGGCAGGGCAGCTCCACACCAAACACACCCACGTGCAGCCCAACACCACACAGCACTAGAGACAACGTGATTCCAAGATGAGAGAAAACTCTCCACAAGAAGAATGACTTTCAGACAAGAGATGCTGTTGGGCAAGAAGACCGACAGGGCCGCAGTGCTGACGTGAGCAGGTTCTATGGCCAAGCCATAAAAGAGTCAAATGTAATGGCCCATTCCAAGAAGTTCCTGTCAAAACAGAGATGACATATGTGCAGGAAGCCTGGCTTCAAGACCTGAGAACGTAAGGATGCAGGGAAGAAATCCCCGTGCGTAAAAGTAGGTGGCTAGAGCTGCTAGAGCTCAGAGAACAGAGCTGCTCGTGCAGCTGTGAACGACACTGCAGAAGAGAACCGTCCAGAAGCGTCTGAGAGGCAAGTCCGATTGGCGCTTTAAAATTGTTATGCAAGAAAAGAAGTGCCCATTGGGCACTCCGCAAATTAGCACAGGCATTCGAGATCCTATGGGGCTGCCCGAGGCACATGCCATGCCCCTTGAGTGCAGAGAGCAACAAGGACATGAAAACCTAAGGAAAGTCCAAGACACAGAAGACAGAGCACACAAACTACACAAGGCCGAAGACACAGGCCAGAACTGCCCTGCCCAGCACACACTAGCTTTGTGCCGAAGAGGAACCCGCTCCCATTACCTACTCAGAGGAGACTGCTCCCACATAGCCCTCTGCTCTACCCCAGCTTTAAATCTCTTCCCTGAAACCATCAACCTTGGCCCCCCTCCAGCGCCTGTCCCTCTACTTAGCTTTCAGACGGCCAGGGCTCTGAATTCATCCTTGACAAAAAAAACACCACAAACTGCTAACTGATGTGTTCCTGAAGTCACCAGGTTCCTATTCATCTGCAAAACACAAAGAAACCACAGCTCCAGCAGCAACTGCCATGAGGGTAGATGACAACCTCTTCCACAACACCCTCATCCTCAGAGGTGCCACAGCAATCCTCTCACCCGCTTCGTGCTGATTCGAGAGTCAGAGGCTGCAGCAACAATTATTTACGGCACCTAAGATACCAACAAACACAAAATTACCATTGCATTTCTGTGAAATCACCAGTCCCGTGCTCCTCCTCCATACTGTCCAGCTCACCTCAAATGCAAGAGACTAGAGCAGACCAGACCCTGTCGACACCCAAATCCAAAGGCAAAACCGATACGACAAAGGCTGATGAACCCGCCTCCCTCTCCTAGCCAACCCCCAGCACCAAAGCTTGAGAAACTCCTTCCCTTCTCCGCAACTGTCAGGGGAGGACCCCTACTTCTTCCTGACAGTTCCTATCGTGTATTTGCGAACCTGAACCCCCTGCGTCAGCTGCTCCTCAGGACTCTTCTGAGCCGTGCCCTGCGTTCCGCAGGCACCTCCCACCTTCTCTCTTTCTACAGACTCTGGGCTCTGCATCAGACCCACAAAATAAGTAATGTCCTGATACAATCTACGGGGGGCCTGCTGCCAGCTGCAAAAACTCTAGGGACACCATGGCACTCTGCAGGAGATGGGGAAAGGTGATGAGCCATGCCATACCCTGAACGACGCTACGCCTTACATCCCTGCTGCTCTTTTGAGAAATGATAAAGTGCCATATGCAGATGCATACAAAATGCTCACCCAAACCCTTACAAGATATTTTCTCATCATCAACCCAATTAAGAGAAACAATAGCAGCAACTCACACAGCATACTGCAAAACCGATGAAAAAAACCCACAGTTGCCTCTTCAATACAGCCAGGAATTATAGGAAAATGCAGCGCTCCTAAAATAAATAAAAGCATACTATTAAACCATCTGGGCACCCCTAAACACTCATCACAAAGTTACTGACCTGAAAAAAAGGAAACAAAAGAGCAGCATACCGGTCAACTTTCTACTATACAGGTGGCTGGAGGTTTACTGGTCCTGAAGGTCTCAGCTCAGCCTTCTTAGCTCTGCCGCCCTAAATGCCCAAACACGCCTGCCCAAACAGCTGCGCCTGCCCCAAAGCTGCAACAAACTGAAGAACCAGCAGAGCACCGACCCCCCAGGGGCCCAGCAGCAGAACCAGAGCCTACGCGAGCCTGGGGCTCATGTACCCCGGGCCCTGCCCACTGCCCTTCCCACAATCCCCTGGGAAAGGGGCGGGGCCACCCCTCCCCGACACCTCCCCCGCCTTCGCCAAGAAGGCACGAAGGCAGCCACAGGAGCAGCAGGCCCTTTCTCCTGCTTTAAGTTCCCAGCAGGCGAGGCGCCACTCCTGCTTATTTCCACTTGGGACTCATCTCTGGTGATTTTCTTACCGCTGTTGTTTGATTTCTGTCCAGTTGTTGCTGTGGAGAAGAGAGTTCTGCAGGGGTGGCTTTATTTTTGCAATCTGAGGGGGCCCCTGGAGGACTAAAGTGCCACAGAGAGAAGCGCTGGAGGACTGAGGGGGCACTTCCCGGGTCCTGGAGGATGGCGGGGCCATGTAGGTGTACAGCCAGAAAACTGCTCGGCACAGACGGGGGCGCGGTAACGAGTAAGAGTCGAAACTGGAGCACCGGTGGCCGCTCTAGAGGCCGGGCGGGCGGCACTGACCGTGCCCCAGGTGGCACAGAGCTCACCGGACTCCCGGCAACAGAAAGCACCGCACATGCGCAGAACGGCTGTAAGGAGAAAGTGCCGCGCATCCGCAGTACAGCTCTATGGCACTGGGGGGCGCCATGCGCAGTACGGCTTTACTGCAGAAGGCGCCGTGCGTGCACCATACGCCTCTACGGCAGAAGGCGCCACGCATGCGCTGTACGTCTGTACGGCACTGGGGGGCGGCATGACCCGTACAGCTGTACGGCAAAAGGGGGCGCCATGAGCCGTACGGCTGTACGGAAAAGACGTCGCGCATGCGCAATACGGCTGTACGGCACTGGGGGGCGCCATGAGCCGTACGTCTGCGCGGCATAGAGGGCGCCATGAGCCGTACGGCTGTACGGAAAAGAGGCCGCGCATGCGCAGTATGGCTGTACGGCACTGGGGGGCGCCATGACCCGTACGGCAGTGCGGCACAGAGGGCGCCATGAGCCGTACGGCTGTACGGAAAAGAGGCCGCGCATGCGCAGTACGGCTGTACGGCACTGGGGGGCGCCATGAGCCGTACGGCTGTACGGAAAAGACGCCGCGCATGCGCAATACGGGTGTACGGCACTGGGGGGCGCCATGAGCCGTACGGCTGTGCGGCACAGAGGGCGCCATGAGCCGTACGGCTGTACGGAAAAGACGTCGTGCATGCGCAATACGGCTGTACGGCACTGGGGGGCGCCATGAGCCGTACGGCTGCGCGGCATAGAGGGCGCCATGAGCCGTACGGCTGTACGGAAAAGACGCCGCGCATGCGCAGTATGGCTGTACGGCACTGGGGGGCGCCATGAGCCGTACGGTTGTGCGCCACAGAGGGCGCCATGAGCCGTACGGCTGTACGGAAAAGACGCCGCGCATGCGCAGTACGGCTGTACGGCACTGGGGGGCACCATGAGCCGTACGGCTGTACGGAAAAGAGGCCGCGCATGCGCAATACGGCTGTACGGCACTGGGGGCGCCATGAGCCGTACGGCTGTACGGAAAAGACGCCGCGCATGCGCAATACCGGTGTACGGCACTGGGGGGCGCCATGAGCCGTACGGCTGCACGGCACAGAGGGCGCCATGAGCCGTACGGCTGTACGGAAAAGAGGCCGCGCATGCGCAGTACGGCTGTACGGCACTGGGGGGCGCCATGAGCCGTACGGCTGTGCGGAAAAGAGGCCGCGCATGCGCAGTACGGCTGTACGGCACGGGGGACGCCATGAGCCGTACGGCTGTACGGAAAAGAGGCCGCGCATGCGCAATACGGGTGTACGGCACTGGGGGGCGCCATGAGCCGTACGTCTGCGCGGCATAGAGGGCGCCATGAGCCGTACGGCTGTACGGAAAAGACACCGCGCATGCGCAAAGCTCTTTGGCAGCCGCTCGCGTGGCCCCACACCCCGTGGGGCTGCGGGCTTTGCGGCGGCCGTCAGCTTCGGCGCCACCAGCGCCCACGTGGCGTCGCCGCGCCAGCCTGTGAAGCATTTTCCGGTAGGGCCGCGGCTCTGGCCACAGCTCCCACGCCCGAAGAGCCCCCCCAGCCCCTCTCAAGACCCCCTCCACCCCCCCGAGCCTCGTCAGGACCCCCGTCTCCGTCCCGTCCCCCCCAGTCCCCTTCATCACCCCTCGGGCCCCCCCCCCTTCCAAGACCCGTCTCACCCGCGCCCCCCTCATCACCCTTCGGGAACCCTCAGCATTCCCCGCCTTGCCCAAGGGCCCGCCCGCCGGGTCCCGCTTTCAGCCCGGGCCGCCCCGCTCCGATTTCGAGTTGGCCGCCATTTTACCCCGCTCCCCTCCGCTTCCGGGGCACCCCGCCCACGCCGCGCGCGCATTGGCCGTTGCTCCAACTGCCCGCCCCTTCTTCTTGGGCAGCCGCACTCCATTGGTCCCTGGCTGCCGTCAATCCCCGCCGCGCCCCACCTCGGCGAGGTGATCCGACCAATCGGGAACGCGATACCCACGCTGGATTGGCCCACCCGCCCGGGAGCGGTTGCCATGGTGAAGACTGCTGCCGCCTCGCGGCCACGCTCCGTTACTGCAGGCGGGCCGGGCCTCGCATGCGCAGCACAGCGGGCGTCACTGCGCTCCCCAGAAGCCGGTACCGCAGCTCGGGGCGGGCGGGGCCGAGGAGGGCCCTATTTTCCCCAGATTGGGTGTGTTTTTTTTCCTTTTCCATATTATTCAAATTTGGGGGGTGGGTGGGGGGGTGTGTGTGTATGAGAACGGGGGTCTTTGCCAAGAGCTGGGGCCAAGGGGCGGGGGCGGGACTGTGGAGGCGTGGCCAGGGAGGGGGCGTGGCCAAGAAGCCCGGAGGCGTGGTCACAGATGGCCAGGGGGCGTGGTCACAGATGGTCGGGGGCGTGGTCAGGGAGAGGAGGCGTGGCCATAGACTCATAGAATTGCTGAGGCTGGAAGGGACCTTTAAGATCATCGAGTCCCACCTTTAGCCTACCCTGACAAGAGCCACTTCTAAACCGTGTCCCTCAGTGCCCCATCTACCCTTTTTTTAAACACCTCCAGGGATGGTGAATCCACCACCTCCCTGGGCAGCCTATTCCAATGTTTAATAACCCTTTCAGTGAAAAAATGTCTCCTAATATCTAATCTAAACCTCCCCTGACGTAACTTGAACCCGTTTCCCCTCGTCCTATCACTTGTCACCAGGGAGAAGAGGTCAGCCCCCCTCTCTCTACAGCCTCCTTTCAGGGAGTTGTAGAGGGTGATAAGGTCTCCCCTCAGCCTCCTCTTCTCCAGGCTAAACAACCCCAGCTCCCTCAGTCGTTCTTCATAAGGTTTGTCCTCCAGGCCCCTCACCAGCTTTGTAGCCCTTCTCTGGACACGCTCCAACACCTCAATGTCCCTCCTGTAGCGAGGGGCCCAAAACTGAACGCAGTACTCGAGGTGGGGCCTCACCAGTGCCGAGTACAGGGGGATGATCACTTCCCTAGTCCGGCTCACCACACTATTCCTGATACAGGCTAGGATGCTGTTGGCCTTCTTGGCCACCTGGGCACACTGCTGGCTCATATTCAGCCGGCTGTCAACCAACACTCCCAAGTCCTTTTCTGTCGAGCTGCTTTCAAGCCATTCTGCCCCAATCCTGTAGCGCTGCATGGGGTTGTTGTGTCCCAAGTGCAGGACCCGGCATTTGGCCTTGTTGAACCTCATACCATTGGTCTCAGCCCATCGGTCCAGCCTGTCCAGATCCCTCTGCAGAGCCAACCTACCCTCAAGCAGATCAACACGCCCGCCCAGCTTAGTGTCATCTGCGAACTTACTGGGGGTGCATTCGATCCCTTCATCCAGATCATTGATAAAGATATTAAAGAGAACCGGCCCCAGCACCGAGCCCTGGGGGACACCACTTGTGACCGGACACCAACTGGATTTAACTCCATTTACCACCACTCTCTGGGCACGGCCATCCAGCCAGTTTTTTACCCAGCAAAGAGTACACCTGTCCAGGCCATGAGCAGCCAGTTTCTCCAGGAGAATGCTGTGGGAAACAGTGTCAAAAGCTTTGCAAAAATCCAAGTAGATAACATCCACAGCTTTTCCCTCATCCACTAAGTGGGTCACCTTATCATAGAAGGATATTAGGTTTGATAGGCATGACCTGCCCTTCACAAACCCATGCTGACTGGGCCTGATCACCCTGTTCTCCTGCATGTGCCGTGTAATGGCACTGAGGAGGATCTGTTCCAAGACCTTCCCAGGCACCGAGGTCAGACTGACTGGCCTGTAGTTCCCCGGATCCTCCTTCCGGCCCTTCTTGTGGATGGGTGTCACATTTGCCAACCTCCAGTCAGCTGGGACCTCCCCGGTTGTCCAGGACTGCTCATAAATGATACCAAGTGGCCTGGCGAGCACCTCCGCCAGCTCTTTCAATACCCTTGGGTGGATCCCATCCGGCCCCATAGATTTGTGCACCTCCAGGTGCTGAAGCAGGTCCCTCACCATTTCCCTTTGGATTACAGGGGCTTCATTCTGCTCCCCATCCCTGTCTTCTAGTTCAGGGGTCTGGGTGCTCAGGGAACAACTGGTCCTACTGCTGAAGACTGAGGCAAAGACTTCATTAAGTACCTCAGCCTTTTCCTCATCCTTGGTCACTATGTTGCCGGCCCCATCTACTAGAGGACAGAGATAATCCTTAGTCCTCTTCCTATTGCTAATATATTTATAGAAGCTTTTTTTGTTGTCCTTGACAACAGAAGCCAGGTTTAGCTCCAGCTGGGCTTTGGCCCTCCTGATTTTTTCCCTACATAGCTTAACTACCTCTTTGTAGTCGTCTTGAGTGGCCTGCCCTTCCTTCCAGAGGCCATAGATCCTCTTTTTTTCCCTAAGTTGCAACACTAGCTCCCTGTTTAGCCAGGCCGGCCTTTTTCCCCGACGGCTTGTCTTCTGGCACATGGGGACAGCCTGCTCCTGCGCCTTTAAGACTTCCTTCTTGAAAATCATCCAGGCTGCCTGGGCTCCTTTGCCCTGGAGGACTGCCTCCCAGGGGACTTTGTCAACCAGGCTCCTGAAAAGCCCAAAGTCCGCCCTCCGGAAGTCCAAGGTAGCAGTTCTGCTGACCCCTCTCCTTGCTTCTCGCAGAATCGAAAACTCTATCATTTCATGGTCACTGTTCCCAAGACAGCCTCCAACCGTCACATCCCCCACAAGACCTTCCCTGCTTACAAACCACAGATCCAGCAGGGCACCTTCCCTAGTTGTCTCTCTCACCAGCTGTGTCAGGAAGTTATCCCCAGCACATTCCAGGAACCTTCTAGACTCTTCCCTCCCTGCTGTATTGTATTCCCAGCAGATGTCCGGCAAATTGAAGTCCCCCACGAGGACAAGAGCTCGCGATCTTGAGACTTCTCCCAGCCGTTTATAGAATATTTCATCTGCCTCCTCATCCCGATTGGGCGGTCTATAACAGACTCCTACTACGATATCCGCCTTGTTAGCCCTGCCCCTGATTCTTACCCAGAAACACTCAGTCTCATTATCACCATCATTTAGTTCAAAGCATTCATAACACTCCTTAACATACAGGGCCACCCCCCCGCCTCTCCTTGCTTGCCTATCCTTCCTGAAGAGCCTATAGGCATCCATGGCAGCACTACAGCTACGTGAGTCACCCCACCATGTTTCTGTGATGGCGACTACGTCATAATTATCCTGCTGCACAATGGCCTCCAGCTCCTCCTGTTTGTAGCCCATGCTACGTGCATTAGTGTATAAGCACTTCAGCTGGGCTAACGGTCCTTTATCCTTTTTACTGGCGGGAGCCGAAATTCTGCCACCCCCAGACTTGTTCCTAAGGAGCCTGGTTACGCCCCCTGTCTTTTCCAAGTCTGGTGCCAGCATGCCACCTTCAGGCTTTTTGCTAGCAAGCTTGGATCTATCCCCATGCCCCCATAGGTGCCCGGGGGCGTGGCCAGGGAGGGCCAGGAAACCTCGAGCATTGCTCCGGCAGCGAAGGCACCAGGAGGGAAAAGTGTGGCGTGTTCTCACGGTCTCTGGGAGCCCCCTGCATCACCCCACGAGCCTCGAGGTCCCAGGCTTTCCTGGAGCCATCGTCCTCAAACCCACCTTTTTTCACTGGGGTGAACTGTGGTGCACCAGACCCAGGGTAGGGATGGAGGGGACTTGGGGGGGGGAGGGGCTCCCCAGTCTCACAGCCAGGATGGAGAGGGGGATTTTGGGGTGCTCAGTCTGTTATGGGGGGGGGGGGAGCCTGGGGGGGGGGGGCCCAGCCCCATAGCAGGGAGGGAGGGGGGGACTTGGGGTGCCCAATCTGGGGTGGGGATGCATGGGAACTGGGGTGCACCAGACCCATGGTAGGGACAGAGGGGACCTGGGGGGGCTCCCCAGTCTCACAGCCAGGATGGAGAGGGGGACTTGGGCACGCCCAGGCTGTGCTGGGGATGGAGGGAGCCTGGAGGGGCCCCAGACCCATAGCCGGGATGGAGAGGAGAAGGGAGAAGATTTTATATATATATCTATCTATATATCTAGCTCTCTCCTCAGCAGGAGCAGGCTGAGACCAGCCACGGTGTGACAGCGATGGCTGGCCTGACAGCCCCTGTGTCTTTGCCTTCCCCCTCAGGGAAGGGGGAACTTGATCAGCTGCGACCTGGGGGTGTGGTGGGGGGCCCAGGGGGACACGTGGGGGCTGATATACTGCGCCCTGCAATGCCTGGAGCTGGCGCTGATGGGGGGGTTCCCAGGGCCAGGGAGCCCCCAGCCTCAAAAGGAGGGGATGGGTGCGTAAGGGGGCCCTTGGGACAACAGCCCACAGCCAGCCCTGGCCCCCGCCGAGCTGGGGCAGAGCCCCCCCTCCACCTTTTTCAATAAAGGAGCGATTTTAAGAACACACCGCAGGAGCTGGGAGTCCTGTGTGTCCCCCGCCCCGGAGGACACCCACAGCGGGGCGGGGGAAAACACTTTATTGGAAGGTGACAATCTCCAGCCCCGGGGCTGTGGGCAGAAGTGGCCCAGCACCCTTGGGGAGGTGGCTGAAGGGAACTAGGGGTCCCCATCGCCAAACTGGGGGCTGTAGGGACCCCCCCCACCCCTGTGGGGGGCCAGTGGGTGGGACCGGGCAGAGCAGCCCCCAGCCCTTGTCACTGCTGGGCCAGTTTGGCCGCCTCCGCCTTGATGAGGGCGATCAGGTCCTGGTTGATGAGGAACACGAAGCGGAGGCTGGCGATCTGGGGCGGGGGGAGGTGCAGAGAGTGAGCAGGGTGGGACCCCCAGCCCCCCTCCCAGGGACCCCCCCTCCCACGCCAGGACCCACCTCCACCACCGAGTTGTTGTTCAGCTTCCACTTGTTGCCGCCGAGCACGGGGCGCCCGTCAATGTAGATGGGGCGCCGGCCCTCGTTAGCGATGAAGAAATCCCCGTTATTCTTCAGCTTGATGACACCTGGAGAGGTGAAACAGGGTGAGAGGAGTGGTAAATGCAGTCCCCCCGCCTCTTCCAGAGCCCCCCCCCCCGCCCCGCCCCAAGACCTGACCCAGCCCCGATTCCCAGCCCTACCCTGCTTGCGGGAGATCTTCCAGGCCGGTCCCTCCAGCGCCAGGTCCACGTCGATCTGGTTGTCCTTCGTGGCTCTACCCAGTGTGATCTGGGGAGGGCAGAAAAGCATCAGGGGGCTGCGGGGAGGCTGGGGGGGGGGCTCTGCTGGGGCACGGGGGGGCTCCACAATATCTGTACTCACCTCCCGGGAGCGCATGAGGTACCGCACCATGCGGCCCCGCAGCACGGCCAGCGTCTGGCTGTCGAAGTCTGGGGAGCTCATGCCTGGAGGAAGGCAGGGTGAGAGGGGTTGGAGGGACGGACAGGGGTCTGGGGGGGGCGGACAGACAGCTGAGGGGACAGACAGGTGGCCCCCCCCGGTCCCCAGCTCTCACCTGTGATGCTGTCGACCAGCACCTGCCACTTGTGCAGCTCCTGCTCCAGCTGCCGGATCTCCCGCTTCTGGCGCCGGTCAGCCACGGTCAGCTCTGGGAGAAGGGGAGAAGGGAGCTGGGGAGGGTGGGGGGCACCTGCCCCCTCCCAGGGGGGCCCTGGGTCTCTCCCCACCCATTCAGGCTGCCCAGATGGGAGCAGGCCGGACTCACCGTGCTCCAGCACCTCGTCCCGCACATCCCTGCGGAGGAGAAAAGGCAGGATGAGACAGTGCCACCCCACGTCCCCCCAGCGCGGCCTCTGTCCCCACCCCAGTCCCCCAGAACCCTCACTTCAGCTTGCTGTCGTCAAGCATGTCCTCAGCATCCGAAAAGTTCAGCACTTGGTCCCCCTTGGGCAGCGGCTGCACTGGAAGGAGCAGGAGGGGAGGGAGTGAGGGAGCTGAGGGCTGCAGGGGACAGGGGACACAAGGGACAGGGGACCCTCCAGAGCCTCACCGGTCTGGTCGTCCAGCAGGTAGTACTGCTTCATGAGCTGCCAGTGGAGCTGCAGGGCCTTGGCCGTGCGGGAAGGGTAGAAGACATCAGGGTGCTTGTGGAGCAGTTCCTGGAAGGTGTCGAGCGTGGGCTGGCTGGTCTGCAGGGGGACAGGAGGGACACGTGTCACCAAGGACCCCTGAGACACCAAACTGGAGCCCCCCCACCCTGTTCCGCTCCCGGCCAGCTCTTACCGATCCCACCTTGGTCAGCAGCTGCTCCTCGGCTTTGCTGAAGAGCACTTTGCTCTGGATGGCGGCGATGGCCTCGGGGTGCAGCTGCCGCATGGCCTGGCAGGCCAGCCTTGGGGGGACACACACACAGAGTGTGAGGGCCCCTGTGTCCCCCCCCAGGGATGGCTCTGCCCCTGCGCGCCTGCCCCGCACTCACTTGGAGATGATGGGGTCGTAGAGGAGCGCATACCACCGCTCCTGGATCTCCCGCAGGTTGAAGCGGCAGCTGAACTTCACACCCAAGTGCACGGAGGTCAAGTCGTTGGTCTGGAAAAAGCCCCCGGCTGAGGGGACAGTCCCCGGGGACCAGCCCCAAACCACAGCGGTGCCACACACCCCCCTCTGAGGCTCCCTAGGGGACAGGCAGCCCCTCGGGGTCGTTACCTGCAGCACGGCATTGATGAGCAGGAGGTCATCGGCGGGTTTCCAGCGGCCCAGGTCCTTCGTCACCTGCAGGGACTGTTTGCTCTTCTTCATCCGCTTGGCGAGGCCAGGGGTCGGGACCGGGCTGGGCGCGATGGGGGTGGACACGGACTTGGAGACCTGGGTGGGCAGAGACAGAGGTCTGGGGTCTCACTGGGCTCCCCAGGCCCCCCGGCTGGCCCCTGGATGCCCCCGCCAGCCCTTCACCTTCTTCTTCTCGCTGGAGGAGGGCTCGCTGCCTGAGCAGCGCCCAGGCTCGACCCCACCGGTGCCCTTGGCCCGGCTGGAGGATTTGGCGAGGCTGCTCTCTACCAGCTCATCGTCAAACTTCTTCCGCTTGATGAACCTGGAAGAAACAAGACAGCTCCGAGCCCCGGTGCCTGCAGGCTGCCCTCTCCCGCAGGCAGGGGACAGGCAGGGGGGCAGGCCCGTGTCCCCCTCCCGCCCTAGCGTACCGCGAGGAGCTGCGGCGCTTGGGGATGGCGCCCAAGGCCTGGGCCGAGCCCCGCTTCTGCCCCGCCAGAGACTCCTCGTCCTCGGAGCGGCTCGTCGCGCCCGACGCCATCAGTCCAGAGAGCAGCACGTCTGCGGGGGAGAGAAAATGAGAACTCACCCCGTGGGGCAGCCGGGCCCCCCATTGCAGGTGGGGAGGCAGATTTCCAGGGGGCTCATGAGGGACTCCGACCCTGGGGGGCGCGGGGAGGGGGACGGGACACAGAGCAGGAACGTAGAGACAGCCGGGACAAGCAGAACACGGGGCGGGGGGGAACGAAGGGAGCGTGGAGATGGGGGGGACGACACGGGGGAGGTGGGTGACAGCGAGGGACACGGGGACAGGCAGCGGGAGAGACGGGGATGGGGCGGGGGGGGGAGACGGGGACATGAGGGGCCCGGGGAGTGGATGGGGGACACGGCGGGGAGGGGGCGCAGGGCCCTGTCGGGGCCCGCGGACAAATCCCCCCGGCCCCAGGAGGACCCAGGCCCGCCCCGCTCCCCCGCCCGGACCGAGAGGACCCAGGGCCGCCCCCATTCTCCTCCAGAGCAGCTCCGGTGCCGCCACCGCGGCCTCACCATCCCCGGGAGCGGAGGCTCCGGCCGCTCCGCCGCGGCGTCCGCCCGACCGCCTCCATGGACGACGGCGCCGCTTCCGCGTACCCACCGGAAGACGATTTGACGTCATCATCAGGCGCACTGAAGCGCAGGAGGGTGCAGCCATTTTAAAGGCTCCGCGCAGCCTCGACGGCGCGGCGCCATCTTGGCTCAGGGCGCCGCCATCTTGACTGAGGGCAGGGCCGCGCCCCTTCTTTTCCTAGGCCGCTGTTTCCGGTGGGTCGGGGGTGGCCGGGCCCAGCCCACGGGGTAGGACGGGGATGAACCCCGTTATCCCGGCAGACAGGGCTCGTCCCGGCGCCGGCCCCGGCAGCGCGGATACCCGCCTCCCGCCGGAACGCCCACACCCATCATGGCGGCACCCCTGCCACACCCATCATGGCCGACATCCCCCAGGCAGCGAGGAAGGGACATGGCCTCTGTGGAGGGGCTGATCCTTTTATTGGGTCGCGCATGGCCGCGGGGCCCAGCCCTCCCTGTGGGGCTGCCGGCGCCTGCAGCCCCGTGTGTGCCCGGCGAAGGCAGGCGTGTGCTGGCACACGCGTGTTCCTCCCCACACGCGGTGCCAGAGGGCCCTTCCCCAGTGCCGGAGAGGAGCGTCCACCGCGTCCAGTGTCCCCTTTTTTCCTGCCACCATCCCCGGCGGGGGGCTAGGCCGAGCTGGGGGTGACGTGGCCGTCGCCAGCCTCGCGGATGTTGGCGGCCCATTCCTTCCTCTGGATGGTGCCCGTCTTCTCCTCACGGAACTGCTGCCGCTCCTCCCGCGGGATCTTCACGGCGTGGTACTGCGGCACGGCCGGCGGCGCGTAGCGAGCCCGGCGGAAGAAGCCCAGCTATGGGGGGGGGACACACTGGGGGAGTCAGGGTCCCATGGGGAAGCCCCGGCTCCAGGAACGGCTCTGGGAGCCCACGGTGTGTGCCCAACCCTCGGCACCCAAGTGTCACGGCAAACCCTTGCACGCCCATGCAAGTGTGGGCAGCAGGGCAAGGAGGGGCTTCTGCCCCTCTGCTCCGCTCTGTGAGACCCCCAGTGCTGCCTCCAGCCCTGGGGCACCAACAGCAGAAGGACACGGAGCTGTTGGAGCGGGGCCGGAGGAGGCCCCAGAGATGCTGGGAGGGCTGGAGCCCCTCTGCTGTGGGGACAGGCTGAGAGAGCTGGGGGGGTTCAGCCTGGAGAAGAGAAGGCTCCGGGGAGACCTTCCAGCCCCTTCCAGTCCCTGAAGGGGCTCCAGGAAAGCTGGGGAGGGACTCTGGAGCAGGGAATCTAATGATAGGATGAGGGGGAAGGGTTTCAAACCGAAAGACGGTAGATTTAGATTGGATATTGGGAAGAAATTCTTGGCTGTGAGGGGGGTGAGCCCCTGGCCCAGGTTGCCCAGAGAAGCTGTGGCTGCCCCATCCCTGGAGGGGTTCAAGGCCAGGTGGGACGGGGCTTGGAGCAACCTGGGCTGGTGGGAGGTGTCCCTGCCCAGGGCAGGGGGTGGCACTGAATGGTCTTTAAGGTCCTTGCAACCCAAACCATTCCATGATTATATGCCGAAACGCTGCAAACCCTTGCACAATGTCCTTTAGTGTTATTAATGTTAGTTATTTAGTCTTATCCTGTTAAATCTGTTTATATTTCAACCCTCGGGTTTCTTTGTTTGTCCCTGCTTCCCCTTCCCGGGTCGGGATGGGTCATGGGGTGAGAGAATAATTGTCTAAACGACAATAGATTTTTGGGGGTTCCTCAAACCAGAACGCACGTGCACGCACCAGCACTGCAAACCCTCGCACCCCCATACGCGAGCACTGCAATCCCCCCACCACGTCCCAATTTGGGCACCGCAACACCCTCGCGCCAGCACTGCAGACCCTCGTCCTTCCACCCCGATGCTGCCAACCCTCGTCCCCCCGCCTCGGCACGCCGTCGGCCCTCGCAGGGTGGCCACCAGCCCTGGCACCCACCCTGCGTATCCATGGCGGCCGCCGCCAGGCCCAGGGTGGGAGAGCCCTGCGTTACCGCTCGCCCTCCAGCGCCTGCTGCTCCGCCGCCGAGGGCTGCAGGCCCAGGCGCGCCCGGTAATAGTTAGCGGCGTAGCGGGACTTTCGGCTGCTCCGCTTGAAGAAGCCGCACTGGGGAGGAAGCGAGAGGGTGAGGCCAGGCAAGGCCAGGCTGGGTGGCACAGCATGGCACGGCACGGGAGAGCTGGGGTGGCATGGTGTGGCACAGCACGGCTGGGATGGCATGGCACAGAAGAGCCAGGGTGGCATGGCTTGGCATGGCATGACGTGGCACGGCACGGCTGGGGTGGCATGGCACAGAAGAGCCAGGGTGCCATGGCATGATGTGGCACAGCACGGCTGGGGTGGCATGGCATGGAAGAGACAGGGTGGCGTGGCATGGCACAGCTGGCGTGGCACGGTGTGGCACAGCTGGGGTGGCACATTACGGCATGGCATGCTATGGCTGGGGTGGCACAGCATGGCACGACGTAGCCTGGCACAGCTGGGGTGGCATGGCACGGCACAGCATGGCACAGCTGGGATGGCACAGCATGGCACAACATTGCACTGCACAGCTGGGGTGGCATGGCATGGCATGGCATGACATAGCTGGGGTGACACAGCATGACACAACATGGCACAGCACGGCACGGCACGGCTGGGGTGGCACATTATGGCATGGCTGGGGTGGCACAGCATGGCACAACGTGGCATGGCACGGCATGGCACAGCTGGGGTGGCACAATATGGCACTGTGCAGCTGGGGCGGCATGGCACAGTGGGGTTGGCATGACATGACATGGCATGGCACAGCTAGCATGGCACGGCACAGCTGGTGTGGCACGGTGTGGCACAGTGTGGCATAGCTGGGGTGGCACTGCATGACATGGCACAGCTGGGGTGGCACACCATGGCCCAGCATGGCATGGCTGGGGTGGCACAGCATGGCATGTCACAGCATGGCATGGCTGGGGTGGCAGAGCATGGCACGACGTGGCATGGCACAGCTGGGGTGGCACGCCATGGCACAGCATGGCATGGCTGGGGTGGCAGAGCACGGCACGGCACAGCATGGCACAGCTGGGGCGGCACAGCATGGCACGACGTGGCATGGCTGGGGTGGCACAGCATGGCACGCCATGGCACAGCACAGCTGGGGTGGCACACCATGGCACGACGTGGCATGGCACAGCTGGGGTGGCACGCCATGGCACTGCGCAGCAGGGGTGGCATGCCATGGCATAGCTGGCGTGGCACGGTGTGGCATGGCACGGCCGGGGTACCCTGTGCCATGGGGAGGGGGACACACATCCTGCCGCGGACACCCCGTCCCCGTCCCTCACCTTCCAGAGGATGAAGACGAGCAGGGCCAGGACGAGGACGCCGGCCAGCACGGCCAGCAGGATGACCCACCACGGCACGCCGCCGGCCACCGCCTCCCCGGGGTCCAGGTAGATGGAGACGGGGATCTGGGGAGGGGAGGGTGGTCAGGGGGCAGCGGGGTGGGGGGCCGGGGTGGGGGGGGACAGGAGAGGGGAACGGACCTGGGTGGAGGCGTCTTTCAGCACCAGGTTCTTGATGGAGGAGGTCACCGAGACGCTGGCGCGCACGATCAACTCCACCGAGGTGACGGCCAGGTATTCCTGCGGCGGGGGCACGGGATGGGCTGAGCCCCCTCTCCCAGCCTGGGGGGTCCCCTCCCTCCTGTCCCCATCCCAGGTGTCCTGTCCCTGTCTCCGGGATCCTGTTCCCCTCCCCAGACTGGGCGTCCTGGGGCACAGTGTCTCTGTCCCCGTTCTGGGGGTCCCATCCCTGGCCCCGTCCCCATCCCAGGTGTCCCATCCCCATCCCTGTCCCAGGGGTTCTGTCACCCTCCCCGTCCTGGGGGTCCCATCCTCATCCCAGGGGTCCTGTCCCTGTCCCCATCCCAGGGGACCCATCCCTGTCCCTGTCCCCAGACTGGGGGTCCCCTCCCTGTCCCCATCCCAGGGGTCCTGCCCTGTCCTGGGGGTCCTGTCCCCCTCCCCGGCCCGGGGGTCCCATCCCTATCCCTGTCCCTGTCCCCATCCTCGGTGTCCCGTCCCCATCCCCATCCTGGGAGTCCCGTCTCTATCCCTGCCCTGGGGTCCCGTCCCCCTCCCCAGCCTCGGGGTCCCATCCCTGTCCCTGTCCTGTCCTGGGGGTCCCATCTTTGTCCCTGTCCCCATCCCAGATGTCCCATCCCCATCCCCATCCCAGAGGTCCCGTCCCCGTCCCCCATCCTGGGGGTCCCGTCCCTGTCCCTGTCCTGCGGTCCCGTCCCCCTCCCCAGCCTGGGGGTCTCGTCTCTGTCACCGTCATGGGGGTCCCATCCCTGTCCCTGTCCCCATGCCGGTGGTCCCGTCCCCTCCTACCTCCAGGAAGGTGCTGTTCCAGAGGCGCCCGCGGGCCCTCAGCACGGCGGCGCGCTCGAAGCTGTGCAGCGGGCAGCGGAAGGCCAGGCAGCGCGCGGTGCCCTGGGCACAGTCCTGCGGGACGGGGGGGGTCAGCACAGCTGCGCACCCCAGGGCTGGGGGCACCCCAGGAGCAGGGGGCACCCCAGGAGCGGGTGCTTCCCAGTAGTGGGTGCACCCCTGGAGTAGGGGGACCCCAGGAGCAGGGGCTCCCCAGGAGTGGGGGCTCCCCCTCAGCAGGGGCACGCCAGGAGCAGGGGCACCCCAGGAGTGGGTGCTCCCCAGGAATGGTGGCACCCCAGGAGCAGGAGCACCCCAAGAGTGGGTGTTCCTCAGGAGTGGGTGCTCCCCAGCAGCAAGGGCCCCCCAGGAGTGGGTGCTCCCCAGGAGCAGAGGCACCCCAGGAGCAGGGGCATGCCAAGAGTGGGCACTCCCCAAAAGTGGGTGCTCCTCATCAGCAGGGGGACCCCAGGAGTGGGTGCACCCCAGGAGCAGGAGCACCCCAGGAGCAGGGGGTACCCCAGAAATGGATGCTCCCCAAGAGTGGGTGCTCCCCAGCAGCAAGGGCCCCCCCAGGAGTGGGTGCCCACCAGGAGCAGAGGCATCTCAGGAGCAGGGGCACCCCAAGAGTAGGTGCACCCCAGAACCGGGTGCACCCCAGCAGCCGCTGCACCCCAGCCCCACTCACCAGCGTGACGTTCCTCCTCCTCTCCGCGGGTGCCGGCACCCACCAGGACCCCGGGGTGGGCGCCTCGGCAGGGTCAGCCTCCCCCGGTGGCTCCTGCGGGGTGGGAGGAAGGACGGGCATGGACGGGGGTGGCACCGACCCCCCCCCCCCGGCCCTGGGGCACCCCCACGTCCCCTCCCGCGGCGGTACCAGGGCCAGGCGCAGCGGGTTGGCGGGGGGGCTGCAGGCTGTGGGTTGCCCGGGGGGGCCCGCCAGCTCCAGGTGCAGGGGGTACAGCAGCCATTTCCCGTTGCTGATCTCGTGGGGCCAGAGGAGGGTGAGGAAGGCCGAGCCCAGAGTCTTCAGTGACTGCCCCCGGTTGGAGACCTGCCGGGGGTGGGGGGGGGGACAGGACACACATGACATGGGGGGCCCCCCTCCACTCCTTCATAGCCCTCCTGTCCCACAGCCACCCCCCACCACCCCGGAGCATGGGGTGGGACGGGGAGCAGCGGGGCTGAGACCCCCCCACGCAGCATCCCTGTGTCCCCCACCCTGTCCCCAACTCACCGTCACCTCGAAGTGCCAGCCCCCCCCAAACCCCTGCACAGCCCCCCTGTGCCACAGCCACCCCCGGCCACCCAGGAGCATGGGGAGCGAAGGGGAGCAGCGGGGCTGAGACCCCCCCACGCAGCATCCCTGTGTCCCCCCCACCCCGTCCCCGACTCACCGTCACCTCGAAGCGCACGGCGCTGCCCACCTGGCTCTCCCGCCTCACGGCGCTCTCCCCCCGCACCACCCCGCCGAAGAAGAGCCGGGGCGGCACGGCCACGCTGCGGGGACAACCCGGGGGGGGGGGGGTGTCAGGGCAGCCCCGGGGCGGATGGGGGGGTCCCAGACACCCACCCCTCTCCCCACCGTCACTCACCCTGTCACGGAGAGGGGCAGCTCGATGACCACACGGGCACGAGCCACCACGGGCTCCAGCCCCGGCTGCTCGCTGATCCTGGGGAGAGGTGGGGGGGGTCAGGGTGGGGGTGGGGGGCATCACCCCAAATCCTCCCCACCCAGAGCGGAGTTGGGGGGGGCTCCGCTGCGAAGGCCCCCAAACAACCCCCCCCCCCCCAGGGCTCACGTGGACAGGGCCAGCTCCACCGCCAGGTCCGTGGTCCGGATGGTGATGCCCAGGGTGCTGAGGATGAGGAAGAACCGCACCTGGGGGCAGAGGGGTGAGGGCTGGGGCTGGGGGACGGGGGTCGAGGGGGGGGGAGCGGGGAGCTGTGCCCACCTGGGCTCCGCGTTTCATGGGGTTGCCCAGCTCGCACTCCACCTGCGAGCCGTTCTGGTTGGCGAGGCACACCACCGGCTTGTCCTGGGGGGCAGAGGGATGAGCCCCCGCTGCTGGCATCCCCCCAGCCCACTGCGCCCCAGGACTGACCCCCACTGCACCTCCTGCACCCCCAGAATCATCCCCCATCCCTCTGCCCTCAGCACCCCCCAGACCATCCCCATCCCTCTGTAGCCCCAGGACCAGCCCTGTCCCTCCAGTGTCCCCAGGACCATCCCCGTCCCTCTGCCCTCAGCACCCCCAGGACCATTCCCAGCCCTCTGCATCCCCAGCTCTGACCCCATCCCACACCCCCAGCACCCCCAGGACCAGTCCTGCCCCTCCAGTGTCCCCCAGAACCATCTCCATCCCTCTGCTCCCCCAGGACGATCCTCATCCCTCTGCATCCTGAGGACCATCCCCATCCTTTTGCCCTCAGCACCCCCAAGGACCAGTCCTGTCCCTCCAGCATCCCCAGGACCTTCTCCATCCCCCTGCAGCCCCAGAACCATCCCCAACCCTCTGCCCCCAGCACCCCCCCAGACCATCCCCATCCCTCTGTAGCCCCAGGACCAGCCCTGTCCCTCCAGCATCCCCAGGACCTTCTCATTCCCTCTGCTCCCCCAGGACCACCCCATCCCTCTGCACCCCCAGGATCATCCCCATCCCTCTGCTCCCCCAGGACCACCCCATCCCTCTGCACCCCCGGGATCATCCCCATCCCTCTGCTCCCCCAGGATCATCCCCATCCCTCTGCACCCCCGGGATCATCCCCATCCCTCTGCACCCCCAGGACCACCCCATCCCTCTGGACCCCCGGGATCATCCCCATCCCTCTGCTCCCCCAGGATCATCCCCATCCCTCTGCACCCTGAGAATCATCCCCATCCCTCTGCACCCCCAGGACCACCCCATCCCTCTGCACCCCCAGGATCATCCCCACCCCTCTGCTCCCCCAGGACCACCCCATCCCTCTGCACCCTGAGAATCATCCCCATCCCTCCGCGCCCCTGGGATCATCCCCATCCCATGCCCCCAGCACCAGCTCTGTCCCTCCACCATCCCCAGGACCTCCTACATCCCCCTGCACCCCCGGGGACCACCCCCTCCCTCTGGCCCCAGCACCCTCCGGACCACCCCTTGCCCCCCCCCAGCCCCCGCACCGAGGGTGCCCGGCCGTCGTAGGGGCGCAGGGCGGAGTAGGGCAGCTCCGGGGGGAAGGTGGCGGTGAGCATGGCCTCGTGGGCATCGTCCCCGTCCCGCTGCGGCTCCGCTGGGTCCGAGGGCAGGTTGGTGACGTGGATCTCCAGGGCCACGTCCTTCTGGTCGCTCATGGCGAAGATGGCGGTGCCATCCTCACCCCTAGGGACAGAGTCACCGTCAGCCTCCCCCTCACACCTGGGGTGTCCCCAACAGCCTGTGGGGTGGGGACCCGTCCCTGTCCCCCTCACCTGGGCAGGGGTAGGAAATCAGCGTCCCCCAGGCGGGCGCAGAACTGGAAGTGGAGCCGCAGGTTGCTCTGGCAGATCTTGTCGTCCCCGCAGCCCTGCTTCAGGAAATGCACCTGGAGGTGGGGGGACAGACAGAGAGAGGGGGACGGGGACACTCCACGCGGGACAGCGCACCCCGGACCCCCGGGGAGGGAAGGCGGCCGCGTCCCCACCTCGGTGCGGTGGCTGCTGGGCTGCTGGGGGCTGAGCACGGGCAGCAGCGGTGGCAGGGTGGTCCCCCGGCCCCGCCGGCCCGCCCCGGCTCCCTGGATGCCGTAGGCGAGGGTGATGGCGATGGGGCGCAGCTTGTCACGGATGCTGTCCTGCGGGCAGGGTGGGAGAGGGTGAGGGGGGAGACGGGGGGGCCGCGGATGAGGATGGGGACAGGGATGGGATGGGATGGGATGGGATGGGATGGGATGGGATGGGATGGGATGGGGAGAAAATGAGAGTGGGGATAAAGATGTGGACGGCAATGGGGACAGGGACGGGGACGAGGATGAGGATGGGGAGAAAACGGGGATGGGGATAGGGATGGGGACAGGGACAAGGACAAGGATGGGGGTGGGGATGGGGATGAGGATGGGGACAGGGATGGGATGGGGAGAAAATGGGGATGGGATGGGATAGGGAGAAAATGAGGGTGGGGATAAAGACAGGGATGGCAATGGGGACAGGGAAGGGGATGAGGAGAAAATGGGGATGGGGATAGGGATGGGGACAGGGACAAGGCCAAGGAGAGGGGTGGGGACAGGGATGGGATGGGATGGGAATAAGGATGGGGGTGGGGATGAGGATGGCGAGAAAATGGGGATGGGGATAGACATGGGGACACGGATGAGGATGGGGATGAAAACAGGGATGGGGACAGGGACAGGGATCGGAATGGGGATGGGGATGAGGATGGGGATAGGGACAGGGATGGGGGTGAGGATGGGGATGAAAACAGGGATGAGGAGGAGGAGAAAATAGGGATGGGGATGAAAATCAGGACAGGGATGGAAAGAGATGAGAACAGGGATGGGGATGAGGAGAGGGATGAGGAGAGGGATGGGGACCCACCTGGAGCTGGAAGGTGGCTTTGATGCAGGCGCGGGCGTGCTGCCGGGGCAGCTCCACCGTGTCGGAGAACTGGTGCTCGGGGTCCGAGGGCCGGCGGCCAAGGAAGGAGACACGGGGGGCCTGGCCCCGCCACCGGCGATCCGTGTCGGCATCCAACACGTACTCCAGCACTGGGGACAAGAGGGACAGGCGCGATGCCAGGGGTCCCTCCCCTCCCACCCCAGGGTGGGGTCCTGCTCCCCCCTCACCCCGCTGCCCGTCCCCACCACGCTCACCGAGGCGGGGGCTGTAGCTGGCGGGACTGGCCGTGTAGCTGAAGCAGGCTCGGACATCCACGCTGGGGGGGCACGGGGGGATCTGGGGTGAAACGGGTGGCATGCACCCCCGGCCGTGCCCCGGCTGTGTGCCCGGGGAGGGGAAGCCAGGGGGGGACAGCGGGTGACACCCACCAGACGCCCTCCTGGTGCTGGCAGTTGCTCTGCTCCAGGTCGATGTTGGGGGGGAGCAGGGAGACATTCCTGGAGATGTGGACGACCGGCCGGGCCCTGGCGGGGGAGAAACGGGGGGTGCCAGGCTGGGCCCCCCACCCCGAGGGCACCCCGAGCCTCGCACAGACCCAGCATTCGCCCCCTACATGGGACCCCTGGCCATATCCAGGGATTGGGGACCCCCTGGGTCAGGGGATGCTCTGGGAGGGTTTGAGGGGAGCCCAGGGTGGGGGGATGCTCAGGGTGGGCGGGGGGGAAGCTCAGGGGTGGGGGATGCTCGGGGTGGGGGGTGCCCAGGGTGGGGGGATGCTCAGGGTGGGCGGGGGGGAAGCTCAGGGGTGGGGGATGCTCGGGGTGGGGGGTGCCCAGGGTGGGGGGATGCTCAGGGTGGGCGGGGGGGAAGCTCAGGGGTGGGGGATGCTCCGGTGGGGGGATGCTGAGGGTGGGGGGATGCTCAGGGCAGGAATGCCCAGGGTGAGGGAGGCTCGGGGTGGGGGATGCTCATGGCGGGGGGGGGAATGCCCAGGGGTGGTCAGATGCTCAGAGGTGGGGGATGCTCATGGCGGGGGATGCCCAGGGGTGGGGGGATGCCCAGGGGTGGGGGGATGCCCGGGGAGGGGGGGGATGCTCAGGGTGGGAGATGTTGGGGGTGGGGGATGCCCAGGGATGGGGGGACATTGAGGGGGAGGGATGCCGGGGAGTGGGGAGGATGACACTCACCTGTACAGCACGACGGTGTCGGAGAGGGAACCGACGAGCAGGTCGGGGTAGAGGTTCCCATCCACGTCCAGCCCCCCCGAGAGGGAGTACCCGAAAGCCATCACCCCCACGCCCTCCCCGTCCAGGACCTGGGGACAGGCCACCCGTGACACCCTGAACTGGAGGTGGAGGGGGAGGGGTGACGGGCAGTACACCCCCACCACCACCACGCACCCCCCCCTCACCTGCGCCGGCTTTGCCACGATGCCCAGGTTGCTGCCGTGGTAGATGTAGACTTTGCCAGCGCCGTCGAAGGGGGCTCCCACGGCCAGGTCTGGGGGGAGCAAGGGCAGGTGGGGGGGGGCGGGGGTGAGTGGTCCGAGACCCCTCCCAGCACCCTTGATGGAATGCAGCCCCCCAGCTGCCACCATCTGCCTGCCCCAGATTTCCCCCCCACCCCCGAACCCCTCACCCTCGAAGCCGTCGTGGTTGAGGTCCCCGGCAGCGCTGAGGGCGATGCCGAACATGGAGCCGCGGGTGCCGTTGAGGCGGAGGGGGGTGGCGGAGTCCCAGCGCCCCGCCGGGTTGATGTAGACGTAGGCGGCCCCCCCGATCTCCTCCTTACGCTCAAAAAAGTGGGGGGCGCCCACCACCAGGTCCATCCATCTGCGGGGACGGTGGCTCCATGACACACACCCCTCCCGGCCCCCACAGCGGTGAGCCCTCCTGGTGCACCGGGCTGATGCCCTGGCACTGAGATCGGGGGGGACCGAGCCGCCACGGTTTTTGGGGGACTCCCCCTCACTCAAACTCACCCGTCACTGTTGAGGTCGAGCACGGCGACGGCGTAGCCGAAGGCAGAGGTGAGCTGCTGGCCGGGCAGCACGGCCTCGGGCACCAGGCGGTTGGCACCGTCCCGGCGCAGGATGACCACGGCCCCGGTGTGGTTGGCGCGGGGGGCTCCGGTGACGAAGCTCAGCTCCTGCTGCCGCGTCAGCCCCGCGCCAGAGTCCACCGAGAAGCCTGCGGGGGCGGGGGGGGGCGGGGGGGGAAAAGTAATGGGGGGACAGGTATCGATGCCCACCTGGCTCCCCCCGGCCCCCCACATCCACCACGTCCGTCCGTCCGTCTCTCTCTCTCTGCTCAGCCCCGGGCTACCGGGGCTCAAGGACCCTCGGGCTTTGGCGGGGGGGGGCTCTGCTTGTGCCTCAGTTTCCCTGCTTTGTGCTCCCTGGGGCACAGCAGCTCGGGAGGGGGGGAAGGGTGGGGGGGCAGGACTGCAGGGTCCCCTCCACAGCCCCGGGCCAGCGGAAGCCAAGGGGGAGCAGAGGCTGCCGGGGGGAGTGAGGACCAGCCCCTCCCTCCAGGAGGGGAGATTTTGGGGAGAGAAGGGAAGATTTTGGGGGCCAGAGCAGCAAGACCCAGAGCAGAGCCGGACGGGGGCCAGACCCCCCCAGCTGGAGAGAGCGGCAGAGCTCCCTCCCCACATGCAGCGGCTGCAGTGACCAGCCCCCCCACAGCCCCCCAAGCCCCCCACAGCCCCCAGCCAGGCTCCAGCAGGATGCAGCCGCTGCCCACCCCCCTCCACACCCCCCCAGCGGGAACCGTGCACCCCCCCCCTCCATGCAGAAACACCTCCGGTGGAAAGAGTAGGGGGACAGCAGGGTGCTGGGGGCCACGCCAGGCTCTGTGCTCCCCCCCCGCCGCCCGCCCCCAGCCTGGCGGTGCCCCCACCATAGCCCCGGGACACAGGACAGGAATGGGGACAGGGCAGTGCTGGCCACAGGGACCCCGGGATGGGGGGGGGGTGTGGGGGGGTGTGTTGGGGAGGTGGGGGGGGGGATCCCCACCCCGGTGGGGTGACAGCCACAGGCTCGTGCCCAGCCCAAAAGCGGGCGGCGGGGGTGGGAGCACAGCGTGGGGGGGTTGTGTGTGCAGCCACACGCGTGCACGGTGGGGGGGGTGTTACATGAGGAGTGGGGGGGGGCATGCACATACCGGGGGGGGGGTTGCGAAGGGAGGGGTGCTCGGTGCATGCATGCACAGGGAGGGGGGCGATGGGCGTATGGGGTCGGGGGGAGGCGCAGAGGGAGGTGTGCTGGGTGCACGCGTGTGCTGGGGGGGGCACCCAGCGGAGGCTGCGGGAGCTCTCCTTCCCTCTCCCCTCCACAGATAATGGGGTGGGGGGACAAACACGCCGCAGGACACGTCTCCGGGGAGGGTGGCACACGGAGGGGAAGACGGGACGGGACGACGACGACGACGCCAGTGACCGGCGCTTACGAACCCAAGTAGCTATTGTGGGCCACGTCGCCGGCCGCGCCGGGCACCTTCTCGCCGGGCTGGGGGGTTTTGTAGACCAGCTGGTCGGGGTCTGAGCTATCAATGTTTGTCACAAAGAGCAGCCCTGCACCGCGGCCGGGCGGGAGAGAAAGAGAGAGGGGCGTCAGGGTGGTGGGCCCCCCCCCAGGCCCCCCTACCCAAGTAGCTGTTGGCGGGCAGGGGGATGAGCGAGGGGTCCTGGTCCTTCTCGCCCCCGGCTTCGTAGGGCCCGTCGTCGACGCGCAGCAGGTCGAGGGAGCTCTGGTTGAGCAGCTCCACGCGCAGGTTCCCTGCGAGGCGAGGAGGGGTGAGGGGGCGCGCTGGGGACCCCCCCCACCCCCCACCCCGGGGGACCTTCCTGGGGACAAAGGGGCGCCGGGGCCGTCCCGTGGCGCAGCGTCGGGCGGGGGGACCCGCGCCCGGCTGGGCATCCCGGCACACGCACGCGCCAGGGCACAGGCGTGCGCGCAGGCGGGAGCACGTGCGTCTAGCCACGCGTGTACACGCGCGCAGAGCACACGGCCCATGGCCTGCGTGCGCACAGCCGGAGCACACGCACACGTGTGCTCACGTGTAACGCGCTCACACAGAGCACACAGACATCCGCGTGCTCACACCCTCAGCACGCACACACACGTGTGCCAACACCCCCAGCACGCTCACACACGTGTGCTCACACCTGTAACACACACACACGCTCACACCCCCAGCACGCTCACACACGTGTGCTCACACTGTAACACACACACACGCGCTCACACCCCCAGCACGCTCACACACGTGTGCTCACACTGTAACACACACACACACACGCTCACACCCCCAGCACGCTCACACACGTGTGCTCACACCTGTAACACACACACACGCTCACACCCCCAGCACGCTCACCCACGTGTGCTCACACTGTAACACACACACACGCGCTCACACCCTCAGCACGCCCACACACGTGTGCTCACACTGTAACACACACACACACGCTCACACCCTCAGCACGCCCACACACGTGTGCTCACACTGTAACACACACACACGCGCTCACACCCTCAGCACGCTCACACACGTGTGCTCACACTGTAACACACACACACACGCTCACACCCTCAGCACGCTCACACACGTGTGCTCACACTGTAACACACACACACACGCTCACACCCCCAGCACGCTCACACACGTGTGCTCACACTGTAACACACACACACACGCTCACACCCTCAGCACGCTCACACACGTGTGCTCACACTGTAACACACACACACACGCTCACACCCTCAGCACGCTCACACACGTGTGCTCACACCTATAACAAGCTCACACACGGCACATACCCCCACCCGCCGCTTGCACACCCGTCGTGCACACCCTTGCACCCCTTCCCCGCCAGGAACACGCGCCCACACACACGGCCAGGTGAACCCACGCAGCCCCCACACCTCACCCTTCCAGTTGTAGGTGCCGGGGGCCCCGAAGAGGACGTAGTGGTGGTCGGGGCTGAAGGCGGCGGCCAGGCCCTGCTGGCAGGAGCCGAAGCGGTCGTGGCCCTGCGGCCGCCCCTGGCAGAACTTCCACTCGCCGCCGTCCAGCTCGTCCCGCACCCGCAGGTCCTGGCTTAGCACGAAGCAGCGCCCGATCACATCCCGCGTCTCCAGTGGCTGCCGCACCCGGTGCCGCGCCTCATACCGGTGGGCGCAGGTCTGGGCGGGGGGGGGACGACGACACAGAGGGGAGGTCAGGAGGATGCCGGGGACCCCCACCCCCCCAGTCCTCACTGGTGTCCCCCCACCCCGGTGCTCACCACAATCTTCCCGCCGGCACCTTGGCTCTTGACGCTCACCCCCAGCCACTGGTTCTCCTTGCTCTCCCGCTGCAGGTCCACTGGTGGGGATGGGCAGCGTCAGCCCCGCCGGGACCCCTGGGGGGTGGGGATCCCGGGGGGGGTGGTGGGGGATTCCCCACAGACCGAGCATCCCCCCCACCGTGGAGCGCAGCTCACCTCCCTCGTCGATGGGCACCCGCCAGCAGTCGGAGAGCTCGGGGGTCAGCGGGCAGGCGAAGAGCCCCCCGGTCCGGTTGGCACCTTGGCCGGGCAGCGCTGGCGCCTGGGGTGCCCCCACCAGCAGCCTGCCATGGTGGGGAGCCCCCCCCCGTCAGGGTAGTGAGGTGGGGAGGGGGGGATCACCACCCAGCACACACTCCCCCCCAGCCCCAGCCAGGCACATACATGCAACACTGGGTTTGCACACCCTGTGTCCGTCCCCCCCCAGCCCAGCACCCGTGACCGTCCCCTTCCCCCCCCACAGCTGTCCCCACACCCCCGCACCAATGTCACGCCGCTGGTGCCAGCCCAGCACGGTGCCAGCCCCCCCCCGCCCCACACCCCCGCCTGAGCAGCTGCGGCCCCAGCACAGCCATTCCCAGGCCTCAGCCGCAGCTCGGTGCACGTGTGGGCAGGGGATGGGACGCAGGGGGTGACACCCACCTCCCTGCCCCATCTCCCCTTGGGTGCAGCAGGGTTGGGGGCACCCAGACCCCCACCTCCCCGGGGGGGACAGGGCTCGGCCCCACTATCAGGCGAGTCCTGTGCCACTGGTGGCTCCCTGGTGGCCCTGGGGCATCTGCAGCCACCCCCGGCTCCTCTCCTCCAGGGGATGGTGGCCTCGGGACACGAGGGAGCCCCGGGGGGCGGCGGAGAGGCCAAGCCGGTAAAAATAAACTGGAATTCACTCAAAATAACCCTGCAGCAACATGCCCAAAAAAGGAGGGAGCCAGACGGAGGCACCGGGCACTGCCCGGGGATGCCAGCGCCAGGGGACCTGCTCCTGAGCCCTGCCGGGGACCAGAGGGGGACAGCAGCGGGGGGACACCGGTGTGGCAGAGCCCAGCGCGGTGCCAGCGGCTCCACAAACACCTGCCCGGGCACCGGGAGGTGGGGGGGGCGGAATATCCCACCCCACGCCAAGAATGTGGAGAGGCGGCTGCCGCGGCTTCGGCCGGCGCCACCGGCCTGGCGGGGGCACGGGGACAGGCGGCAGCGAGCCCGAGGGGACAGGGATGGGGACAGGGAGAGTGGCCAGGGCCTTGCGAGCGGGTGGGGAGGCGTGGGTGACAGCGTCCCTCGGGACCTGCCCGCTCCAGGGGTCCCTGGCGCTGAGACCCCTCGCTGCCCAGGGGCCACAGGGGCTGGGGTCCATCAGGGACACAGGGGCTGGGGACACGGGGGACAGAGGGGACACGGGGACAGCGGCCGCAGCGGGTGGCTGCCCTGGCATGCACTGGGTGGGCGTTTGCCAGCTCAGCGGCTGGCGGGCGCGGGGGAGGTGGCGGGCACAGCCGGGGGGGGGTCCATCTGCCCGAGCACCCCAAGGCTGCGCCTGTGGCATTGATCACCCCCCAATGTCCCCCCCACCCCCAACCGGCTCCTGCTGACTAACTCCGGGCAGCACGGGGCGGGGGGGGTCCCCCTGCCTGTCCACGTCCCCTCAGGTCTCCAGCCCCATTGGAGTCTCGGCACCCCAAAGGCGGGAGGGGGCAGGATCGGGCCCCTCCAGCATCCCCGGGAACGGGCCGGGGGAGCCGAGAGAGGCGGGGGGACCCCCGGGCTGCCGGTCCCAAACTCAGTGCGGGGGACACAGACCCGAGGAGGGGACACGGAGCCGGGGGGGGGACGCGGAGCCGCGTGGGGGACACGGAGCCGCGGGGGGATGCGGAGCCATGGGAGGACCCCACCCGGGGGCACGATCCGCGGGGACAGCCCAGCCGCCCGGCAGAGGGTCCGCGGCCCCCGCGCCCCTCTTAGCCCCGCTCCCGGGGGTCCGGAGCCCCCCCGTCCCCCTCCCGCACTCACCAGCCGGCCGGCTCGGGGCTGAGCTGCCGGTGCAGAGCCACGGCGAAGCCGAAGAGGCTGCCCTTGTCGCCGTCCTTCAGCAGGGTGCTGGTGGCGTCCAGGTTGAAGGCGGCGGTGGCCACCAGCCGCAGGCAGAGCCAGGGCAAGCAGAGCCGAGCCCCCGCCATGCCGCCGCGCCCGCCGCTCCCCCCGCCACCGGCCCCGCCACCGGCCACGGCGAGGAGGAGCACGGGCCGCCCCCCCCCCGCCCCGCCCGCCGCGGAGGAGGGAGGGGGGGGGGTGTCACACCGTGTGTCACAGCCCGGGTGGCTCGGGCTGGGGCTGGGCATCGCGCCCCGACACGGAGCGTCCCGCACCCCACAGGTCGCTGCGCGGGGCAGCGCACCCCATATGGTGGGGGCTGCACCCTGTATCGCAGCGTATCGCACCCATCGCCCCGTATCGCAGGGCATCGCGCCCCGTACCACACCCCGTAACTCAGTGCATTGCACCCTGTATCACAGTGCATCGCCCCGTATCGCAGTGTACCGCACCCCGTACCGCAGTGCATCGCATCCATCACCCCGTATCGCAGTGTATCACACCCCGTATCGCAGCATATCGCACCCATTGTCCCATATCGCAGTGTATCACACCCCGTATCGCAGTGTATCGCACCCATCACCCCGTATCGCAGTGTATCACACCCCATATCACACCCCGTACCTCAGTGCATTGCACCCTGTATCACAGTGCATCGCCCCGTATCACAGTGTACCGCACCCCGTACCGCAGTGCATCGCATCCATCACCCCGTATCGCAGTGTATCACACCCCATATCGCAGTGTATCGCGCCCATCACCCCGTATCACAGCGTACTGCATCCCATATCGCAGCGTATCGCACTCATTGCCCTGTATCACAGTGTACTGCACTCCATATCGCAGTGCATCGCACCCATCGTCCCATATCGCAGTGTACTGCACCCCATATCGCAGTGCATCGCACCCATCACCCCGTATCGCAGTGTATCGCACCCCATATTGCAACGCATCACACCCCTTGCACCGTATCGGCAGTGTACTGCACCCCATATCGCAGTGCATCGCACCCATCATCCCGTATCACAGCGTACTGCACCCCGTATTGCAGCGCATCACACCCATCACCCCGTATCACAGTGTATCACACCCCGTATTGCAATGCATTACACCCCTTGCACTGTATCACAGTGTACTGCACCCCGTATCGCAGTGCATCGCACCCATCGTCCCGTATCTCAGTGTATCGCACCCTGTATCGCAGTACATCGCACCCATCGTCCCGTATCACAGTGTATCGTGCCCCATATTGCAGCGCATCGCGCCCATCACCCCGTATTGCAGGTGCTGCACCCTGTATCGCAGGGTATTGTGCCCATCGCCCCATATCGCGGTGTATCGCACCCCGTATCACAGTGTAATGCACCCCGTATCACAGCGCATCACACCTGACACCCTGTCACCTGCAGCGACACCCCGTCACCCACAGTGACGCCCTGATACCCTGACACCCCGTCACCCCAATACCCTGATACCCGCAGCAACACCCCGACACCCTGATACCCGCAGTGACACCCCGACACCCGCAGCGACACCCACCGGGCAGAGCTGCCATGGGGGGGTAGTTTGCCATCCCAGCACCGAGGCTGTGCTGACGGGGACAGCCCTGGGGACACGGTGGTGGGAAGGGGACCGGCACCCTGCTCTGGCTGCTCCCGTGGGAACAGCCGAGCCCTGTCCCCAGACTCCTGCCAGGTCCCCCAACCGCCCCCGCCTGGGAGAGGCGTGACCCCCCCTGCACCCCAAAACAAGAGGCAGGACGGGACCCCCATGGTGCCTTTGTAGGCTCCCAAGGGATGGGGGACACAGCAGTGCCGGGTCCCACGGGAGCGGTTGTGGCCCCGCACCCCAAATGGCAGCTTGGGGAGGTGGGGAAAGGAGGGGGGGGGGGGGGCTGTCATATTTTCCAGCACACTGGCTATTTTTAACCGCTCCCGCTCTCCAAAAGCTGGCGGAGATATTTGGGAGCTGGCAGGGCCGCGCCGGCCGCGCAAACGGGCTCCAGCGCCGCGGCAGGCACAGCAACACTCCTGCACCCCGACCTCCTCCTCCTCCTCGCTGCCCTTTGGCGGGGGGGGGGGCAGGGAACGAGGGAAGCCCAAGAGGGTCCATTTTCCCCCCCCCAGCCTGGCCGCCGTCCAGCCCTCCCCACACTCACCCGCTCTTTCCTTCTTTCGCAGCCCAAAAAAATCCCTTCCAAATGTCCTGGCTGACGTGGGAAAGGGCCGATCCCTGCCTGGGAGCAGAGGATGGGAACAGACCGGGTCCCTGGGGGGCTGTTCAGACCCCCCCCCCCCCCTTTGCCGCAACCCCCCCCTGCACCCCGAGGGAGCTACCCTGAGCATCACGCGAGCATCAGGCGGAGGAGAAACGGGAAGGAAGGGGGTTATGGCCAGGAAGCGAGATGATAAAAAACACGATTCGATCTCCCGGTGCCGTCCCTCGGCACCGAGGGGACCCCCAAAAAATCAGCTGGAGGCTCCCGAGCACCCATGAGCTGGGGGGTGGGGGGTGGGGAGATGGGACCCCAACTCACGTCCCCAACTGGCTTGGCCACCCGTCTCTCCTCCGGGCTTCAGAACAACCCATCCCGGGGACACCCCACTCTCCAGCCTCCCGGCTCCCAGCAGAATCTCCAAATCCACTTGGTTTTCCCTCAAACAGACCCAAACCTGAGCTCGGCACAGGCAGGAGCTGCCGTCACTGCCCCCGTACGGGTGGGCAGGGAGCGGGCAGGGAGCCTGGGTGCTCCCAGCATCACGGCAGAGTCTGTCATCATCCCCTCTGCGCCATATCCAGAGAATTTTTAATTTTGGTGCAAGTGCCAACTTCCAAATGAGGCAGGGTTTGCCCCCAGGAGCTCCCCCCGCCTCAGCCCGGCTCCCGGCAGCCCGGGCACGAAACACGAGGGTTTTCACAGCTCAGGGCGGGGGGGGTCAGGCAGCAACTCGCGCGTCAGGAGAAGAAAACTCCTTGTTGGGAGGATTCCCTTCGCTCCATGCCCCGGCTTCTCCCAGCAGCTGCGGCCTCACCCTGCTGGCACAGGTGGGCAGGGGGGCTGCACGGCTGAAGTCCCCAACCCGCTCGAGGACAACGGGGACAACACAGGGATGCCTTCGTCCCGCTCCCGCGGCCAGGGCAGGATCCGCTCCAGGAGCCTCGCCGAGGCTTCCACGGGGTCAGGAGAGGGGGAGAACAGGGAGCGGAGCTCGGGCAGGGCGAGGATGGGACCCACCGCTTCCTTCCACGTGGAGGGAGGGAGGGAAACGCTCCCCAGGGCCCCCCCCAGCCCGGCCAAACACCCTCACTAGCGCCGTTAACTCTGTGAAGGGCTGAACTGAGCCCAGGCTCCCTCCCCGGATCATCCTCCATGGGCAGGAGAGGAGGGAGGATGAGGAAGGTGGGGGATCCACACACGGGAGCAGCTCCCAGGCCAGTCATGCCCCTTGGGGTAGAGCCGAGAGATTTCGCTGCCATTCCAGGCAGCGCCAAAGGAGGCCATGGCACGTCCCCGGCACGTGCCGAGAGCCGGCGCCTGGGAGAGGTGTGAAGTCCCAACGGTACCCGCATGAGGGTCAGCATCACTGGCCAAGGTCCCCAACAGGGCAGCAACCTTCATTCCTGTGGAAGGAAGGGCAGCAACTGGCGTGGTTCTGGGAGCCACGCCTGGTCCCAGGGCTCCTGCGGGTGGGAGAGCTGCTGGCGGTCACCCCCACAAACACCGAACCCCCCCCCCCGAATACACACCCAAACCCTTCACCGGGAGCGGCTGACCCCAACACACACCAAGCCCGGGTGCGGGGAGGAGCGGAGCGGCCCCAGCACCCCCGTTAGCCCAGCACACTCGTCAGCTAATGATGGAAACAGCGAAATAAATTCCTCCACCCTTCCCAAGGCTGCCGCAAGCAAGAGCTTGTTCGTGTAACCGGAGCGGGGCAGCACAGCCAGGCCTGCGGGGAGCAAACGGGGTTATTTTTACCCATTCACGGGTTTATCTTTGGCCACACATGATGCTCAAGTTCCTGTAGCTGCAGCCAGAGTTACGCCGGGTCACCAGCTCGGAGCAGGGAGGCAAGGGAAGGGACAAGGAGCGGAATCCGTGGGGAGAATGTGGCTGAGACGCACATCCCGAGGGGCCGAGAGCCCGCAGGGAGCTCCAGAAGGAACAGCTGAGACGGCGGCTCGGTGCTGCCTGCACCCATCAAAACCTCCACAACTACAGCGCCCTCCTCACCCTTCCTCACATTCCCTTCCCCTGCCCAACCCGAGAGGATGACAAGATCTTCATCATCATCCTCCTCCTCCTGACTGTTGGGCCGTGGCCAGCTGGCGCCCAGCCAAGGGACCAGCCTCATCCCAGGTCTGGGGCTGATTCAGCCCGGTGAGATCAGCCGCATCCCGGCATTTCTGCCAGCTCACCCTTCCGGCACTCTGCAGCCCAATTTAATTTTCACAGTGGGCTTTGCTGGCAGCAGCCGCAGCCCGGGGGCCTGGCCGGCTTTCCCCCCTCCCCCCACTGCTAGCCTCATCCATTACGGGCTGGCACACAGACAGCCCGGGCGGCCGCACCTGACATCGGGACGCTCTGACAAGGACAGTTCTGCATCATTTGAGATTTAGCCCCAGTCTCGGATCCCACCACAGCCGGGAAGCAGGTGAAAGCTCGGGAATTCCCAAGGAGTGGCTTTAATAGAGTCAAGCTCAGCTCGTTCAGGCGCCCCCGGCCCCCCTGTCGCCAGCAGGGAGTAGAGCACCATCCCGCTCATCACAGGTCACGGGAAGGAGACACAGCTCACCTGTTCCCCCCAGACCCTCCTATAGCCCCCCCCAGACCCCCAGCCAGGCTTCTATAGCCCCCTCAGCTCCCCACTCCCTCAAACAGCTCCCTATAGCCCTGACACAGTCCTGTCACCCTCACAGCCCATCACCCAGACCCCTGTGGCCCCTGTGGGCCCCTACAGACCCCTCAGCCAGGCCCCTGTAGCCCACTCAGGCTCCTACAGCCCTCACCTGGGCCCCTGTAGACCCCCCGTGTTGCTGTATCCCCCATGTAGGCCCCTACAAGCTCCTATGTAGGCCCCTGTAGCCCCCTGTGGCTGCCAGCTGGGCACCTATAGCCCTCACCTGGGCCCCTGTAGCCCCCTTGGGTCCCTGTACCCTCCAACCAGGCCCCTACAAGCCTCTACACAGGCCAGTGCAGTCCCTATGTTCCCCCCCCAGCCCTTACGCAGGCCAATGCAGCCCCCTCAGGCACCTACAGCCTTCATCCTGGTCCGTATAGACCCCTCAGGCCCCTGTATGCTGCATGTAGGACCCCCCACAGGCCCCTGCAGCCCCTAGGGCCCCTCCAGGCTCCTGCACAGGCCTCTGAAGCCCCTAGAGCCCCCCCAGGCCCCTGTACTCCCCATGTAGCGCCCCCCACAGGCCCCCGCAGCCCCTATAGCCCCCCAGCCCGTACACAGGCCCCTGTATCCCCCTCAGGCACCTACAGCCCTCACCCCGGTCCGTATAGACCCCTCGGGCCCCTGTGTCCCCCATGCAGGCCCCTACACAGGCCCCTCGAGCCCCCTCAGGCCGCCAGCCAGGCCCTTGTGGCCCCCTCAGGCCCCTACAGCCCTCACCCGTTCCCCGTACCCGCCATGTAGACTCCTACGAGCCCCCAACACGGGTCCCCCCCAGCCCCTACGGCCGCTATAGGCTCCGCGGGCCCCGGGAGGCGGGACGAGGGGGCGGGCCGGGGCGGTCAGGTGGCGGTGACGCGGCGGTCAGGTGGCGGGGGGCGGGCCGCGGCGGTGGCGGTGCCGGTGGGGCGGGGTGCGGTGCCGGTGCCGGTGGGGCGGGGTGTGGTGTGGTGCCGGTGCCGGTGCCGCCATGTTGTCCCGGCTGCTGAAGGAGCACCAGGCGCGGCAGAGCGAGCGGCGGGAACTGCAGGGTGAGCCCGCCCCCGTCCCCATGGCGACTGGACCTGCGCCCCCCCTCCCCATTGGCGGCGGGAGCTGCCGCTCACCGCCGGGCCGCGCACCCCATTGGTCGTTGGGGCTGTCCGTCAAAGGGGGGGGTGGGAACACCGTGGTGGTGAGGGGCGGCGGGGGGGGGGCGGCAGGGTGGAGCGTGATGTCACCGCCCCGCACGCTGACGTCACGCCGCTCCCGGGTGGCGTCACGGGTTGGAGTCCCGCCGCCCCTCACGGCCGCGTCCCCGCAGAGCGGCGGCGCAGGGAGGCCATCGCGGCCGCCACCCGCCTGACCGAGGCCCTGGTCGATCACCTCAACGTGGGGTGAGGCCGGGACCCCCCCCCCGCCCGGGACCCCTCCGACCCCCAGCTGGGGACCCCCCAAACTCCCCCCCAGGACCCCTGACCCTCGGCTGGGGATCCCCAACCCCCCCCTCACCCGGGACCCCCCGATCCCCCTGACCAGGGCCCCCCCCCGCCCCTTCCTCCTCAAATCCCCTATCCGGGGACCCCCAAAGCCCCCTGAACGTCCCACTGGGGACCCCCAGACCCCCCGGGACCTCCCGACCCCCAAGCCCTGGTTAGGGACTCCCCAACTCCATCCAGGGGTCCCTGCAATCCCCAACCCCCCCCCGGCCAGGGACCCCCCAGCCCCTTCCTCCTCAAATCTCCTATCCAGGGCCCCCAAAACCCTCCTGGCACCCCCCCACCCCGGGGACCCCCAGGATCCCCAGCCCCTTTTAACCCTGGAAACCCCAACCAGGGACCCCCCCTCCCGCAACCCTGGGGTCCCTTCCCCCAAAATCCACTGGCCAGGGACCCTTCCCAGCCCTGGGGGCCCTTCCCCCCCCCCCCACGAAAGCTCTGCCCAGGGATACCCCAACCCCCACCCAGAGACCCCTGCACCCCTAACCCCCCCATCAGGGTCCCCCCCCCAATCTCCTTCCCACACACACACACAGAGCCAGCGACCCCTCATCCCCCCCCCGGCCCAGGGACTGCCTCAACTTCCTGGCCCCTTCCCCCCCCGCACCCCAAACCCCCTCCCTGGAGACCCCCTGCCACCCCCCCCCCCCCGCAGCCCCTCTAGTGGCCCCCAAGTCCTTCGGCTTCCCCCCCTCCCTGTACCCACCCCCTCCCTAGAGACCCCCCCACCCCACCCTGGGGCTGTTGGGGTGGGACCCCACCCCCCATGTGTGTCCCCCATGTGTGTCCCGTCCCCCCCCCCAGGGTGGCTCAGGCGTACGTCAACCAGCGGAAGCTGGACCACGAGGTGAAGACGCTGCAGGTGCAGGCGGCCCAGTTTGCCAAGCAGACGGGGCAGTGGATCACCATGGTGGAGAACTTCAACCAGGCCCTGAAGGTGTGTGCGGGGGGGTCCCGTCCCGTCCCCCACCTCAAGCACAGGCAGGGAGGGGGGAGTCACACACACCCCCCAGCCCTGGGGGGAGCGGATTTCCCTCTGGGACACGTGGAAAAGCAGCCGCATGGAAACCCCTGGTGTCGCCGGGGCTGGGGTCCTGCCACCAACGTGTGCCGGGAGGCCCCCACCAGCGTGGGCCAGCCCCCCCCAGTGCCAGTGGGTGGGTAGGTGTGTGGGTAGGTGGGTGGGCTGCACCCCCCAGCCCCACTGGGAGCCTACTGGGAGCCCACCACGAGCCCAGTCCAGCCCTGCCAGTGCCAGTGGGTGGGTGGGCTTCGTCCCCCAGCCCCACTGGGAAACCCCCCTGGCACAGTCCAGCCCCCTGTGAAGCCAGTGGGTGGGTGGGACACATCCCCCAGCCCCACTGGGAGCCCACCACCAGCCCAGTCCAGCTCTCCCAGTGCTGGTGGGTGGGGGGGCTGCATCCCCAGCCTCACGAGGAACACACTGCTGGCACGGTCCAGCCCACCCAGTGCTGGAGGGGGGGTGGTTGAGTGGGCTGTGCCCCCCAGCCCCACCAGGAGCCCACCACCGGCACGATCCAGCCCTCCCAGTGCCGGTGGGTGGGTGGGCTGCATCCCCCAGCCCCACGGCTTGACGCTGGAGCAGTCTGGCAGCATTCGTGGGGGCTCAGCCAGCCCTGAGCCCCCACAGGGCTGCGGCTGCTGGAGGGTGGGACCCGCCGGAGGATGGGACCCCCACCCAAAATCCCACCGGCAGCCCCCTGACAGCCGCCCCCCCCCCGCCCCATCCCGGCAGGAGATCGGCGACGTGGAGAACTGGGCGCGCAGCATCGAGCTGGACATGCGGACCATCGCCACCGCCCTGGAGTACGTCTACAAGGGGCAGCTCCAGCCCTCCTGCTCCTGAGCTGCACCCCCCCCGGGGCCCCCCCATCGCCATGGCTGCTCCGGGCAGATATCGCAAGCCCCGGGCACAATGCCACCACTGCCGCCGCCGGCCGCCACAGGGACCCCTCGGTATCGGGGCGCGGGCAGAATAAAGCGTGGTTGTATGGCGGAGGTGTGGAAGCCGGGCCAGGCACAGCCCTCGCTGCCCCCCCTAAGCCCCCTCATCCTCTTTACCGCTTAACCCAGGCTCTGAGGCTCCTTTTTCTCCGGGACAAAGGGCCCCTTCTGGCTCTAATCCCCCGGGGGGGGCAGCTCGGCCCCCCAGCTCCCCTCTCCCAGGGCTGGGAAGGGGAACCTGGGGGGGTTTCTGCGTCCCCTGGGGGGTCACCCTTCCTCTCAGCCCTGGTCAGGGGCTCCTCCATGGTGAGGGTCCCCCCCAGCAAGGCGAGGGGTGTCGCAGCACCCCCATGCACCCAAATCCCGCCCTCCCCCCCCGGAGCTGCAGGCGGCGGGGGGGGACCGGGGTGGCTCAGCCCGCTGTGAACTTTGGCTGCGGGTGCTGCCCCGGTGCAGGGGGAGGAGCGGCCGCGGCCCCCCCCCGGCTCAGACAGCCTCTGCCGCCGCAGCCACAGCAGCGCCCGGAGCCCTCTGCCCCCCAAAGGTAGGTGGGGGCTTGCTGGGTGGGCTCCCCCCTGCACCCCAAGCCGGGTCCAGGGTGCCCCCACCATGGGTCTGCCCCACGGCTGCGGTGAGATGAGTCTGTCGGGTCTCAGCGTGCCGTCCAGGGGCTGCTGGCCGTCCCCTGCCCTCACCCGACTCCGGGGACCCAGGGCAGATGTGGGGTGTCCCCCCACAGCCCCCGAGGGTGGGGGTGAGGCGGGGGCGGGGGCTGCCACCACACTGGGGGGTCAGCCCGGACCCCCTGTCCCAGCCCCACAGGAGGGAGCAGGGGGGTTGTAACCCGTGGCCAGCACCCGCTACCGGGAGCAATGGGGGGATGCTGATACCCCCCAAAGACCCCCCCCCAAACGGGGCTCCTGGAAGGGGACACCCCCTCCCCAACAGGACAGGGTGGGACTTGGGGGCAGGTGGGTTGGGGGGGGTCCCAGCGGTGACGGTCACCTCCCTGTGTGGGTCAGGAGCAGGGAGCAGCCGGGGGGGGGTGGGCAGGAGCGGGGATGGGGTTAAGCCAGGGGGGAACAGCTGGGACACACCCCCCCCGGTGCCACACGTGGGGCGCTGGGTCCCGGCCAGGCAGTGACGCACAGCGCCCGGCTAATCCCTGGCATGCCGTGGGGACACTGGGCCCGGCCACAGACAGGTCGGTCCCAGACCCATTCGGGAGTGGGGGGCGGTGGGGTGCTCGCCCCCACCCTGGGAGGGCGACATGGGGTGCTGACCCCCACCCTGAGAGGACAGGGACCATCCTCTGGGGTCCCTGGGTGCCCCCCGGGCACGGAGCGAGACCCATGTGGGACCAGCTCCAAACTGGGGTCGATCTTCAGCCCCCCCCCGGCTCCTTTTACCACCGGGGGATGGAGGGGGGGGGTGGCTGCCCCCCATGGTGTGGGGCAGGGGCATGCACGGCTTTACCCGAGGTGCCTGGGTTCAACTTGGGGCGCAGGGGGTGATGTGGGGCAGGGGGGGTTGTGTGTGTGTGACACAGCCCAGGATACCGGGGTTCCTCTCCCACTGCCCCCCCCGCCCCGGCCCCACAGGCCCCCCCCCCGGCCCCACCATGTGGCTGTACCTGGTGCTGGTGGCACTGGCCTGGGCACTGGGCTGGCTGGTGCGGGATCGCCGGATGCTGCCTTCCGTCAAGGACAAGCACGTCTTCATCACCGGCTGTGACAGCGGCTTCGGCAACCTGCTGGCCCGGCGGCTGGCCCGCAGGGGCTACCGGGTGCTGGCCGCCTGCCTGACCCAGAAAGGGGCCGATAGCCTCCAGCGGGGCTGCTCTGGCCACCTCCGCACCACCCTGCTGGATGTCACCCGCTCCGACAGCATCCGCCGTGCCGTTGAGTGGGTGCAGGCAGAGGTGGGCGAGAAAGGTGAGGCGGGCAGGGGGGGCAGGAGGGGACCCAGGGAGGTGCAGTAGGGCAGGATGGGACCCAGGGAGGTGCTGGGGGGCTGGGATGGGGACCCAGGGAGGTGCTATAGGGCAGGATGGGACCCAGGGAGGTGCTGGGGGGCTGGGATGGGGACCCAAGGAGGTGCTATAGGGCAGGATGGGACCCAGGGAGGTGCTGGGGGACTGGGATGGGGACCCAGGGAGGTGCTGGGGGGCTGGGATGGGGACCCAGGGAGGTGCTATAGGGCAGGATGGGACCCAGGGAGGTGCTGGGGGGCAGGAGGGGACCCAGGGAAGTGCTGGGGGGCTGGGATGGGGACCCAGGGAGGTGCTATAGGGCAGGATGGGACCCAGGGAGGTGCTGGGGGGCAGGAGGGGACCCAGGGAGGTGCTGGGGGGCTGGGATGGGGATCCAAGGAGGTGCTGGGGGGAGGAAAGTGGGGTCCCAGGGAGGTGCTGGGGGGGACATGGGGTTCCAGGGAGGTGCTGGGGGGTTGGGATGGGGTCTCAGGGGAGGTGCTGGGGGGGGGACGTGGCATCCCAGGGAGGTGCTGGGAGGGGGGACATGGCGACCCAGGGAAAGTACTAGAGGGCAGGATGGGACCCAGGGGAGGTGCTGGGGGAAGTGAGATGGGGACCCAGGGGTGTGGGATGGGGTCTCAGGGGAGGTGCTGAGGGGGGACGTGGGGTCCCGGGGAGATGCTGGGGGGGACACGGCATCCCAGGGAGGTGCTATAGGGCAGGATGGGTCCCAGGGGAGGTGCTGAGAGGGACATGGGGTCCTGGGGCAGTGGTGGTGGGGGGACATGGGGTCTCGGGGAGGTGCTGGAGGGGTGGGATGGGGTCCCAGGGAGGTGCTGGGAGGGACATGGGGTCTTGGGGGAGGTGCTATGGGGCAGGTTGGGTACCAGGAAAGTGCTAGGGGGGCGTGACATGGGGTCCCAGGGGATGTACTATAGGGCAGGATGGGACCCAGGGAGGTGCTGGGGGGGACATGGTGTCCCAGGGGAGGTGCTGGGGGGGGGACGTGGGGTTCCAGGGGAGATCACTGAGGGGGTGGGATGGGGTCCCGGGGAGGTGCTACAGGGCAGGATGTGACCCAGGGGAGATGCTCGGGGGGGACATGGGGTCCTGGGGGAGGTGCTGGGGGGCAGGGTGGGACCCCAGCAGGGGCTGGTAGGGAGCAGGGTGGAGACACTACAGGGCAAGAGGATGGGCCCCACCAAGGGACGCTACAGGGCAAGAGGGGGAGCTCCATAGTGAGGGTACAGGGCAGACCAGGGGGTCCCCGGGGAAGGTGCTGTGGGGCAGGATTAGGGGTCCCTGGGGAGGGGTTACAGGGCAGAACGGGGGGGTCCCACCAGGGCATCCCAAGGTGGAGGACAGGGGGCCTGTGGGGCAAGATGGGTCCTGGCAGGGGGTGCCGTGGGGCAGGTGGGGGGTCCCTGCAATAGGCTATAGGGCAAGATGGAGGGGAGGGTCCCACCAGGGCCAGGCTGGGGGTCCCAGGGGAGGTGCCACAGGGCAGGGACACAGCGAAGGGGACCGTGGCCACCATCCCGGACCCCCCGCCTCCCCCTCCAGGTCTCTTCGGGCTGGTGAACAACGCGGGGGTGGCCAACCCCATCGGCCCCACGGAGTGGATGGGGATGGAGGACTATCGCCAGGTGATGGCCGTCAACGCCTTCGGGGCCATCGAGGTGACGCTGCAGCTCCTGCCACTGCTGAAGCGGGCGCGGGGCCGGGTGGTGAACACCTCCAGCGTCCTGGGCCGCCTCTCGGCCAACGGCGGCGGCTACTGCATCTCCAAGTACTGCGTGGAGGCCTTCTCCGACAGCCTGCGGTGGGTGCCGGAACCTCCCCCATGGTGCCCTCACCCCACACAACCCTCGGCTGAGGGATTTGGGTCTCTTCAGTCTGGAAAAAAGACAACTGAGGGGGGGGGATCTTCTCGACGCTTATAAATACTGAAAGGGTGGGTGGCAGGAGGATGGGGACAGTCTTTTCTCGGTGGTGCCCGGGGACAGGACAAGAGGTAACGGGCACAAACTGGACCATAGGAAGTTCCATCTCAGCACGAGGAGGAACTTCTTGACGTTGAGGGCGGCGGAGCCCTGGCAGAGGCTGCCCAGGGAGGTTGGGGGAGTCTCCGTCTCTGGAGACATTCAAGACCCACGTGGATGCGTTGTGTCCAACCTGCTCTGGGTGACCCCGCTCTGGCCGGGGCCGGGGCGGGAGGTGTTGGAGGAGATGATCTCCAGAGGTCTCTTCCCACCCCGGTCATTCCGGGATGATTCCGTGATTCCGCAGGCGCGACATGTACCACTTCGGGGTGAAGGTGAGCATCGTGGAGCCCGGCTTCTTCAAGACGGCGGTGACCAACCTGGAGAGCATCGAGGCCTCCCTGCGCCAGCTCTGGGACCGGCTGCCGCCCGAGACGCGGCTCAGCTACGGCGAGGATTTCTTCCACAAGTGTCAGTTGGGGGGGGGGGGGCGGTGGCTTCGGGAGCGGGGGGCTGCCTCAGTTTCCCCCCCGGCGGGGCTGTCTGACCCCCTCCCTCCCATCCTTTCCCCCCACCCCAGACCTCAAGGTGCAGCGGCTCATCATGAACTTCATCTGCGACGCCGACCTCAGCAAGGTGACGTGCTGCATCGAGCACGCGCTGGGGGCCCGGCACCCCCGCACCCGCTACAGCGCGGGCTGGGATGCCAAACTCCTCTGGTTGCCCGCCTCCTACCTGCCCGCCTGCGTCGTCGACTTCGCCCTGGCCACCATCCTGCCCAAGCCGGCCCATCGCGTCCGCTAGCCCGCCGCGGCCACCGCTTACCCCACCACCACCACCCAGGGCCACCAGAGCCCCCCCCCGCCCCCCCCCTTCCCCTGCCCCCAGCGCTGCAAATAAACCGCCCGTCCCGGGTGCTGTGCAAACCCCCCACCCGACCCTGCGGTGCTCAGCGGGGTCCGTCCCCCCCGTGGCTTGGGGACTGCTGGTGGCACTGGTGTGGCACATGGTGACACCAGCCCTGCTGCAATTATGGGTGGGGGGTGACACAGACGACGGTGCCACCCCCACCACTGCCCTTCCACCAGCCCTGGCACAGCCCCCCACCCCCCCTGCCGCCCCCGGCTGCCCCCAGCACTGGGGTGGGACAGGGCTGCTCCCACCAAGGCCACGCATGTTGCCCCCCCCCCTCCCCACCATTGCTCCCAGTAAGACCAGTTCCTCCCTGGCTGGAAGATTCCAGTGCATTCACAAGATGGGGCAGCACCCGGGGGGTTCCCCAGCCCCACGGCACGCACAGGAGACACACCCCCCACCAGACCCCCCAGTCCCACTCAGCCCCACAGGGGCCCCCCCCAATCCCACAGGGGACCCTCCCCAGATCCCCCAAATCCCACCCCAGCCCTGCAGCACCCACAGGGGACCCCCACACCCCCAATCCCACCCCAGCCCCACAGGGGACCCCACACACACATACCCCAACCCCACTCCAGCCCCACAGCACACACAGGGGACACCCCCCAGACTCCCCCAGTCCCACTCAGCCCCACAGGGGCCCCCCTTAATCCCACAGGGGACCCTCCCCAGATCCCCCAAATCCCACCCCAGCCCCGCAGCACCCACAGGGGACCCCCACACACCCCCAATCCCACCCCAGCCCCACAGCACCCACAGGGGACCCCCACACACCCCCAATCCCACCCCAGCCCCGCAGCACCCACAGGGGACCCCCACACACCCCCAATCCCACCCCAGCCCCGCAGCACCCACAGGGGACCCCCACACACCCCCAATCCCACCCCAGCCCCGCAGCACCCACAGGGGACCCCCCACACCCCCAATCCCACCCCAGCCCCACAGGGGACCCCCCCCACACATACCCCAACCCCACTCCAGCCCCACAGCACACACAGGGGACACCCCCCAGACCCCCCCAGTCCCACTCAGCCCCACAGGGGATCCCCCCCAGTCCCACAGGGGACCCTCCCCAGATCCCCCAAATCCCACCCCAGCCCCGCAGCACCCACAGAGGACCCCCACACACCCCCAATCCCACCCCAGCCCCGCAGCACCCACAGGGGACCCCCCACACCCCCAATCCCACCCCAGCCCCGCAGCACCCACAGGGGATGCCCCCCAGACCCCCCAGATCCCACCCCAGCCCCACAACACCCACAGGGGATGCCCCCCAGACCCCAGCCCCACAGGGGACCCCCCCACACACCCCCAATCCCACCCCATCCCCCCCAGCCTGGTGGGGGCAGGGGAACAAGGGGCTCTACAGAAGCTTTTCTTTTTATTTCCAAACCCAGAGATGCTCCCCTGGCCCCCCCGGGCCCCCCCCAGCACACAGGGAGGGATCCAACGGGGGGGTGGTTGGCACTTGGGGCCCTGCCCCGGGGTTGCAGGGGGTGAGCGAGCTGGAGCAGCCCCCACAGCCCCCCAGGGGGAGGTCAGCGAGAGCCGGGGGGGGCCACGGCACCCATGGCGGGGGGCTACATGACCTCGTAGCCGCTGCGGATGCCCTTCATCAGGCAGCAGGCGAAGATGATGCCCAGGATCTGGAAAGGGAGAGGGGAAGGGGGTGGTCCCCATCCTGCCCCCACACACGGCAGGGGAGGGGGGCTCAGCCCCACATTGTTGGGGGGGACAACACACACTCGGCCCCACGTCCTACCTCGAAGAAGGCGATGCCCAGCGCGACGGCGGCCACGATGAGGATGTTCTTCTTCATCCAGGCTTCGATGCTCTGGAGGCAGCCCTGGGGGAGCAGCGGAGGGGGGAGCTCAGGGGGCGGCCGGACCCCCAGGGCTGAGCCTGGCGGTTGTGGGGGGTGGGGTGGGTAATGGAGGGCCGGGGGTGGGGGGGGGGAAGGTGTCTCACCTTCTCGTAGACGGTGGCGGGGCTGGGGCGGACGTTGCAGGAGGCGACGGTGGCGTTGCGGCAGCAGGACCGCGGCACCGTGTTGTTGACCTTGAACTGCCCGATGGTGGCCCAGTCCGTGTAGTTGTTGGCTCCGCAGCAAGCGAACTGCCGGGGGTCGGGGCGGGGGGGAACGGACAGGAACCCCAGGGGGTCAGGGGGGGGACCAAGCCCCGCCCCCCCCCCCCCCCCAGCGCCCCCCACCACGGGGTCACCCCGTTACTCACATCCCTCTGGAGCTCGTCCACCGCCTGCGTCAGGGGCTCGTCCTCCCCGTACTTGTTCATGGCGTCCCACAGCCCTTCCTCCAGCACCGAGCGGACCTGGGGGGGGTTTGGTGGGGTCAGAGACTGGCGGGGGGGGGGGGGGGGGGGGGGGTGTCCACAGCACCCAGGGGGGCCCATGCCCCGTCCTCACGCGTCCCCCACCTTGTCCTTGAAGACGTATCCAGCGATGGCGGCGGCGATTTCCACCAGGAAGATGATGCTGAGCAGGACGGCGAACTGGAGCCGGGGGGGGGACACAGGGTGGGGGTCAGGTTGGGGAGGGGGGGTTTAAGGTGTGTGTGGGGTCAGGGTGGTGGTGGTGGGTGGGGGGGGATCAGGGTGCTCACCGTGGTGACCATGCAGTAACTCTCCTTCCAGGCGCCGCAGCAGCCAAAGAAGGAGATGAAGAAGATGATGATGCCCAGCACCAGGATGGCGACGGGGGTGCTGGAGGCGGAGGCGCTGCTGACCGCCAGCGTCTTATCCAGGGCCACCTGGGCGTAGATGCCGATGGCGATGAGGGCCACGCCGCACACCTGGAGGGGGGGGGGACACAGTGGGGGGGGGATAGAGAGCATTGAGGGGGTGCCAGGACCCATCTCTAGGGTGGGGGAGTCACCCGCAGCAGAGCATCATCCCCTTTCCGGGAGGGGATCCAGCAGCGCCAGGGTTTGGCCCCAAACTGGGGACTCCCTTTCTGGGGGTGATGTGGGGGGGGATTCTTTTCTGCCCCACCCCCCCCCACCCCAGCCCAGCACAGCCCCGCCGACCATGTCCCCATGGCGAGACGCTCCCTGGCCCTGCTGCGGCGAGGGGGGGGCCAGGCTGGCAGCCACGGGAACGCCGGGAAGATCGGGAAGTCCGGGAAGTCCGACCTTCCGGCCACGGCGAGAGGCCTCGGAGCGGGGAGGGGGGGAGAGACACACGACACAGCGCCAGCCCCCCGACTTGGGGGTTCCTCGGGTGGATCAGGGGGTGCCAGGGCAGGGGGGGGTCACTCCAGGCACGGGCCGTCCCGGTGGGCACCGGCAGCCCCCCCGATGTGGGAGCCAGGACACCCGCGGCCCTTCCCGGTGCTGGGGCAGGAGCGGGTCCATCCAAACCCCCTCCCCCCGAGCACCCCCCCACGGGTGGGACCCCACCTCCCCCCCCCCCCCGGCATCAGTGTCCCAGTGGTGGTGGGGACTCCCCCCGGGCGGCCCCCCCGGGCCCTGTTTGCTCGCTGGGCGTGGGCAAACAGAGCCAAGGGGGGAGCCACCCGCTGCACAAACACTCAGGGTGGCGGGGGCCGGGGGGGGCTGGCGCCGGTGTCCCCATCATGTGTCCTCCCCCCTCCCCGTGCTGGCAGGTAGCCCGAGCCCCCCCCCCCGCCTCCCCGGCCCTCCAGGGGTGACTCAGCCCGGCGGGATCAGGGTGGGGACCGGGACGAGTCACTCCCTGCGTGGGGGGGACGGGGGGGATGGCCGGGAACACACTCACCGCCCCCCCCCCCCCGTGTCCGTCATCCCCCCCCCGCACCCCGCTATGGCCATTCGGCTCCTCGTGTCTCTTTCCTCACCCCGACTTCCCCAAACCCACGGCCTGCCCCATGGGGGGACCCCGGTCGGGGCAGCCGGGAGCCACGGGGCTTCGGGGGCATGAGGAGGGGGGGACACACAGGGCCACCCGTGGGGTGCCCCCCCTGATGCCGGGGCTCAGCTTCCCTGGGCTGAGGTGTGCCAGCCTCGCCCTGCCCAGCCCCGTTACCCCTGGAACCTACTGACGGCGGCGCGCAGCCACAACGTTGCCCGCTGCCAAGCTTCTCCCGGGGTAGGTATTGTCGTGTCCCCCCCGCCCCCCCAGCACTCGCTACAGCCCCCTCCCCCCACCCCGAGCAGTAGGGACCGCCCCCCCCAGCGTCCCCATGACCCCCAACTCAGGATTTGGGGGGTGTCCAGAGGGTGTCAAAGGGGCCATATAGGGGGGGAAGGCTGACGTCAGTGGGGGGACAATACTGGGGAGGCTGCCGCCTGCCATGGGGCCGGGGGGGGCCGGGCAGGGCAGGGAAGGGCCCGTCTGCCCGGTGCTGCCGGCCCCAGGCCCCCCCCAAAGCTCCGGTCCCCCCGGTCCCCCCCGGTGCCCCCCGACCCCGCACTCACCCAGAAGATGAAGTTGAAGACGAAAACCAGGAACTTCACGCATTTCATCCCGCCCTCCATCGCCATGGCCCGTCCTGCGGGAGCCGCCGCCTCAGCCCCGGTACCGGCCCCGGGCCCGAGCCCCAACACCCCGCTCCCGGTGCCGTGTCACCCCTCCCCCGCTGCTGCTCCCCCTGCCCGACTCCCACCCGCCCGATCCCCCGTTCCGCTCCCGGTGCCCGAGCCCCGGCGTCCCGGGACCCCTCCCGGTGCGCTCCCCACCCGCTCCCGCTGCCCGCCCGGTGCCGGTGCTCCCGGTGCCGGTTCGCCCGGTGCGCCCGGTGCCGCCGCTCCCCCGCCCCGGGCGCTCACCGGCGCCGTTGCTCCGCCGCCCGCTCCGTTCGCCCCGCGATCATGTGACGGGACCGGGGCGAGTCAACAGGAAACCCCGGCACCGCCCCGGGACCCGCCCCCCCCCCGCCCGGTTCCCCCCCGCCCCCCCCGCCGGCAGCGCGGACACGCGGGGCGAGGGACGGAGCTTTAATGGGGCCGGAGCCGCGGGAGGGGGGACACAGGGGGTCGCGCCGGAGCCGGGGGGGGGGATACGGACACACAGACACACACACACACACCCCCCCCCCAGAGCTCCCGCCCCGTCCCGCACCCCGGGGTCTGGGCGTCCCGGACACCCCGGTGCCGGACACCCCGCGCCACTGGGTCCCTGTCACCCCGTCCTGCGCCCCGGGGTCCCCGACACCCCACACCCTGTGCCCCGGGGTCCCCAACACCTTGTGCCCTGTGCCCTGGGGTCCCCAACACCCCACACCCTGTGCCCCGGGGTCCCCAACACCTTGTGTCCTGCACCCCGGGGTCCCCAACGCCCAACACCCTGCACCGCGGGGTCCCAGACACCCCACACCCTGTGCCCTGGGGTCCCCAACACCTTGCGTCCTGCACCCCGGGGTCCCCAACACCCCATACCCTGCACCGCGGGGCCCCAGACACCCTATAACCTGCACCCTGGGGTCCCCAACACCCCACACCCTGTGCCCTGGGGTCCTCGACACCCTGTGTCCTGCACCCCAGGGTCCCCAACACCCCACACCCTGCACCGCAGGGCCCCAGACACCCCACACCTTGTGCCCCAGGGTCCCCAACACCCTATAACTGTCACTTTGGGGTCCCAGCCACCCCACACCCTGCACCCCGGGGTCCCCAACACCCTATAACCTGTACCCTGAGGTCCTGGCCACCCTGTCCCCAGCCACCCCCTACCCTGCACCCCGGGGTCCCAGCCACCGTGGGCTCAGAGCCCTGGCACGGTGGCCAGCGCGGCCAGCACGGCCTCCAGGTGCTGGGGGTGCGCGTAGGCCACCAGGCCACCCCGGTTCGCCCAGCGCTCGGCCCCCGCCGCCCCCTCCACCGGGCAGTTGTAGACCAGCTCGGGGGGGTCCCCGGTGTCACCCTCCCGCCGCGCCCGCAGAGCCCCCGCCAAGGCCACCGCGCCCCCGCCCAGGGCCCGCAGGATGGCGTGGGGGGCACAGGCGTCCCAGGCGAAGGTGCTGCCCTGGGAGAGGACGTAGGCGTCCGCCAGCCCCAGGATGACGCAGAGCATCTTGTAGCCGGCGCCGGCGGCGAAGCGCAGGCGGTGACTGCAGAGGGGGCCCAGGGCCTCCCGCACCGCGGCCCCCTCCGCCCGGCTCAGCACCAGGCAGGGCGCGGGGCACGGCGGCGGGGGGCTGAGCGAGGACAGCCGCGTCTCTCCGTACGCGACGCCCCAGTGGTACCGTCCCTGCCACCTGCGGGGACGGGGACCCTGAGTGCGGACCCCCCCCATCACCAAGGACCCCATCACCTTGGGGTCCTTGGGTGGTCCCCCAAGGGCCACCTCGGGGACACCGTTTCCCCATCCCCAAGGTCTCCCCAGCTTCTAGGGGCCACGATCCAGCCGTGTCCCCCTACCCTCGGGTGCCACGATCCATCCGTGCCCCCGCACCCCCGGGTGCCGGTACCTGTGGGTCAGGGGGTCCCGTCGGAAGAAGGGCTCGTTGATGACGCCCAGCACGGGGCAGCCCGTGCGCCGGTCGTAGGCCCCGATGAGCACCAGCGCCGAGCACAGCCCCGCCGGGGCGATGCCATCGACGGGGGCCACGTCCTCGCGCCCCGCAATGTACTCGTTGGTGGAGTCTGTGGGGGCAGCCGAATTGGCCGGGGCTCAGCCGCATTGGGGTGGGGGTTGTCCCCAACCCACCGTCTCCCAGCCCCGCCCCCCTCACCGATGGGGTCTATCCAGATGGCCAGGTCCTGGGGGGGCACGCTGAGGGCCACGCCGGCCAGCTCGGCGTCCTCCAGCGTCACGTCCCGGTGCACGGCGGCCGCCAGCAGCTCGGCGGCCGCCCGCTCGGGCTCCAGCACGGAGAGCAGCAGGGCGGCGGTGTCCTCCGGCGTGGCGCAGACCCGCACCGTCACCGTCTCTCCTGCTGGCACCCCCGGCCTCAGCCATGGCCCCCGGTTTTGGGGAGGTGGGGGATGACCCCGGCTCCGTGGCTGCCCCCCACCCCCAGCTCCCCAGGACTCACCCTGCCCGTTCCTGAACTCGTTGGACTCCTCGCCGTGGATGTGGCCCTGCAGCTCGGGGAACTGGGGGGGATGGGGACACAGAGGGTGGCTCAGCCCTCGGGGGGACGCGGGGACACCCTGGGGACCCCACCCCCCCCAGCCCGTCCTCTACCTCCTTCCCCAGGTCGTGCTTGATGACCTCCTGGATGAGGACGTCCGCCAGCGTCTTGAAGTCCTGCAGGAACCTCCTGTTCCTGTCGGCCCCCGTCTTCTCGGCCACCAGCAGCTGGAAGAGGGGCTCCTCGCGCCGGCACAGCCGGGCGATGTGCGCCGCCTTCTCCGAGGCGCCCACCAAGGCCTGCAGCAGCCCCGCCATGGCCGGGGCTGGGGGGGACGCGGCGCTCAGGGCGGCGGGGGGGTCACAGCCCCTCGCGCCTTGTCCCTAATCGCAGGGTGCGGGCAGCATCCATGCCGCACCCTGCCCGGCTCTGGCCCCAGGGTGGGGACACGGCTAAAATTATCCCAGCCGGCCGGCGGAGGCCACAGCCCAGGGGTGGGGACGTGGACGTGGGGACATGGGGACATGGATGCGGGGACGTGGGGACATGCGGATGTGGGGATGTGGGGACATGGGGACATGAGGACGTGGGGATGTGGGGATGTGGGGATGTGGGAACATGGCGACATGGATGTGGGGACATGGGGATGTGGGGATGTGGGGACATGGGGACATGGATGTGGGAACACAGGGACATGGACTGGGGGATGTAGGGGTGCGGGGACATGGGGACATGGGGACGTGGGGATGTGGACGTGGGGACGTGGGGACACGGGGACACGGATGCGGGGACGTGGGGACATGGGGACATGGGGACATGGGGACATGGGGACATGGATGCGGGGACATGGGGACATGGGGATGTGGGGACGTGGGGACATGGGGACGTGGGGATGTGGGGACATGGGGACATGGATGTGGGAACACAGAGATATGGACTGCGGGATGTAGGGGTGCGGGGACATGGGGACGTGGGGACATGGGGATGTGGACGTGGGGACATGGGGACATGGATGCAGGGACGTGGGGACATGGGGACATGGGGATGTGGATGTGGGGACATGGGGACATGGGGATGATGTGGGACATGGGGACATGGGGATGGGGACATGGGGATGTGGGGACATGGGGACATGGATGTGGGAACACAGGGATATGGACTGGGGGATGTAGGGGTGCGGGGACATGGGGACATGGGGACGTGGGGATGTGGACGTGGGGACATGGGGACATGGACCTGGGGATGTAGGGGCATGGGGACATGGGGATGGGGGGGATGCAGGGATGTGGGGACATGGGGAACGTGGACGTAGGGACATGGACACAAGGGGATGTGGACGCGGGGATGTGGGGACGTGGGGATGTGGGGATGGGGGAAGTGGATGTGGGGACGTGGATGTGGGGACGTGGACATAGGGGTGTGGGGACCTGGGGATGGGGATGTAGGGACATGGGGACATGGGGACATGGACCTGGGGATGTGGGGACGTGGGGACGTGGACACAGGACGTGGGGACATAGGGACATGGGGATGTGGACATGGGGACGTGGACATAGGGACGTGGACATAGGGACGTGGGGACATGGGGATGTGGATGTAGGGACATGGGGACATGGGGACGTGGACTTGGGGATGTGGGGACGTCGGGACGTGGATGTGGGGATGTGGACGTGGACACGTGGGGACACGGGGACATGAGGACGTGGACGTAGGGACACGGGGACGTGGACGCAGGGACGTCGGGACGCAGGTCCTGGCCAAGGAGGCGGCCGCACTGTGGGGTCCCCGCGTGGGGGGGGTCTGTCCCGCGTGGCGGGGGGAGCAGCCAGGGCTGGGGGGGGGGACACGGTGGGGGGGGGGTGTCCGATCCCCGCTGCACCCCTGGAGCGCTGCGGCGCCACGGGGCCGCCCCCCCCCCCCAGCCCCGCAGCCCTTCCCGGGGGCCGCGCCGCGCCGGGGGACCCCACCCCCGGTGTGTCGTCCCCCCCCCCGCCGCGGAGAGCCCCCCCCCACCCCCTGCGGCACCCTCAGAGGACCCGCGGGTCCCTCCAGCCACCCCCCCCCAGGTTGCCGTTACCGGGGCCGGTGCCGCTGACAGCTCCTGCGGGGCCGCCCGTGGGGCGGGGCCGGCGGGGCCGCGTCACGCCGCCGCTTTAACCCCCTCGGGCCCGCACCGTGCGGGGGGAGCCCGGTGTGCGGGGGGGGGTGGGGGGGTGGGTGGCGGTGTGTGTCCAGGCGTCCGAGGGACCCTCGGTGTGCGGAGGGGGGTGGGAACCCAGGCGTGCGGGGCGGGGACGGGGACGAACGACCCCCCCGGTGTCGGGGCTCCGATCGCCGCCTTCTTCCGCTCCGGGGCGGCACCGGGAGGGGCGGGGCGGGGGAAATCGATGCCGCCGCCGCCGCCGCCGCGGGGAAACCGCTTCACCGGGAGTGGGGAATGCTCGCCGTCCCCCCACCCCCCTCGCCCTTTACCCCGGGACCCTCCCCACACATACACCCCCCCCCCCCGGTGTGTGTGTGGGTGTGTGTCCCCCTCCCGCGCCATCGCCGGGGCTGGCGGTGTCGCCCCGCGCCGCGAGGTGGCGCCCTCGCCCCGGCGCTGCTCCTCGCACCGGTTTTACCGGCCGCGGGGTTGCATGTCCCCCCGCCCCCCCCCGCCACACACACACCCCGTCCCCCCCTCCACCTCCACCGCTCCGCAACCGCGCCGTGACGCCCCCTGGCGGGATGCGCTCACGCCGCCCTCCCCACCGGTAACGGCACACACCCCCCCACACACACACACACGCACCCCCGTGTGTGTGTGTACGTGTGTGTCCGTCCCCCCCCCGCCACAACCGGGACTGGGTCTCCCCACACCGGGCTGGGGACACCCCCCCCTCCCGCCACACCGGGGCCGGTGCCACCGGGGGGGGTGTGTGTGTGTGTGAAGGGGGGGGGGGGGCGCTCGTCCCCCTTGCCCTCTCCATGGTTCTGATGGGCACCGTGCGCGGAGGGGGTGGGGGGGGGACGGGGGGGGGTTGTCACGGAGCCGGTTGAGGACAGGGATGGCGAACCGGGAGGCGACGGTAAAGGACCGGCGGGGGATGGCGACCACGGCGCGGGGCGCGGGGAAGGGATGAAATCCGGCATGGACCGAGGAAAGAGTCGGTCCCGGTAAAGGTTGGGGGGGAGGGGGGATGGAACGGGGAGGGGGGGGGAGCCCATTGAGGATGGTAAAGGGGTGTGTGGGGGGGTGGAGCGGGAGGAGCATCCCCGGTTTACCGGCGCGGCGGGACCCAACTCCCGGCAAGTGCGTTCGCCCGGCCCCGCCGCACTTGCCGGGAGTTGGGTCCCGCCGCGCCGCTTCCCCGCCACCACCGGAACCCGGGGGAGGTTGGGGGGGGGGGGGTCGGCCCCAACCGGGTGAAGGGGGGGGGGGGGGCCGTTCCCGGTGTTCGGGGGGGCCGGCGGCGGCTGGTGACAAGCCCCTGCCAGAACCCTCTTTTGTGCGGCCGCAGCCAATCAAGGCCGCTGACGACACACTTCTCTTGGGGTATAAAAACCTCCGGGGCCGCCGCTACCGCCGCTTTTTTCTTTCCTTTCCCCCCCCCCCTCCCCCCCCCTTCCCCCTTCCCCCTTCCTTCCCCCCCTTTTTTTTTTTTTTTTTTTTTTCTCCGCTCCCTCCTCCTCTCGAAACTCCCCCCCCTTCCCCTCCTCCCGGGGGGGGGGGGTCCCTCACCGCCCCCTCCCCCTGCTTCCCCCGCCCCCCCCGTTACACCGCCTTCTCCCCCCCCCCCCCGTTCCGCGCCCCTTGCGCGTTGCGGTGGAAGCGGGGCGGGGGGGACGAGGTGGTTGGTTTTTTTTTTTTTTTTTTTGGGGGGGGGGGGTTGGTTTATTTAGGGGGGGGCGTGTTTTGGGTTTTTTTTATTTTTTTCGGGGTTGTGTTTTTTCTTTTTTTTTTTTTTTTTTTTTTTGGTTTGTTTGGGTTTTTTTTTTTTTTTTTTGGTTTTTTTTTTTCTTCTTCTTCTTTTCGCCCCGGGATGGCCCCGGTGTTGCTCTGCTTGGCGGCGGCGGTGGCGGCGGTGGCGGGGGTGGGGGGGCTGGAAGGGCAACCTCTCCCCCCGGCTTCCGAGCCCGCTTGCCCCGTGTGTCTTTGGCGGCGGCACAGCAAGGAGCTGCGGCTGGAGAGCATCAAGTCGCAGATCCTGAGCAAGCTGCGGCTGAAGGAAGCGCCCAACATCACCCGGGAGGTGGTGAAGCAGCTCCTGCCCAAGGCCCCCCCCTCCAGCAGCTCCTCGACCTCCACGACTTCCAGGGGGACTCGCTGCAGCACGACGAGTACCTGGAGGAGGACGAGTATCACGCCACCACCGAGACCGTCATCAGCATGGCCCAGGAAAGTCAGTGCCGCCTTTGTTCCGCCGCCGCAAACTTCCCCGGGTGCCCCCCCCCCCAGCAACCCCGGTCTCCCCCCCGCACCTCCCCGTCCGTCCCCCCCCCCCCGCGCCGGTTCCCTTCAGCCAGCCCGGGCGACCGCCGGCAGCTCCCTCCGGGGTGTCCCCTCCTCCCCCGCGGCTCCCCGTCCTCGCCTCACACCCCTCCCGCCTCGGGGTGCACCCCCCCCCCCGGGGATCCCCGGTCCGCAGCACCCCCCCCGCTCGGCCCCCCCCCCGGGCAACTCCGTGTGAGTCCCGGGGCGGGATGCACCTCACCGGGACACGACGGGGACACGGGGATGGGACAGCCCGGCCGACAGCCGCTACGGGGCACCGGGAACCGGGAGACGGGACTGGGAATGGCCCCGGGGTGCTGGGACCCGGGACTGGGGACTGGGAGGTGGAACTGGGGACTGGGACTCAGCGCTTGGGACTGGGACATGGCACTGGCACCAGTAGGTTGTGGGACTGGGCACTGGCAGCAGGTACCGGCACCCGGCACTGGCACTGGTCTGAGCACCGACACTGCGGCTGGGAGCTGGGACCCAGCACCGCGTACTGGGACGTGGCACTGGGACCCGGGGACCTGGCACTGGGTGCAGGGACTCGGCACCAGCCCCAGCACTGGGACCAGACTGGGGACATGGGGCAGATGGCACCGTGACCTCCTGGTCCCCAGGGCCCTGCCGGGCAGTGGGTGCCAGCGCTCGCCTCCTGCCATGGCACATGGCAGGGTGACGGCAGGGTGACACAGGGTGACAACAGGGCGACGGCAGGGTGACAACAAGGTGACGGCAGGGTGGCAACAGCGTGACAGCAGGGTGGCAGCAAGGTGACAACAGGGTGGCAGTAGGGTGACACAGGGTGACGGCAGGCCCTGCGGGGGACAGCCAGAGTGGTGGGGGGCTGCAAGGGGTCCCCAGCAGGGAGGGGACGGAGCACGGGGGCTTTGCTGCGCTGTAATGTGGCTCCGTCTGTCTGTCTGTGGGCGAGCGGGTGGGGGTCCGGCGCTGCGCCCCCACCCCACCCCACCCCTCTCCCTGCCTCAGTTTCCCCCTCCCCAGCTCCGGCTCCACCTGCTCCCGAGCGGGACGAGGCTGGGGGGGGGGGGGTGTGAGACCCCCGGGAGTGGGGCCAGGTGCGAAGGGGGAGCGGAAGGGAGGGAAGTGTGAGGCACTGCCCACCCCCCCCAACCCCCCCACCCCACCCCCCACCCCCCCCCGCAGCCCCCCAACGAATTTCCTTCCCAGGCATTAATAGACTCGGGCGGCTTTGAAATTTTATTACCCATAAAATTGACAACACGCTGGGGTTTTCCTCCCCGCGCCGCGTTAACGCTTGCTGCCCCCCCCCCCCCGCCAACCACCACCCCCCCGGCCCCTTTAACAGCTCGGGGGCCCCCAAAATAAATACCAGAGGGCGGCCCCTCCTCCCGGCCGGCTGGGTCCCCCCCGGCCCCCCTCTGGGAGTCCCACAGCCCCGGGGGTCCCACGGCCGGATGCGCCGCAGGGTCCGGGGCCTGCGCCCCCCCCTCTCCGTCCGTCTCCCCCTCTCGGTCCACCACCGCTCCGTTATTATTATGATTTTTTTTTTCCCCTCCCTCCTGGCCCCCCCCGTGGCAATTGTGTGGGGTTTTATGGTTCCTGAACAGAAGGAGGGAAAGGGCTTTATAGGCAGCAGAGCCATAAAGCTCTCGGGTTCCCCCCGGCCGTCCCCCCCAGTTAATCCCAAACCACCACCCCCAGCACCCCTCCACCGCCACCTCCCCCCCCTCGTTTTTTTTTTTTTATTTTTTAACTGCAGAAGGACCCCGGGAAGGTTAATTGTGTCCTAAACCCATTTAGGGGCTACCCGTGACCCCCGCGACCCGTGGGGTGGAGGGAGCTTAATGAGGGGCGATGGGGGGCCGGGGCGGGCACGGGCCGGGGCGAGGGGCTGGCGGGGGCCCGGGGTGGAGGGGGGGGGGGGGGGGGCCGGGAGCCGCTCAAGGTCAGCGGGCCGTGAGCGGGGGACATGGGCAGAGCCACCGCTGGCACGTGGGCGACGAGGGGTCCCCGGCCTTGGGGGGTCTCCAGCGTCCGTCCTCACCCCCCCCGCCGCGGCAAGCGAGGGGTTAACGGGGCAGAGGTGGGAGCCCCCAAATCCGGGCCCCGGTGGGAACAAAGAGCCGGGGGGGAGTGGGGGTGGGGGGGACCGGGGCCGTGCCCACCCCCCCCGCTCCCGGCACATACTCAGCTGTGACCGATGTCCCGGTAACCTTTATCCCCCGTTGCCACAGCGACGGGACGAGCATCCTGGCACCGCCGCAGCCCCGTGCCAGGAGCAGCCAGCGTGGCACAGCCCCCCCCCCATCCCCCCGGACACCCCCCCACCACCACCACCACCCAGCACCTCCCTCTGCCACCCCGGACCCCCCCAGCTCGCCCCCGGGGCCGCAGGCACCCCACTGTCCCCCGCGTCCCGGGGAGGGGATCGGTGCGGCCGGTGTCACGGTGAGGGGCTTCGGTGGCAGCTTTCGGGGCCCTGCGCCGGCTCCGGCGCTGCTTTGGCATCTCCCACCGGGAGACCCTACAAAAACAACCCCGGCCGGTGCTGCCCCCCCTCACTGGAGCAAAGGGGTACCGCATCCCCTCAGGCCACCAGGACCCCTCGAGGTGGCCACCGGCCCGGGCTGGGACAACATCCACCGACGACGGGTGGCAAAGACCCCGTGGAAGGGGCTGGGGGGGCACAACCTGCCCTGGGGCTGGGAGCCGGGGGGGGCCAGCGTGGCTCGGAGGGGACAGGGCAGGGGACAAATGCTCCCCGGGCAGGTCCTGGTAGGGGGGGGAGCGCGTGTTTAATGGGGGGCTTGTGCACAGCAAATTGCTGGGAGGGGTCTGGGTGGGCAGCACCCGGATCCGTCCATCCGTCCTTCGCTCCCCCCCGCCCCAAGCGCCTGTCACTTTGGTTTATGTGCGGCGCGGCGGGGGGGCTGGATGGCATTCGCGGGGCTGCGGCCGGTGTCGTGACCCCCATGTGTTCGGGGAGGCCTCGCGCGCAGCAAATGGCCCCGCGCTGCAGCTGGGTGCTATTAAACCTGACCGGTGCGTGGCAGGGGGAGGGGGGCTGCTGGGGACAGGGAGGGGGGACGGGGGGACGGGGAGGGGGGGGGGGGTTGGAAATTCCCAGCTCAATTTGACACAGATGTTTGCCGAGCAGGGAGGGCAGGCGTGGGGCCGGGGTGCTGCCGCGGGGCTGGGGGAGGGCGGCCGGGGACCCCCCACGCCCCGATGGATGCTTGGCATGGGGATGCCGGGGGTTGTGGTCCCGCTGGGGCGGGTGTCCCTGTCCCCGCGGTGGCCACTTGCCATCGCTGAGAGCATCCCCCAGGGCACGACCCACCGGGGGTCCTGGGTGAAGCATCCCCACGGCGGGCAGAGGTGTGGGGCCAGCCCCAAAAACCAGCCCAGGAAGGGTGGGCGATGGGAAGGGGGGGCAATGGGAGGGTGGGAGAAGGGAGGGATGGTGGGCGCTGGGTGTCCTCTGGGACACTGGGCCGCCGGCGGGGACTCCGGTGGTACCCAGCCCAGTGCCACGGACCCTCCTCGGGGCTTCGCCGCATCCCTGCGGGACCAGGCGCGTTCCCGGCTGCTGCACAGGGACGCGTTGGGAACCGGCTGCCCCGAAGCAGGTGCTGTGGGGCCAGAACCCCCCTCCCCAGCCCCGCTCGGTCCCCGCGCCCCCCGCGGGGGATCATGAATCCCCGGTGACACGGGGTCAGGGGGCAGCCGGGGACCTTATTGCCAATGGAGGGACAATGACCCCCGGGGCAGCCTCTGACCCGACCTTCAACTCCGAACGACCGAGGAGGAGGAGCGCGCCCGGCCCCCGCGCACCACGGAGCCGCTGGTGGCGGTGGTCGGGGGTGGGGGCGGGTCCCGGGGTTGGGGGATCCTGAGGTAGGGGGGTCCCGGGGTTGGGGAGTCCCAGGGTTGGGGGTCCTGAGGTAGTGGGGTCCCAGGGGAGGGGCGGTCCCAGGGCAGGGGGGCGTCCCGGGGCGGCCTCCCCTGACGCCTCCTTCCTCCCTCCCACAGCGGACCCGGTGGTGCAGATCGAGGGCAACCCCCATTGCTGCTTCTTCAACTTCAGCCCCAAGATCATGTTCACCAAGGTGGTGAAGGCGCAGCTGTGGGTGTACCTGCGCCCGGTGCAGCACCCCTCCACCGTCTACCTGCAGATCCTCCGCCTGAAGCCGGTGACGGAGGAGGGCAGCCGCCACATCCGCATCCGCTCCCTCAAGATCGACCTCAACTCCCGCGTGGGGCACTGGCAGAGCATCGACTTCAAGCACGTGCTGCAGAACTGGTTCAAGCAGCCGCAGAACAACTGGGGCATCGAGATCAACGCCTTCGACCCCAACGGCAACGACTTGGCCGTCACCTCCCTGGGACCCGGCGCCGAAGGGCTGGTAGGTGACCCGGCAGCAGGGTGGGCACGTGGCTCGGAGGTGGGGGTCGTCCCCCCCCCCCACGGCCCCGGGGGTCGGCGCTGCGCGGAGCTCGTGGGGCATCGTGGTGGCTCCGGTGCTTGGATGGGCACAGGGGTCCTGGCTGTCCCCAGGGAATGGGGGAATAGGGGGGGCAATAGGGACAGGGACAGGTGGCGGCACAGCTCCATGGGGCTGGTGACAGCTTGTGGGGGTGGTCGCGGCTCTCTGGGGGCAGTGACAGCTCCATGGGGACAATCACAGCTCCATGGGGCTGGTCGCCGCTTTGTGGGGAGAGTCACAGCCCCATGGGGGACAGTGACAGCCCCATGGGGACAATGACAGCTCCATAGGACCAGCCACAACTCCACAAGACTGGTCACATCTCTGCAGAGCTGGCGATGGCTCCATGGGGCTGGTCACAGCTTTGTGGGGACAGTGACAGCTCCATGGGGACGATGACCTTCCCCTCACGAGGCTGGTGACACCTCCACGTGGCTGCTGAGAGCCCCGTGGGGACAACGACAGCTCCATGGGGCCAGTTACAGCTGCACGGGGCTGGTCACAGTGCCATGGGGATGATGACACTTTCATGGGGCTGGTGACACCTCGATGGGGCTGGTGACACGTTGATGGGGCTGGAGAAACATTGATGGGGCTGGTGGCAGCTCAATGGGGGTGGTGACACCTTGTTGGAGGTGGTGACACCTTGTTGGGCTGGTGACACCTCAATGGGGCTGGTGGCAGCTCCGGGGGGCTGGTGACACCTCGTTGGGCTGGTGACACCTTGTTGGGCTGGTGACACCTCAATGGGGCTGGTGGCACCTCAATGTGGCTGGTGGCAGCTTCATGGGGCTGGTGACACCTCAGTGGGGCTGAAGAAACATTGATGGGGCTGGTGACACCTTGTTGGGCTGGTGGCACCTCCATGGGGCTGGTGGCAGCTCCAGGAGGCTGGTGACACCTCGATGGCTTGGTGACACCTCAGTGGGGCTGGTGGCACCTCGTTGGGTTGGTGGCAGCTCCAGGAGGTCGGTGACACCTTGATGGCTGGTGACACCTCAGTGGGGCTGGTGGCACCTCGTTGGGTTGGTGGCAGCTCCAGGAGGCTGGTGACACCTCGATGGGTTGGTGACACCTCAGTGGGGCTGGTGGCACCTCGTTGGGTTGGTGGCAGCTCCAGGAGGCTGGTGACACCTCGATGGGCTGGTGGCACCTCCATGGGGCTGGTGGCAGCTCTGCAGGACCGTGCGGGACACGGGGAGCCGGGACGGTGGGACGGCGGGACGGTGGGTCAGCCCAAAGTTGACGTGTGTGTGTGTGTATGTGTGTCCCCCCCCTCTCCCTCCACTCTCCCCCCTCCCCCCCCAACCCAGCACCCCTTCATGGAGCTGCGGGTGCTGGAGAACAACAAGCGTTCGCGGCGCAACCTGGGGCTGGACTGCGACGAGCACTCGACCGAGTCGCGCTGCTGCCGCTACCCCCTCACCGTCGACTTCGAGGCCTTCGGCTGGGACTGGATTATCGCCCCCAAGAGATACAAAGCCAACTACTGCTCGGGGCAGTGCGAGTACATGTTCATGCAGAAGTACCCCCACACCCACCTGGTGCAGCAGGCCAACCCCCGGGGCTCGGCGGGGCCCTGCTGCACCCCCACCAAGATGTCCCCCATCAACATGCTCTACTTCAACGACAAACAGCAGATCATCTATGGCAAGATCCCGGGAATGGTGGTTGACAGATGTGGGTGCTCTTAAAAAAAAAAACAGCCCGGCTTGGGGCTGCCCCCCTCCGCCCCCACCCCGGCCCCCCCCCAAGCCCCCCCCACCCCGGTCCTCCTCCTCCTCCTCCTCCACCACCAACAAACTCCTCTTCCAGTTTTTGGGGGTTTGGATTTTTTTTTTTTTTTGGTTGCTTCTTTTTTTTTTTTTTTTTTTTTAAAAAAAAAATTACAAAAGAACAAAGCGTCGAAATTCCTTCGGATGTTGGGGGAAGAGAGAGAGAGAGAGAGAGAGAAGAGGAGCCCACGGAGAAACGCTGCACCAAACCCGCGCTTCGACATGCATTGTGCAATAAAGCAACCGGACGGAGAAGGGAAGGGGACGGCCGGGACCCCCAGCACCGCCACCCCCCGCCCGCGGCACCCACAGCATGGCACGGCACCGGCATGGCACGGCACGGCACGGCACTCCTGCCCCAGCTCAACGGCGACGGAGGCGGCCGAGCGGACCCCACGTCACCCCGCGCTCCTGGAGCGGGGACGGGGATGTCCCTGCCCGCCCCACGGCCAAGGTGACATCCAAGGGGTGGGTGGCCCCCGTCCCCCAGCAGCCCCGTGGTGCCAGCCCCGCTCCTGCAGTGAGGACGGCGGGATGCGGCAGCGGGACCCCCGGGACGGGCGCACCAGGGCCAGGCGAGCGCCGGTGACAGCTTCGGCCCGGGAGGAAACCGTCTCCCTTCTTTAATTTATTTATTTATTAATCACCCTCCCGGCCGGCGCTTTGCTGCGGGAAGCCCCGCTCACCCCGGTCCCTTCCTTCACGCCGCCAGCACCATCCTGGCACCCGTGACCCGACAGCGGGGACAGCCCTGGGAGGGCTGCTTCAGCCCGGAGCCCCCCCGCCCTGGTACCGCCGGTGTCCCGGGGCATCCCCGGGCACGGATGGCCTGAGGGGAACGGAGCTGCTGCCCATGCTTTGGATCCGGCACTGGCACCGCCGGCGGGATGGCGCTGCTTGTCCCGGTGTTGCTGGTGGGATGGCAATGCTCATCCCGGGGATGCTCACCCTGGGGATGCTGATGTTCACCCCGGTGTTACCGGCGGGATGGTGATACTTGTCCCGGTGTTGCCGGTGGGATGGCGATGCTCACCCCGGTACCACCAGCAGGATGGTGATGCTCGCCCCGGTGTTACCGGTGGGACAGTGACGCTCGCCCCGGTGTTACCGGCGGGTCGGTGATGCTCACCCTGGTGTTACCGGTGGGACGGCGATGCTCGCCCCGGTGTTACCGGCGGGACGGTGATGCTCGCCCCGGTGTTACCGGCGGGACGGCGATGCTTGCCCCGGTGCCCGGCGCTCTCCAGGGACTGCTCGGGGGGGCTCCTGCGGCGGCGGTGGCCGGTGGCCCGGGGTTATCCGGCGGCGGCATCGGCCAGAATTGGACGGAGGCTCCGGACGGGGAGAAATTCCGCTGACGCGGCAGATTCGGCCCCCCCCCGGCCCCCCCTCGGCCGGCGTTTGGGTTATTTTCGCGTGAGAACGGGCTCCCCGGCCCTTCCCCCCCCCACACACACCCCCCCGCGCTGATGCAACCGGGGCCCGGCCGGAGCCGACCCTGGCGCCGAGCGGCCGCCGACGCCCCCCACCCCCCCTCCCCGGCCCGAGGGGGCGGCCCGGGACCCCCCCCCCCCCCCCCCCCGGCCCCAGCACTTATCCCGAGGGCGCCGGGAGCCGCGGCCCCGTCCCTCCCCGCCGGGATGGAGCCGGTGGCGGCGGCCGGGGCGGCCCGTCCCGTCCCGTCCCCCCCCCGCAGCACTTAGGGACGGCGCCGGGCGGCCGAGGAGCCGGGGGGGGGAGGGGAGCCGGGGGGGGGGCCGGGGGGGGCCGGGACCTTTAGCACTTGTCCCCGGCTCCGCGGAGCCCAAAGCGCTTAACAAGGACGGGGCAGCCCGGGGCTACTGAGTCCCGGGGGTACCGAGTCCCAGGGCTACAGAGTCCCGGGGGTACCGGACCCTGGCGGTACCAAACCCTGGGGCTACCAAGTCCAGGGGCTACCGAGGCCCGGCGGTACTGAACCCTGGGGCTACTGAGTCCTGGGGCTACTGAGTCCTGGGGCTACTGAGTCCCAGGGCTACCAAGTCCCTGGGGTACCAGACCCCAGTGGTACCAAACCCTGGGGCTACCAAGTCCCAGGGGTACTGAGTCCCAGGTCTACCAAGTCTGGGGGGGTATTGGACCCCAGTGGTACCAAACCCTGGGGCTACCAAGTCCCGGGGGTACTGAGTCATGGGGCTACCAAGCCCTGGGGGTACCAAGTCCCAGGGGTGCCAAACCCTGGGGTTACCGAGTCCTGGGGCTACTGAGTCCTGGGGGTACCGAGTCCCAGGGCTACCAAACCCCAGTGGTGCCGAAGCACTTAGGGCCCCTCGCACCAGGCTCCCGGCACCGCCGGGGTCTCGCCACTGATGCCACCAGCCCGGTGGCTCCGGCGATGGCAGCCCTGTCACCCCAGCAGCCGGCCGGACCCTGCGGCTCCAGCTCGGGGACGGGGAGAGCCAGGGTCCCCCGGGGTCCCCAGGGGCCGGCGCGATGTCCCGGGGAGCGGCCCCCAGCCCCCTCACCCCTCGGGGCCGGGCAGGGGGCTCAGCTCGGCCCCAAAACATCGCACCGCGGCAAACGGCCCCACATCGGCGGCTTCGCGGCCGAGACACCCCCCGTCCCCGCCGTTCAGTGCCTTCCCGGGGGACGCGTCCTCCAGCAGCACCGGGTCTCGCCGCGGAGCCGGGGGGGGGGCGGGGGGGGCCAAGGCCTGTGTCCCCCTGCGGTGCCCTCACCCCGGTGGTGCCCGTGCGATGCCAAAGGCTCCGCTTCCCGGCAAAGCTGCTCATGGGAATACGTTGCCGGCCCCCGTTTCGCTTCCACCTGGCGCTCGCGGATCACGAGGCCTCGTCCGGCCCCGGCCGTCGCCATTCTCCCCCCGCCACCGAAACCACGTCGGGGACGCGCCGGCGCGGAGAAGCACCATCCCGCCATCGCCAGCACCGGGGCCGGTGTCACCAAGGCATGGCCAGTGCCGGGAGAGCAGCCATGCGCCAGGAAAGGGCCAGAAGGGACTGGAAAGGGCACAGAGCGCCCCCCCGCCACCGGCCACCAGATCCCGCTTTGGGGCCAGGGAACCGCAGTCTGGTCGGGATCCGGCTGGGATTTGGCTGCCCCCCCTCACCCCAACCATTGCCAAAGCCCCATGTGGGGGGGAAGGGGGGCAGAGGGGTGTCTTGCTCGCCCCCCACCTGGGATGTGGCCAGCGGCCTCGTGCTCGGGGCACGTGGCCCTTTCCCGGGGTGGGGGACGCGGGGGCTGCGGGGGCAGCGGCAGCGACTGGGGGCCGGGAAGGACGGGAGGTGCCCAGGACAGGCGCTTTCAACCCCCCTCCAGGTTTGAAGAGCCTCAAACAAGGGGGTGGCCGAGGCAGGTGGGACCCCCCCGGCCATGGGCATCATCTCCCCACGGGCACCATCGTCCCCCCCCAGGGCACCATCCCCCGGCACCGCCGCGGGGTCCAGCCCGGTGCGGAGCCCACAGCTGAGGGGGGGTGTGGGGGGGAGTGTCCAGCCACCCCCCTACACATTGGGGGGTCACGGAACACCCCATTCCCGCAGCCCAGCACCCCAAAAGGCCCCCCCAGGCAGGTGGCGCTGAAGAAGACGGGCCCCCGCCCCCCCCGGGCACTGGGACCAGTAAACCCTGGGCACTTGGTCCCAGTGCCGGGGCTGAGGGGGGGGCACTGGTCCCACACCCCCGCACTGGGACCAGTGCCCTGGGCTGACTGGCCAAGGGTGGGCGGGGGGGGAGCAGCCCCGTCAGTATATTATTATTATTATTATTGTTATTATTATTATTAATATTATTATTATTATTATTATTTACCTGGTGTATTGGTCCTGTGCGTAAACGTCTTAGGTTATTTTTCTGTTCGTTTGTTCCTTGTTTTCTTCCTCGTTCTGTCTTTCGGGGGGGGCAAGGGGAGGGGGGGGGGGAGGCTCAGGACGGGCCCTGGGAAAAGTCGGGGGAAGGGGGGGGGGGGAGTCCAAATCGCACACCCAAAATGGGTCAAGGGGTGGGGGTGGGGGTGTGGAGGAGGAAGAGGGGGGGGGAGTTTAATCGCGTGACCCAACACAGCGCTTGAACATCCAAAAAAAAAAAATTATAACGGAATTATAATAATTAAAAAAATATATTTTAAGGGGAAAAAAAAAAAAAAAGGAAATAATCAAAGTATTCGGAGCTTTTGGCTCCATCCCGGGGGTGGGGGTGGGGGGGCTCCCACACAGCCCCAGGGCTCGCCAGTGACACTGGTCTCATGGTGGCACCACGGCCGGTGACACCCGGTCCCACAGTGGCACCATGGCTAGTGACACCAGTCCCATGGTGGCCACCGGGACCCCCAGCCAGCGCAGCCGGTGCCACGTCTCCCCGCCACAGCGCCGTCCCACCAGTCGCAGGGGTCCCGCTGCCAGCTCACCCCGGCACCATTGTCACCCTGAGGGAGCCACGCGGTGACGCCGGAGGGAGCGGCCTCGGCGATGCCGAACGTTCCCCAAAAAACTCGGGCATCGAGAGCGCGAGGGAGCGGCCGCCGGGGCTGGGGAACCGTCTGCGCTCCGGGAGGTGGAAGGAGCGCCGGGGAGGGGGTGGCGGTGGCCGTGGCGGTGGCCGTGGGCGCCAGGACGGCTCCATCTGCGCCGGGATGGCTTTTCCTCGCCGCCAGCGGAGACGCCCAGGTGCTGCCGGCTCCATCATCGTGCCACCACGGCGTCGCGGCACGAATCCGGCCCCACCGTCCCACTGGGTCCGGCGAGGCGGCGACAGCCCCCAGGGGACGGAGGGGACCCGCGGGGGACGGGGGTCGGTGGGTCCGGAGGAGAAGACGCCATTCCCGGGGCCACGGTGCCCGGCCGAGCCCTGGACCCGCTCCCCGAGCCGCCACCGGCCCCCGGGGCCGCCTCGTTACACCGCGGCCTGGTCACAAAGCTCCTTTGGGCGACGCCGTCGCCGCAGCGGGGACGGGGGGAGGGAGGGGACGTGGGGGGGACACACAGATCGCGGCCCCTCGGTGACAACGGACCCAGGAAGGGAAGAGCCGAGCGAGCGGCGCCGCGGCGTTGGACCAACGGCGGTTCATCCGTAACCCGCGTTCCTCCCGGCCTCAGCTGGTGGGGGGGGGTGGGGGGGGGCTTTTTTGGGTCTTTTTTGTTTTTTTGTTTTTTTTAGACTTTTTGTACTAAAAAAAAAATTATCTAGCCAAAAAAGAAAAGCCCCCCACACACACGCCGAAAAAAAATTAAAAAAAAGGGAAAACCGCTGACCAAGGCATTTCGTTCCGCTCCCGGCCCGTCGCCCGGAACCCGCCCCGCGCTGGCACCGGATCCCAGGGTCTGCGCGGGATCCTGGGCTTGGCATCGGATCCCGGGGGTCGGCATCGGATCCCGAGGTTGGCACCCAATCCCGGTGTCTGCACCGGATCCCAGCATCGGCATCAGATGCCGGGGTCGGCACTGGATCCCAGGGTTGGCATCGGATCCCAGGGTTGGCACTGGATCCTGGGCTCAGCACCAGATCCCAGGGCTGGCGTTGGATCCCAGGGTCGGCATCAGATCCCAGCATCGGCACCAGATCCTGGGATCAGCACCGGATCCCAGGGTCGGCATCGGATCCCGGGGACAGCACCGGATCCCAGAGTTGGCACTGGATCCTGGGGTCAGCATCAGATGCCGGGTCATCACCGGATCCTGGGATAGGCCACGCAGCATCCCCCCCGGGTCGGGGAGCGGGGCTGGAGGAGGCCGGGGGGGGCTCGGGGGGTGCGACAGCCCCCGCGGCTCCTCGGGGTCTTTGCCCCACGCCGTAGTCCCGGGCCCTCGGCCCCTCCGGCCCCTCCGGCTCCTCCATCCCCTCGCCCGGCGCCGCACTCCGGGTCCCTGCACCGCAGCAAACCCCCCCCCGCGCCGCGACCTCGCTGTCCCCCTCCCTCGGGAGCTCCCGGCCGGATCCGTTGGCCGCGGCTCTGAGGGCTCGGGAAATGGTTCCCGATGTTTTCATTTTTCCCACGCTCCCGGCGCTGGCAGCGCACCACGGACGAGCGGATGAGAGGGGACGAAATCCGCCCCCGTGCCCCCAGCCCGGCTCGGAGCCGCGCGCGGCCGAGGACATTCCCGGGTTTATCGCTCGGATGGGGCCAAACCATCCCAGACCCCTCCGGACACGCTCGTCCCCGCGCTCCGGTGCCAACCAAGACTTGGAAAACCAGCCCGGGAGAACACGCAGCCCCCCCAGAATGGCCCCGGGCCCCCTGGAGAGGGATGTCCCCGTCCCAGCAGACCCGGGGGGGGGCTGTGCCCACCGGTGGGGGGGGGTCCCCATCCTGAGCTCCCATTTCCCACCCCCCAGGAGTTGTGGCGAGGCTGAGCAAACCCCCAAGGAGGGAACGGAGGACATGGGACAGGGATGGGGGACAGGGAACAGGGATGGAGCACATGGGACAGGGATGGGGGAAAGGGAACAGGGATGGAGACACCCAGGACAGCGATGGAGCACATGGAATAGGGATGGAGGACATGGGACAAGGATGGAGAAACCTGGGACAGGGATGAAGGACATGGAACAGGGATGAAGGACATGGAACAGGGATGGAGGACATGGGACAGGGATGGAGGAAAGGGAACAGGGATGGAGGACAGGGAACAGGGATGGAGGACACGGGACAGGGATGGGGGACAGGGAACAGGGATGGAGGACAGGGAACAGGGATGGAGGACATGGGACAAGGATGGAGGGCATGGAACAGGGATGGGGAACATGGAGCAGGGATGGGGAACATGGAGCAGGGATGGAGGACCCAGGACACGGGACAGGGATGGAGACAGCCCCGACAGAGCCGGGGACACCCCACATGGACCCACCGGCTCTGGGTGATGGCAAGAGCCATGTGTCCCCCCCCCACCCCCGAGGGACCCCCCGCCGTCCCCCGCTTCCTCCCGGCGCAGCTCCCCGTTGTAAAGCTGGGATTTACAAGTGGCCCCAAGAGCCGGAGGAGCCGAGCGCGGGGCGGCCTTTATGGAGGCTCATTAGGGGCGGCAGGTATGCCGGGAATGTGGCAGCGGATGGCGGCGGCGGGAGGGGACAGGGTGGGCAGTGGAGGGTCACTGCCCATGGCGGGGGGCGGGGGGGGGTGGGGTGGGGGGTAGCAGGGGACCTGCTGGCACAAGCTGGGGCCGGCCACGAGGACTCAGCTCCGGCGTGGGATCTCGCTCCGTTGGCGATGGACGGCGGCCGTTTCTCCGCTCTCCTGCCCCCGCTGCCCCCTCTAGCCGGGGGTCTCCGCAGACCCCCAGCCCCACCTCGGCCGAGAGCTCGCCGTGGGGCCAGGAGAGGCTCCAGGCCGGGCTGGGGTCTCGCCGCGGCCGAGGACAAGGCACCGAGAAAAGGGGGGAGCTGCCACCTCTGCCCTTCCCTGGGCTCGGCTTCCCCATGGATAAAAGCTCCTGGGGACGGGTGGGGACGGTGGTTTGGGACCCACAGGGCGGCGCGGAGCCATGGGGCCAGGCGAAGCGCCACGCGACGCGATGCCACGCGACGCACCGAGGGTGACAACAGCCCAGCGCGTCCCCGGGGACAACACCCGGCGCTGGCGGGGAGCTCCGCAGCGTCCCCGCTGCCACCCCTGCCCACCGTCGCCCCCCCCCTACCCCGAGGAGGGGGGGGGACATGCACACGGCTGTGCCACCCACCCAGGGGGGCCGCCGGAGGGATGAGACGCAGGTCCCCGGGTGGTGGCTGGGGCGGGGGGTGTGGGGTGTGTGGGGGGGTTGTTTGTTCGCTTGGGAGGACGATGTCAAGAGTTTAACGAGCGCTTGCTTTTGTTGTGGTCACGTCTCCCCCCCCCCACCCCCGAGGCCGCGGGGGCTGCACCCCACATCGCTTCCCCCCAACCCCCCGGCCATCCATCCATCGGGTGACCTAATTCAGAGACCCCAGGGGCTGGGGACGGGGTAGCGGGGGGCCGGGGGGGGGGCCGGACGACAAATTAGGACAGGGACATCCGGACGACCACCCACAGCTGCGCCATGACATCCCCCCGCTCCCGGAACCTTCTAACGAGACGGGCCGCATGCGACCTTCGCAGTAATTAAAGCCCCCGCGGGGAGCTTGGCGGAGCTCCACGGGCACCCGGGGCCCGGGGGGGGGCGGAACGGGACACACATGATGACAACGATGCCGGCACCGGGGCCACCACCCGGGAGAGCTGGGCACGATCCAGCCCCCCCCCGGCACAGAGCCGGGACGCCGCGCTGGCCGCAGGGACGGCACGCGAGCAGCGGCTGCGGGGACAAGGCTCCCCAGGGACAGGGGGGGCTCCGCACCCTCCCCCCATTCCCCCCGGCGGTGCCACCGGCAGGGACGGGACTCCAGCTCCATCCCAGGATCCCCAACCCATCCCGGGCGGCGGGACGCAGGTCGCTCGCAAGTAGGATTTGGGGAGTCCCAATTCCCCGTCCCACGTCCTTACGGAGCCACCCATGTCCCCAGCGGTGCCAGGGCTGGAAAGAGGAGGATTCCCAGGGCTGGAAGGAGGAGGATTCCCAGGCCTGGAAGGAGGATTCCTGGGGATGTAAAGAGGATTCCCAGGGATGGAAGGAGGATTCCCAGGGATGGAAGTCAATTCCCAGGGCTGGAAGGAGGCTTCGCGGGGATGAACGGATGATTCCCAGGGCTGGAAGGAGGATTCCCAGGGCTGGAAGAACAATTCCTGGGGCTGGAAGGACAATTCCCAGGGCTGGAAGGAGGATTCACGGGCTGGAAGGACAATTCACAGAGATGGAAGGAGGATTCCCAGGGATGGAAGGACGATTCCCAGGGATGGAAGGACGATTCCTGGGGATGGAAAGAGGATTCCCAGGGCTGGAAGGAGGATTCCCGGGGATGTAAAGAGGATTCCCGGGGATGGACGGAGAATTCCTGGGGATGGAAGGAAAATTCCCGGGCCTGGAAGGACAATTCCCGGGCCTGGAAGGAGGATTCCCAGGGCTGGAAGGAGGCTTCATGGGGATGGAAGAACAATTCCCAGGGATGGAAGTCAATTCCCAGGGCCGGAAGGACAATTCCCAGGGCTGGAAGGAGGATTCCCAGGGCTGGAAGGAGGATTCCCGGGGATGGAGGCAGCAACCGGCCACGGCTCCTGCATCCCGGCCGGAGAAAGGCCCTGGGGGGTGGGAGCGACCGGCCGAGGAAGGTCAGCACCTCCGGGAGAAGCTGCGGGAGAGCGGCGAGTCTGGAGACAGAGGAGAAAGTTGTCACAGCAGCGGCCCACGGCCACCTCCCGGGATGGGACCCCCCCTCCAGCCCCCACAGAGCCCCACAGTGGGACCCAGCGCATCCCGCATCCCGCATCCCGCATCCCACATCCCACATCCCACCCGGAGCCAGCACCGACCCGGGAAGGCCACGGGTTCACGGCTCCGGCACCAGCGCGGGTGGAGGTGGGACGGTGGTGGCATCCCCCCCCCGGCCCAGGCTCCAAAAATCTCCCGATTTTTGCGAATTTGAAGAAAAGCCGTTTCCAACCAAAACAAGGAGGATCCGGGGGCCAAGAGGCCGGAGGGAGACGAGGCCGGAGGGAGACGAGGCCAGCGCAGCGGGAGGAAGGGACACGTTGGCACCGGTCCCCCTGCGTCCCCTCCACCGCGCACCTCGCTCCGTCGTGCAAAAAACGCCCCCCACTCCCGGTTCTCCCTCTCGTCCCGCGTGTGTCCCCCGCCACCGCCACCCCATTGTCCCCCCTCCGGGGCCTGACCCATCGTCCCACTCGCATTTCCAGCCCGAGCGGCTGCTGTGACAAGTGACTTCATGCCGAATTCGGGCACCGCTCTCACGCTGCAGAGCCCCGGCCTTCCTTTTCTTCCCTTCGCTTTCCCACACTTCGCCCCGCTCATTGTGCGCCCCCCGCTTTCTTTCCCCCCCTTATTCAGCCCAAATTAGCCGCGAGCAGCCCCCGGCTCCCAGAGGAAAACTAACCGGGGCCGGGGAGGGGGCGAGGGGGGGGGGTTTAAACGCACGGCCATTGGGGAAGGATTCTCCCCCGCGCCCAGGAGGGGGGACAAAGATGCGACGTCATCGGCACGACAGCCCCCGGCACCGTCCCGGGGAGTGGGGGCAGCGCTGCCGGCACTGGCTGGGGACACCATCAGGGGCTGGGGACACTGGTGCAGGCTGGGGACACTGGCACAGGCCAGGGACACTGCAGGATGTGGACACCGTCGTGGGCTGGGGACACTGGTGTGGGTTGGGGACACTGCTGTGGGCTGGGGACACTGGTGTGGGCTGGAGACACTGTGGGCTGGGGACACCATCAGGGGCTGGGAACACTGGTGTGGGATAGGGACACTGTGGGCTGGGGACACCGGCACAGGCTGGGGACACTGGTGTGGGTTGGGGACACCGCTGTGGGCTGGGGACACTGGTGTGGGCTGGGGACACTGGTGTGGGATAGGGACACTGTGGGCTGGGGACACCGGTGTGGGCTGAGGACACTGGCATGGGCCGGGGACACCAGTGTGGGCTGGGGACACCATCAGGGGCTGGGGACACTGGTGTGGGTTGGGGACACTGTAGGGCTGGGGACACTAGTGTGGGCTGGGGACACCACTGTGGGCTGGGGACAATGGCGTGGGCTGGGGACACCATCAGGGGCTGGAGACACTGGCACAGGCTGGGGACAATGGCACGGGCTGGGGACAGCGGTGTGGGCTGGGGACACACGTCTGGGATGGGCAGAAACAGGGCCGGGACCCCCCCACCGCTCCGGTCCCCGGGCCAGCGAGCGGAGCCGGTGGTGAAATCGTTGAGTCCCTAGAGCTGCGGCATGGCACCGTCGGAGCGAGGTCCCAGGTGCCACCAAGGCCACTGGAAGTGACAGGAGACAGCGCAGTCCAGGTGGCTCCTCGTCCTCCGCGCTCAGGAGCGGCCACCGCTGACCCGCAGCCCCTGGAGTGGCCACATCCCGCTCCCCAGCTCGTCCCGGGACCCGAAGCCAACGGACGCGGCGAAGCCAAGAAGAGGGGTCATCGGCGCGTCCCCTCAGGTCCCACAGCGCCGAACGGGCGGCCGGGAAGAGGGGTGACCACCCCGTCACCATCCCAGGGCGGGTGACAGCCAGGTCCCGGAGCCCGGGCAGCTCCCCGAGGACAGCGCGAGACGGAGCGTCGCGTCCCAACGGGCAGCGAGGTCACGCTGGAGAGGCAGGACTTTGGCCAAGCCCCACGGGATCAAGGTTCGGACAGTCCCGAAGCACCGGCCGGGCCGGGCAGGGTGTCCCAGGAGCGGCAGTGGCCACGTCGCCATCAGCCGCGGTCCCTGCCGGCGGCGCGCTCCGGCTGCGCGTCAAACAGAGAGCCTGGCATCGCTCCGGAGAAGCGGTTTTATTACGAAACGCGAGACCGAAACGCAACGTTTGCCCCCATCCCGGCACGCGACAAAACTGTTTCAAGCGAATAACCAGCCACCGGATCACGAGCCGAATAGAAAATACGCGTCTTAGAAAATTCGACGTACAAAAAAAAAAAAAAAAAAAAAAATCAAATCCAATAAAAAAAAAATAAAATCAGAAGAACGCTGTTACAGGAAATCAGGAAGGAGCGAGGGAGCTCCGGCTCGCTCAGCCGCCGCCGAGCCGGGACGCGCAGCGCGACCCAGCCCCCGTGGCTTTTAGCTGCCCTTTGGGAAGGGAAATCAACGGCCAAGGTATTGCTTGGAGTCACCCAGGGCAGGCGGACGCAGTCGGGCGGCAAACCTTCACGGGACAGAAGCGGTTCGAAGACTTCTACGTTAAAAAATATATATCTTTATATTGCTTCTTACAGATCTGGTGTAAGCCTCGGGGGTTTGTACACGGCGTCTGCTGCTCGCCAGCGTCTTAAGGAACCGGGCGCAGGGGAGGCAAAACGTCGCTCCGGTACGAGGTTACGGTCAGAAATACGAATCCCGGGACGTCAGGCTTCAGGGGAGGGAAGGATTTCAGCTGCGCCGCCCCGCGCGGGCAGACGGACAGACAGACGGGCAGAGAGAGCGCGGGCTGCCCGCGGGAGGGACAGCTCGGCACGGGGCGGGAGAGGAGCGGGACCAACGCTCGGGTGGAATTAATCCTCCAGGCAGGCAGAGGAGGAACGGGCACCAGGCGGCTCCTCTGCCCGGCCAACTCCGGCGTCCTGCGCTTCTCCGCTTCCACCACCTCTTCCACCCTCGCGATTCCCCGGGGGATCCCTCCCTGCGGCTCTCCTCAGGCGCCGCCGGAGACACTGAAGCGGCAAGGAGCGCTCCGCAGGCCGGGGCAGAGCTGCCTTTAGCCCGACTCGGCCAAATTTTGTCCCGTGATTTCCCCCAAAGGGCTATGGATAACGCAGCGGAGCGTTTCCTGCACGGCTACCGAAGACCTTCCGCGCCCAAAACACGGGTCGCGGGGAAACGCCGGTGCTCTCCCGCCCCGCCGGGCGGCTCGGGGAAGACTGAGGCTTCTTCGGCGAATCCGGGCGTTAAACCAGCCCGGCAGCTACTGCGAGGCAAAGGGAGGAGGAGATAAAACCCAGCCTGAGACCAGAGCCGGGCAAAACCGTTCCAACGGTTTGGCGTTTAGGGAAGGAAATGTATCAGTGACCTCGGAGGAACCCGGACGAGGCGCCCGAGCCGCCGCAAGCCGCAGAGGGCTTAGCAAGGCGGGATACACGGAGCGGTGAGAACCGGCTCCGTTTGCTACGGCTTCCTCCTCATTTTAGGACAGCGGTCTCGAGCCGGGGTTAATCGGCGATTCCTGCCCTGACAATTCCCATCAGCCTCCGCCGGGGAAGGCGGGCAGTGGGGAAACTGCGCCGCGCGTCGGCTCCCCCACGCCCCACTTCCATTTTTTTTTTTCTTTTTTCTCTTTTTTCTCGAAAACACAAGACGATATAATTGAGAAAAATCCTTCCCTGACGGTTCAACCTGTCAGATCCCGGCTGGGGTGAGATGCCGGAGAGGCAGAGCGGGACCGGCGGAACGCAGCGCGTTCTCCGGATGTCGCGTTCTCCTCCCAGCTGCTGGGAAGAGACCGGGACACGGCCGAACCTGGGGCCCGTTGGCACGGGGAGGAGGAAGAGGAGGAGGAGGAGGGGACGAGGGCAGTCTGAGCGCTGGGGACGGCATTGGATGGCAAACAGCAGGCTGCAAACTGGTCCCCGCTTCGGCAGCGTCCTGGGAATCCTTCAACTAGGAAAGCAACCGCTGAGGGCGGCGCCAACCCTGCTCCTTCCTCGGCGCTTCCCCTTCCTCCTGGCACGGCAGACACCGGGCTCCGACCCTCGCTCTGGCTGCCCGTCTATTTACCCCCGTCTATTTACCCCCGTCTATTTACCGGGCAGAGTTTGGTTCCCCCCCAAGCACCGGGAGGGCACCGGGAGACTCTCCGTCGGACGGTACCCCTGGGGAGAGCTGCCGCGGTGAGCTGGGAAAAGCCGGGAAGGCTGCCGGAGACGCAGCGAGAACAGCGTCTTTCTTTTTGCTCAACTCTTCTTCATTTTTAAACTTTGTAAACTTGAAAAAAAAAAAAAAAAAAAAAACCAAACGAAACCCCAAAGCGAACAAACCCAAACCCATAAGTAGCACAATCGTACAACTACGGGGGGCGGGGGACGTGTTCCCTGTCTACTCATCGCTAAAACCTAGAGAAACAGTGGGGCGGTGAGAGAAAAATGGTGGGGGGAAGAGGGGGGGGGAGAGGATGCACGCACTCGAGAGGCACACTGCAAACGGGCCGGCGTGAGACGGGACCGGCATCAGACGATCCCGAAGCGTTCTGCTCTTTTCCTCTTCTTTGCCTGCGAAGAGGAACGACAAGAAAACCATCAAAACCACCCCCCCCCAAACCAAAACAAAAAAAGAAAGACACGAACTCGAGTTCTTTAAAATCTCCCGCGCGACCCGGACGGGAGAATTTATTAAAGGTTTGGTATCGGTACCAACGTCGGAATTGGGCGGCTCCGGCCCCCTTTCCTGAGCCCACCGAGGGAGTTACGGAGTTTGGCCTCCCACCCCCGGGAGAAAAAGCGCCCCCGAAATCAAGGAGCGGGGGAAAAAAAAAAAATAAAAAAAAATAGAGGGTGCCTGCCATAACGGCGCGGCTGCGGCCGCTTCGTCTTGCTGGCAAGGGGGCTACAAAGGGGCTGAGCCGGGAACAATGCCCACTTCAGAGGTCTGGAAACCCTTCCAGGCAGTGGGGAGGTGGGAAATGTAAAAAGGGCAAAGGGTTAACACTCTCCTATTCATGGAAAAGGTGAGAGGGACACACTAAAACGCATTAAATATACTATTGCGTCTCTCAGATATGCCTTTAAGCCGATACACGAGGGGCGTATAAATCTTAATTTTTAGCAGGATAAATAGCCTGAGGGCAACAGAAGCCCTAATCAAGAATCTCCGGGGGAAAGGTGCATTGGAGTGCACACAATACCAGTAAAAAGACCTTTTTGTTCCAGGCACAATCTCCAAGTGACCTAAAGGAAAAGCATGGAATCCCCGGCCGCGGCCGCCCCCTCGTCGGGCCGAGGGGGGCTCATTCTCCCGAGGCTGGGAACGCCGCTTCGACACGGGGCAGCGGTTCCGCAGTAAAACCCAAAACAAAACACACACACACGCACACAAAAAGGAAAAAAAAAAAAAAAAAAAAAGCCCCTAAACCCCACCTGAATCGTTGAGATTGCTCTTGGGAACCAAACAAAAACCCGCTTCTCCTCTGGCAGGGCCAGGAGCCATCCGGGTAAACGGTTTCCGAGACCCAACGCTCGCCCTGCCCCAACCTTCCTCACGTCATTGTCACGGCAGGAGCCCCCAGCCCGGAGGGGTCCCTTTGTCCCCAGGAGGGGGGTCCCCGACTCCACTGAGCCACATTTACGTGTGGCACCCGTTAGGTGCGTACAACACCCTCCCCGCCCCCCCCCCACCTAACTGAACGTAGGAGCTGCGGCGCTGGGGCACAGCCCGCACGGTGCCTCGGAACAATTTGTAGCAGAAGAAAGCGTAAAAGTCCATAAAAGAGAGCACAAAATCGCCCCGAGGAGCTTATAAATTTAAAAGATGGGCCAAAAGCAGAGAGGACGGAACAAAGCCCGGAGGAGGAAAGCTGGAAACAGGGTCAGCGTCTCCACCCTCATTACATCCTCGAGTCTCCGGGGATTTAGTGAGGAAGATCTACGACAGCATCCAAGGGGACGCAGAGGGTCCAGGAGCATCCAGGACACAGGGAATCAGGGAGTACAAGGAGCGGAGAGAGTCGGCTCCAAGCGAGGGGAGGGGGAACCGGGTTGGGAGAAACCAGAGTGGAGCAGATGTGTGTGTCCCGTTCCCCCCTCCCCACCCCACCTCTTCTGGAAGCATCCGCGCCATCCTGCGGGAGGAGGAGCTGGATGCCACCAGGCGCTGGCACACTCCCGCGGCTCGGCAGGCTCCCCAGCAGCCTATTTCCAGGGGAAGCCAAGGGAAAAGCCGCGGTGGATCGACGGCAGCAGCTCAACGCTCGCTGCCGCCAAGGCTGAGTGGCCACGGCAAGGGGTCAGCCCCACGCCAGCGCCGGGGACCCGGCCCCCAGCGAGGTCCCGGGTGTGCCGGGACCATCACCGCTGCCGTCAGCGTCCTCGGCCGCTCCCCATCCGCGTGGGAAAAGCTCTTACCTCTGTGTCCTCTGTAGCTCCAGCCCCGGCTGAACTTGTCACGATGCCAAACCGCTCCTTCCTCTTCTTCAGTTTCTCGTCTTCTTCGCTCTGGCACAAAGAAGGACGAAGGTTTATTTCGTTGGCAATACCCCAGGGTGCTCCTAAATCATGTTCCTCCCGCCCCCAATCCCCCGCGGCTGGCTACTGGAGCACCCACAAAAAGTCGGGAGCAAGGCAGCACGAGGCCGAGAGCAGAGCCGGCTGCTCCTCAGCATCGGCAAGGCGTCCGCAGGGGATGGGGGATGGAGAAGGGCCAGAGAAGGGATGGAGAAGGGATGGAGAATGGAGGAGAAGGGATGGAGAAGGGATGGAGAAGGGCTCAAGAAGGACAGGAGAAGGGCTGGAGAATGGAGGAGAAGGGCTGGAGAAGGGCTCAAGAAGGACAGGAGAAGGGATGGAGAAGGGTGGAGAAGGGATGGAGAAGGGATGGAGAAAGGCTGGAGAAGGGATGGAGAAGGGATGGAGAAGGCATGAAGGGCCAGAGAAGGGCTGGAGAAAGGATGGAGAAGGGCTGGAGAAGGGCTGGAGAAGGGCTGGAGAAGGGCCGGAGAAGGGCTGGAGAAGGGCTCTGTGGAGCAGGGCAGACAGCGAGGGCAGCTCCACTCCTGCGGCAGCCACCACTGAAGACACCAACGGGCAGCGTCCACCTCCCAGCCCCCGGCGGAAATAAAGCCACGGCCCCGCTCCCACTGCCCACCCTCCCCGTGGCCTCTGGGCTCCCAATTTCTTCAGTAGGAACCTGAGAGTCACCCCAAGGGACAGACACCAACGCCGCGTCTCTCGGAAGCTCAGCACTCACCCCGCCGCCCCGCTTCCAGCCTGAGCCAGCCAACTCCTACTGACGTTTCCCAGAGCCTTCCGATCCCCGCTCCTCAAGGTTCTCCAAAAACCTGGAGGCTTTTTACCCCCCCTGCCATCACCCATGCCGGTGTCCTGACGGCCAGTAATAGCCAAACCCATCAGCGCCCATAAAAGGCTCGACGCACCCATTTTCTGCGGATTTATTCCTACCTCGGGCTGTTCCGTGCCTCTTCCAAAGCCATTTCTCCAGCGAAGGCTGCCTGATGGCTTCACGAGGCTCTCACCGCGTCTCCCTCCCCTCTCACTAAGTACGTCTCAGAGCCCTCACCCCCCATCACCCTCCGCTTCACCCCATCACCCGGGGGAGCGCAGCTCACGACCCGGCTCTTGATCGTCCGAGAGCTTCCCCCTGCGCCGAGGCACCAACGCCATGGCCGGGGGCTCAGGGCGGAGGGCACCAGGGCAGGAGAACGAGGGCACCGCTTCCAAGAAAATACACTTGGAATCCCAGTGCTCCACCTGGATCACAGAACGGTTTGGGCTGGAAGGGACCTTAAAGCTCACGCAGTGCCACCCCCTGCCCTGGGCAGGGACACCTCCCACCAGCCCAGGTTGCTCCAAGCCCCGGCCAACTTGGCCTTGAACCCCTCCAGGGATGGGGCAGCCACAGCTTCTCTGGGCAACCTGCGACAGGGGCTCACCCCCCTCACAGCAAACAATTTCTTCCTCACATCTCACCTAAATCTCCCTCTTTCAGGTTAAAACCCTTCCCCCTCGTCCCACGGCTCCCCTCCCTGCTCCAGAGTCCCTCCCCAGCTTTCCTGGAGCCCCTTGAGGGACTGGAAGGGGCTGGAAGGTCTCCCCGGAGCCTTCTCTTCTCCAGGCTGAACCCCCCCAGCTCTCTCAGCTGGCATTAGCCGGCCAAGCGGAGGAAATGGAGCCGGAGGCCGCTCTGTTGAAGCTCAAGGTGACAAACTGCACCGCGGGCGGCCGGATTTGAGGCAAGGGGCAGCGGGGACCCCCCAAGCGAGCAGCGGGGCGACCCGGCCGTGACAACCCCTTACGTAAAGGAGGCGGCGGCGACCTGCCCGGCGCTATCACTGCGGACACGGACCCGTGTTGTGGCAACAGCCCGGCCGAGGCGCCTGAACCCAAAGCCCTGAGGTTCTCACAAGCTCCGGCTCCGTGGGAAGCCCCTGACACAAACACGTTTGGTTCTCCCCCCCCACCACACGTTACAGCCCCTCACCGCAGGGACTGCTGCGAACACCCCGGCAGCCCCCCCTACCCCAAGGCCGCAGCTCAACCCTCCTCCCCAGAAATCCTCCCCACTGGGCTGCTTTAAAAACGGCTCCGTCACTAGGGCCTCACCGGCTCCCTTCTGCCGGTCCCGCTCCCCACCGGAGCGACCAGTGACAGTTACATCAGCCCCTGCCCTCCCCGGCCCCGTTTCATGCCGGAGGATGGGGGACAGCGGGTACGGATCCATCCTGGGCTCTCCTGGAGCAGCCGGGAACCCTCTCCCACCCCAGGTCAGGATTACTGCAGCTCAGAATCCCACCCCGGGTCAGGATTCTTCCAGCTTTCAGGAAAAAGGACAAGTCCCAGAAAAGCAGGGAAACTGGAGGGTTGGGAACAAAGGACGCCGGGAGGGATTATCAACCTGGGGACAGGGAAAGGAAGGAAAAGTTGCTCGCTGGAGCAGCGCGCCACACCGAGAAAAATCCAACCTGGGCATTAGCGACGTTAAACAGGCTCTTAAAAACCACGGCCGCTTGCCCGCGTGGGTTTGAACCCCATGAGCAAGAGCGGACGGCCCCAACGCCGCCCACAAGAAGAAAAGCGCTGTGTCTTTAATGGAAGGACGCGGGAGGCTCCCAGGGAGTTGCGCCGAGCTGGAGGGTTTTATTTATTTTTTCGGTAAACCCCCCACCACCACCCTTACCCCAACCCCTGCCCTGCAGGGAAAGCACGGAACCGTCCTCCTAAATCAACACGCTCCTAATGATCTCGCTCACTTGACCCCCTAGCACGCCGGTGTCAGCTGCAAACACGCGTACAATAAACTTCACTCCATCTTTAGCTTCTCGCTGACAGGTTTTGATTCATGGGGTGCCGAAATCCATCCGAGGAAAATTACCTCGATCAAAACGCCGCTATCTCCGCATCTATCAACCCCGGGTAGTGCCCCGGGGCCGCGCTCCGGCGTGCAAATGGGTGCACCAGCATCTGCAGGGAAAGCTGACCTTTCTGGCAGGATGTCAGATTTATTTTCTAACCTTAGTACTCCCAGGCTTGTTCCCTTTGCGCTCACGCCACGAGGGTTATTTTGTAGTTTGGCTAAAAAAAACCCAGGGGGGTGGGGGAAAGAAGAGGGGGGCGGGGGGGTGTGGGGGAAAAAGCTTTCATGAGGGACTCTGAGCCCTGAAGCTGAAGCCTTTCCTGTGATCCGGTAACGAGGGAGCATTTACACAAGCACCGATCTATTTTTGCTGTATGCGATCCCAAAGCTTTAATTTTGAGCCATAAATTCCAGCAGTGGGGCGGGGGGGGGGAAGTGGGGGGGGCAGGGCTCCACTGGCAGCGACAGCATCCCACCCCCACGGGAATCTGCCTCGGGACCCGACGCCTCTCCGAGGGACACCTGGGCTCCCTCCTGGTCTGGAGCACCCAGTCCAAACCCCGGGGGACGCCAGGCACCGCGGGGATGGGCTCTGCACCACCGCCGGCAGAATCGGGCCCCGCTGATGTCCCCAAGGCCGATGTCCCCAAGGCCGATGTCCCCAAGCTGCCGCCTGCCCTCTCCCATGCAGGGAAGAAGGGGGCTCACCCCTCCGCACCGCAGTGTTTCACCGAGCCCTGGGCACCGTCCAGAGGGATCCCAGCCTCCAAAGAATCTTGTTTTTCTTGGAGCAAGCGCCAGGAGTCGGGGAGCGCCCGGCGCGCAGGGGAAGAAATCCCAAAGGGACCTGGAGTGGAAAAGCGCCCGTCAGCATGGATTAACTCCGGGTTTAACGGCTTGTCCTCATAGCGCTTATTCCCAAAAGAGAGAAGGATCCATTTAAAAAACTGGATCTTTCCCTCTCTCCTGGGAGAAGGCAGGAGCGCTGCTGCTGGCGCAGGAAGAGTTAATGCCAAAAGGCATTAATCCCTGGTTTCCATGGAGCGCGGAGCTCTGGCACTCACCGCTGCAGAGCGCAGGACATGCAGGACACGCGAAGCGCGGGACACGCAGAGTGCAGGACACGCAGGACATGCAAAGCGCAGGACACACAGGGCGCCAGACATGCAGGACATGCAGAGTGCAGGACATGCAGGGCGCAGGACACGCAGGACATGCAGAGTGCAGGACACACAGGGCGCAGGATACGCAGGACATGCAGAGCGCAGGACACGCAGGACATGCAGAGCGCAGGACACGCAGGACACGTGGAGCGCAGCACACAGGGCGCAGGACACGCAGAACATGCAGAGCGCAGGACACACAGGGTGCAGGACATGAAGGACATGAGAGTGCAGGACATGCAGCGTGCAGGACACACAGGGCGCAGGACACGCAGGACATGCGGAGAGCAGGACACGCAGGACGCAGGACATGAAGGACATGAGAGTGCAGGACACGCAGGACATGCAGAGCGCAGGACACGTGGAGTGCAGGACATGCAGGACATGCAGAGCGCAGGACACACAGGGTGCAGGACACGCAGGACACATGGAGTGCAGGACACGCAGGGTGCAGGACATGAAGGACATGAGGGTGCAGGACACGCAGGACATGCAGAGCGCAGGACATGCAGGGTGCAGGACACGCAGGACATGCAGAGCGCAGGACACGCAGGGTACAGGACATGAAGGACATGGGAGTACAGGACACGCAGGACATGCAGAGCGCAGGACACCCAGGGTGCAGGACACACAGGACACGCAGAGCGCAGGACACGCAGCTCCTGCCCTTGGCTGGCAGCGCCCGCCGCTCTCCTCTCCCGCCTGAGCTCGGGAAGCTGCAATTCCTGCAGTGGAGGAATCGGGAGCGGCGGCAGCAGCGCTCGGGTGTGATGTTCTGCTTAACTGCCCCGCAGGATTCAAACTCCAAGAGAGGGGAAAACCCCAGCGCCAGCCTCGCTCTTCGAAGGTGGGCAAAAGTTGGTCCCTGCTCACCTAAAAGCATCTCATGGGCGAGGAGCAGGAGAGCCCCCCGCTTGGCCCCCAGGGCCCGTGAGATGCTCACCAATGGCTCATCACGAGCATCTCTGCGCTGCGCAGCGAGGGACAAAGCCACCAAGGTCCTGCCATCCGTCGAAAGATCCCTCTGTGCTCCCAGCACCTAGAGCCGGGTGCGGATTAAACAGCGCTTGCTCCCTCCCGCGTGGGCTACGAAATGAGGTCTCAGGAGCCGCGTCAGGCTCACCCCGAGCAGGGAGAAGGGTGAAGAACCCGCTTGGCTCTGCCGCAGACCCTGGCACAGAGCAGGGGAAAGGGAACAACGCGCAGGAGATGCTGCACGTGTTCAGCGATGCCCTCGTCCGCTCCCTGGGCCAGGCTCTCTGCAGCCACGTGAAAGGTAACACGGCAGCCACCTTCGGCTCCCCGCCGTGCAGGGGAAGGACTCGCTCGGTTGCACCCACCCCCCTGTGTTTTAAAAGCCCACGTCGCTATGAGATCTCTGCCCCCGAGACCCCAGGTTCACACCACACGAGCAGAGTGCTGCTTTCTCCGCCGATTAAAGCGCCACAGAATCCCAGACTGGCCGGGGTGGGAAGGGCCCTCTGGAGATCATCTCCTCCAACCCCCGGCCAGAGCAGGGTCACACACAGCAGGTGGCACAGGGACGCGTCCAGGCGGGTTTGGGATGTCTCCAGAGACGGAGACTCCACCACCTCTCTGGGCAGCCTCTGCCAGGGCTCTGCCACCCTCAACGTCAAGAACTTCCTCCTCATGTTGAGGTGGAACTTCCCATGCTCAAGTTTGTGCCCGTTACCTCTTGTCCTGTCCCCGGGCACCACTGAGAAGAGCCTGGCCCCATCCTGCTGACACCCCCCCTTTCAGTATTTATAAGTGTTGATAAGATCCCCCCTCAGTCGTCTTTTTTCCAGACTGAAGAGCCCCAAATCCCTCAGCCTTTCCTCATCAGAGAGATGTTCCATCCCCTCAGCATCTCGGTAGCCCCTTGCTGTCCCCTCTCCAGCAGTTCCCTGTCCCTCTTGACCCGGGGAGCCCAGAACTGGACCCAGTGCTCCAGCTGTGGCCTCCCCAGGGCAGAGCTGAGGGGGAGGATGACCTCCCTCCACCTGCTCGCCAGGAGGAAACGGCTCCGGATTTGCGGATGAAGCCCCCCCACACCGCTAGCGAGTCTCCTCACGCCAAAGGCAGGGAGAGAGCCAGGAGCCTCCCTCCCCGCGTCCTCCCGGGTGTTTTCGTTCTGGGAGAAGGGAAGGGCGCGTTGCCCACATGCGCGTATAAACCCGGGCCCTTCTGGTCGCTCTCCCGTCTCGAGCCGCAGCATGACGGATGGCAGGATGAAAAGCAGAGCCCCGGGGCTTTCAGGCGATGGGAGATTAATGATGACACGGCCTTGACCTCCAAAAGGTAAAGGTTATGAAACACTCAAGGGTAACGGGGCTTCCAATTTCATACCCGGAGGGTGAATGACAGCAACCGATGGTTTTATTCTCAGAAACACTCCAATCCCAGGACGCACAGCTGTCGCCCACCGCCTTTTTGAAATTCATCTCAGCGTATTTATTCCTCCTGTTTCTTTCCCCTCGCAGGCTCCGAGTGCTGTTAAATCCCTCTGAAGCCGCCGCCGCCGGACACCGGCGAGCGTTCGGTAGGAGACGGCAAGCCACAGGGAAGCCCAGGGTTTAGACAGAGATATTCTGCGTGCCGCTTTACCCCCCTTCCCGTTTCCAGCGGCAAAATTGCCTTTCACAGGGAGATTTTTCGCCTTGGGTACAGAGCGGGGTGCAGGAACGAGGAGCGACGCTGGGTTTCCGTGCCTCCAAAAGCTGGAGAAAAGGCAGGGGCGATGTCAAGCCGCCCCGTTCCACCCAGGCGAGGGCAGCTCCGGTGTCTCCAGCACCACCCTGCGCTTCCAGCCGCGGCCGGAGACGGTGGCAGAGGGAAAGGCGCCAGAGGGTGAGCCAGCGGAGACGGCCACGGCTTTCTCCAAAATACAAGGACTCCACTTAGATTACATCCAGGCGGGAGGAATATCCAAAGTCCCCGTCGCAGTCCTTACACAAAGAGGGTGTTGGTGGCAGAAGGACCCTCCGTGCCGCTGCCACGGAGAACGGACTTGTACACGGCACGGCTGACACGCAACCACACCACGCCGGCGGAGACGGGGGCCTCGGTGCGTTTCAGAAAACCATCAAACAGCGCTTTACCTCCACGGAAGGCGGGCAGCAAAACCCACCCCCAGCCCCAGCAGCTCAACGCTGGGGCTTCAGAGGTGGCCCGTTGGCCATCTCCCAGCGAGACGGCGGCGACATCCAACACGGCTGGGTCACCCACGGCCACCACGGGCCAGCCCACCCCCGCCCCAGGGATGATCCACACGCTCCCCGCTGTCCCTTCGGCAACTAGATTATGGAGTTAGTCCACCAAATTGCCTGAAGTCAGGGCAAAGCTCCATCTTCTGGCTCACTCCACCTGCTAAAAACCTACGCCAAGCGGCCGGGAGAAGTCTCGCGCCAGAACGGACCGAGCTGCAGGTCTCCGAAGATCTTGATTTACACTAAAAGGAGCTGGGAAGCATAAAGAGCACAAGTTTTTTTAACACGCTGTGCCCCTTCTCGTCGCCTATCCTCGTGCACCTGATTCGCTCACGCTAACGAAGCCCGAGCCACGCAGCATCAGAGACCGGCTGCTTTCCCAGACTAACTTCACCTTCTCACTGTGGGTTTGGTTTTTTTTTACCCAAGCCAAGGGAAACAGGCAACCGCAAGCTCGCGCCTCGTCCTCCCCTTGGAAAATGGGTTGGGAAGGCAAAAAAAAAAATAAAAAATTAAAAAGAATAAAAAAACAACCCCAGCCGCCGCGTTTTTCTGTACATGGCGGTTGGGCAGGAGCCGCGGCAGGCGGCGGTTGGAGGCGTCTCTGTCTCAAGGCACCGTGGCTTTCACAGCCAGAGGTTTATGCCGGCCCCAAATGGGATCAGAGGGGGAGGAAGAGAAGAAAAGTCGCAGCCATGTGCTAAGAGCGCACCTGCAGCTCTCCCAGCGCCGAGTTGAAAAGCATTCTTCAGCTCAGACGTCAGGGATGGAACAAACACGTCAGGAATGCCGTGGCCGAGCGAGGGGGACGCGCTTCAGGTGCTCCACGAGGCAAAAGGGCCTCGGAAAGGGCTTTTTATCTCTTCGCACCCGCCGAGCAGCGTCTGAACTATCATGTGGCGCTTACGGAGGGTCTTCTCTCCCAAAGGTGGGGTGGGAAGGCTCCGAGGAGAGCCCCCGCGTGCGGCGCAGAGCCCCGGAGCGCGTTGGGGAGCGATGGAGCTGGCTGGGGAAGGGGAGGGCAGCGGAGCCGCAGGCGCCGGGCAGAGCACGAGAGTTTTTCCCCTCGAAGAGTCCACCCATTGTTAAAAAAAAAAAGTAAAAAAAAAAAGAGGCAACCGGGTGATGAGATAACATGATCTGAATTGCATATCAGCCCCAGATTTTAAAAAAAAAAAAAAAAAAAAAAAAAAAATCCGTTCTATTCCAACACAACAAGCACAAAAACGGCAACGCGCCGCGGCAGCGTCAACCCTTCCCCTGCAAATCCATGGGGCTCCGTGGGGCAGCGGGACGCGCCAAGCCCCGCTGTGCCGATGGTGTCCGCCTGCTGCCGCCACGCAGGCTAAACAAAATCCCGGCAAAAAGGAGGAAAAACCAACAGGAGTCTGAAGAACAAGAAAACTCTCGGGTGCAAAGGCACCCACTGCAGCTGCCGGGGCGGTCGGAGGCCATCGCTGGAGCCGCGCAGCATTTATTCCCCCGGGATCCCAAGGAACATGGGGATTTCGACTCAAAGGCGGTTTTATCTCCAGGTCCGCGCAGGTACCCAAGGGCCTGGGAAGCCAGGCGAGCGCTCGCCGCTCCTAATTCCAAAGGGAACGCATTTTTTTCAGGAATAAGTGAAGCAGGTTTGGAGAGAGACCGGAGTTTCCTCCCGCTGCCCTGACACTCCCAAAGGCACCCGCGGCCGGGCGAGGACTTTGCACCCCGTGGAATGGCCAAAAGAAGCGCCAGCGGCTCAGGAGAGCAGAGCCGGGGACCCATCGGTTCCAGCGCGACCAGGGAAAACCAAACCGGCCCAGCAGGAGAAAACCAACAGGGCAGAGCAGCACTTCCAGTGCAATTGCACCGCCCGGAGCTTAATTATCCGAGATTTTTGTGCTGATGCAGAAACAACCGCCAGCGCTCACCCCCGGGGAGCGGAGCACGGCGCTGCCACAGCTCAGTCCTTCACCCACCACGTACAGCCGGGGTTCGGAGAGCGGATTATCAATTCTCTCCTACACCCAGCCTTTTTTCTCCGCCAAAGAACTCTGTCTGCAGCCGAGGCCGTGCCCGGACCCTGCAGGTCCCCCACCAACGGGGCCAGCCCTTCACCCGGGCAATGCCACGCATGCTCCATGGTTGAGTTTTAGGCCGGACACTGGGTTTCTCGGGGGCTGCCCCATCCCTGGAGGGGTTCAAGGCCACGTTGGATGGGCCTTGGATCAACCTGCTCCAGTGGGAGGTGTCCCTGCCCATGGCAGGGGGGTCGGAACGAGATTTAAGCTTTGGATTTGAGCTTTAAGGTCCCTCCCAAGCCAAACCGTTCTGCAATTCCCCAATTCCCAACCTCACCCCATAGACCATCCTCCTCCCCGGCAGAGCAGCCCGGGCTGACGGTGGAAAGGCGAAATCCTGCGGAGGGAGGAGCCGGCGACGAGGGCGGCTCCAGCAGATTTTGGCCGGGCACCCAAAACTCCCGAAGTCGGCTGCCCCATGGCAGCAAACGGAAAGAGCTGCCACCCCAAAGCGCCGGGGGCCGCTCCAACCAGCGAGGGACGGCGGCAAAACCCAGCGGCGGGCAGGCGAGTAACGGAGGGAAACCCGCCGACGGACAGCGTTGATCCGCGCACAGCCCAGCGCCTCGGGAAAAGTCGGGATCCACGTGGATGCTCACCACCTCTTTCAACCAGAAGAGATGAAAGGCCGGGGCTGAAGCACCTCATGTTTGATCTTTTACGGTCACTTAATTTGGTTTCTCTGGTATCACCGAAAGCTTGAGATTCTGGCAGAGCTCGAAGGGAAAGCTCGCCCAAGAGCTGCTGCTCTGCAAATGTCGGACTAACTAAACCCTAAGAATTGTCAAATCCGTGCATTTATTCCGCCGGGACGGCAGCTCACGCGCCGGCGAGCCCCTGCTGCCCGGCTGCGCACCAGAGCGGGCGCAGCCCCATCCGTGGGGACCCTCCCCCTCCCTCCCCAGGTCTCCCAAACAACCCCCCCCTCACTCGCCTTCACGCCTTTGAAACAACGGGAATAGCCACAGCCCAGGAAAAGGTATATTAGCCACTAAATTATCCGTGGAATTAAGCTGTTCCATCCCAAAGGTTATTACGAGACCAGGTTTTTAAAGCAGCTTCTCCCGGCCGCCCGACGCCTGACCTCATGCATCTGCATTTTAAACGTTAGAAAACCTAAATCTGCTCACTCTGAACGAAGCCAGGCCTGGGAGACACCCGGCCACGGGCCGGCAGCGTCTCCGCGGGGCACCCGCTGGGGTAGGAAAGGTCCCGGGGATGGTCCTGGCTCTACGCTGGAGGCTCTCCAAGCCCCCGCGAGTTCAGCGCTCCCCGACCCCTGCGCCTGGCGCTTCCCGAAAGGACCTTCCAGAAAGCGCAGAGCTGGGAAAGATCCGCTCTGCCGCCCCGTAACGGAATCGGGGAGGGTTTTCTGACAAAGCGAGGCTTCCCACCGCCGAATTAGTGACACTACACAAACTTTTTAGGGCCTAAAATCCAGGGGTCGTTTGCCTCGACAGACTTTTCCTTACGCTCCCACCAACCCGCGGGCAGTGCGTGCGCGGCCGCGAGGAGGAAGCTCCATCCCCTCGAAAGCCACAGCCACGACGCCAAGACTCGGCGCAACGTCCCCGCGGAGCCAAAACCCTCCAGTCTTCCAAGATGGGAAAGAGCTGCTGGAGTTATCATCTTAATTGGAAGGAGGGAAGGGGAAGGAGAGGATCCTCAGCAGAACTGTGCGAGGTTTAATTCGCCTGGGGACGTTCCTTGCGGCCCACGCCCCCCTCCCCGCGTTTCGCAGCGGGATTTGGGGCTGGTTTTTTTCTTGGTTTTTTTCTACTTTTGTGCCCCGCGGTGAAGAGGGGTGAAGGGGAAAACCTGACTTTGTTTCTCCGGTTGAGACTGGAATAGGCTCTGGAAAGCCGGGAGCGAGAGCTGCCATTCTTCCCCGGGCCCGCTCCTCCAAATTCCTGCAGCCAAATGGTTCAAGAGCCCCTGAATGGGACATAATGACATCATTGATTGAATCATAATAGAGGGGGAAAGGGGGGGTGGGGAAAAGATGTATTTGTGTTACAGACAAAAGCGAAGTTCTGTTTCACAGCGGGGACCAATGAAGAACCAGATGACTGGGCAGAGGGAGGTCAGAGAGTGTGTGTGTCCCCCCCCTCCCCGCTCTCCGCCATTGTCCCCCGGGAGCGAGCCCTTCGCCACTCCCCGAAGGTTTGTCGGCGACTCCGAGCCCTTTCAGGGAGCACCGGGATCAATGGGCGAGCGGGAGTCCCCCTGACCCCGTGCCGCACTCTCGTCATTTATTTTGAAAACGACATGGCGGGGGTGTGGAAGCGCGGCGTAAAGGGTGGAGGGGGAAGCAGAGGAATAACGGTGAAACGCCGGAGGAGCCAGCGGTGAGGGCGCAGCGCCGAGGCGTGCCGCCGCTTCTCCTGCGCTCGTGGCATGACGGGGCTGCAGGGAACACGCGACCACAGCTTTGGGAGAGCGTTGGCTGAGCCACCAATGGCAGCAGCCCAGCAGAATCCCAGACTGGCCGGGGTGGGAAGGGCCCTCTGGAGATCATCTCCTCCAAGCCCCAGCCAGAGCAGGGTCACACACAGCAGGTGGCACAGGAGCGCGTCCAGGCGGGTTTGGGATGTCTCCAGAGACGGAGACTCCACCACCTCTCTGGGCAGCCTCTGCCAGGGCTCTGCCACCCTCAACGTCAAGAACTTCCTCCTCATGTTGAGGTGGAACTTCCCATGCTCAAGTTTGTGCCCGTTACCTCTTGTCCTGTCCCCGGGCACCACTGAGAAGAGCCTGGCCCCATCCTCCTGACACCCCCCCTTTCAGTATTTATAAGCGTTGATAAGGTCCCCCCTCAGTCGTCTTTTTTCCAGACTGAAGAGCCCCAAATCCCTCGGCCTTTCCTCATCAGAGAGATGTTCCATCCCCTCAGCATCTCGGTAGCCCTTTGCTGTCCCCTCTCCAGCAGTTCCCTGTCCCTCTTGACCCGGGGAGCCCAGAACTGGACCCAGCGCTCCAGAAGACCCTTTCAGAGGGCAGCCAGGCGCCAAGTTGACATTTCTATTGGAAAAAAGAGTTCCGGGTTTCTTCAGATGTTGTTTTCTCACCCTGCCTCGGCAAAGGCCAGAGGAAACACACCATGATGGCCAGTAAGCACTGAGAAGATAACGAAAGCCGCAGCCTTATCGGGTGTAGAAGGGCGTAAGATGTTCTCATCTGCCCAACCACAAGAGTTTCCAGTACAAAGAGAATCACAGAACGGTTTGGGTGGGAAGGGACCTTAAAACTCACCCAGTGCCACCCCCTGCCCTGGGCAGGGACACCTCCCACCAGCCCAGGTTGCTCCAAGCCCCGGCCAACCTGGCCTTGAGCCCCTCCAGGGATGGGGCAGCCACAGCTTCTCTGGGCAACCTGCGACAGGGGCTCACCCCCCTCACAGCAAACAATTTCTTCCTCACATCTCACCTAAATCTCCCTCTTCCAGTGTAAAACCCTTCCCCCTCGTCCCATGGCTCCCCTCCCTGCTCCAGAGTCCCTCCCCAGCTTTCCTGGAGCCCCTTGAGGGACTGGAAGGGGCTCCAAGGTCTCCCCGGAGCCTTCTCTTCTCCAGGCTGACCCCCCCCAGCTCTCTCAGCCCGTCCAAGAGCAGGGGGACGACGCAGCGCACGGATCCCACCACCAACCCCGCGGACGCTCCCGTCTGGGCTCCGGGTACCCGACACCACCCCGGGGCGGGCACAGGGGCTCCCCTCCCACAGCACCTCCCTCCGCTCTTTCCTACGCCCCAAAACCTTCCCCACCAGGTCACGCACACCCCAAATTCCCCCGGCACCAATCCCGCAGTCACTGAAGCGCTGATCATAGCAAAGGGCAGCTCCACCTTCGCCTGATGCGGAGCTGATTCGCGGGGAAGCGAGAACGAAGCCCTCGCGAAGCCCCCGGTTAAATGCAAAATCAGAAGGTCCAGAATTGAAAATTCTGGAAAATCCTGGCAGATAAGGAACAAAATCCTCAGCAGAGCACAGACAAGAGGGTCTGCCTGGCAAGGGCTTGGTGAAAGGCCCCGGGGAGATGGGGAAGAGCCTGGTTGTGGTGACGCCGACTCATGGCTGTGGGCGCCAGAAAGCAGGCGGTGTGATGGGAGAAAACACCATGACCAAGAAAGACGGGGCAGCTCCGCAAGCCCGGCACCCGCCACGGCACCTTTTCCATCGCGCCGGAGAAGGTGGTGGTGGGGGAAGTCGCTGGCAAGATTTACAGGAGCGCGGGAGGCCGAGGCAGCAGGAGAGGGACGTTATTTCGGATCTGCTGGAGAGGAAATGCCAGACGGGAGGAAATAAGAGCAGCTGAGAGAGCACAGGTGACCGAGGGTCACAGCGCAGGCACCGCGGAAGGGACGCTTCGAGACGCCGGCTCCTTCCAGCCCCTCGGGCACAGCGACTTACCCACCGCATGGCTCAACTTGAACCCTTCTGGCACGAGCCAGCTGTAGGGGAGCGGCAGGAAAGCACCGGCGCCTCCTCCACGCCAAAGGACGGGCTTCCCGGAGCGTTCCTGTGCAGTTACGTGCCTGCGGGCACACCCTCAACCCGAAAGCACGGAATTACGCTCCCAAGCCGAACCAACGCACCCGAGGCCCCTCGTACCTCACGCGGTGCGGCCGAGGTTCGCGTCTCACGAAGTTCACTTCTTCCTCTTCGCGCGACATACGCACACAAGCAGGGCGTAAAACATTTAGAAGAGCAACGAGCCGCTAAAAGAGCGGAGAGACTCTGGAAGCAGGAAACTCGAGCGTATTTCAAGCTTTTAAGGTCTGCCTCGTCCAGAAAGAGCGACAACCCCTTGAAAGGCGCCTTGATCCAATACTCGTGTTTCAAATTCATCTTTACCCTCCTGCTCGGCAACGGCCCCGCACAGCGCCAGGCTGGCGACCGCCTGCAATGGGCGGCCACTGACCACGGCAGCGCAGGGGACGGCTGAGCGGGTCCGTGGGCACCCGGCGCCTCGAGCTCCCTGCGGCTTCAGCGAGGTTTCTGAAGCCGGATTTACCGGTAGAAGCCTTTTCCCCCCCACGCCAGCCTGGAGTTATTCGCAAGGGATAAAGCTGGTTTGGACAAAAGTCGTTACTTGCCTTCTAGGAAACACAAGTCATGGATTTCCCTGCGCAATCCCATCGAACGCCAGCCGGGTCACCAGCGATGGGGATTGGAAACCCCAAATCCATCCCTCTGGGAAGAGGGGACGGTTGCGCTGCCCTCGGCCAGAGCGCGTGGGGCCAGCGAGGACCCGCCAGCACAGCCCTCAGGGGGAAACCACTGCTTCCTCTTAAACAAAAAACACAAAAGGGGGAAAAAATTGAGGTCTGTTAAACCTTTACTTTTCCCTCGTAACCTCAGGTCTTATTTTCCCCAGGGTGACACAGCCCTGGGATGATCTGGGCTCATCTTCGAGCGCACCAGTAAGCCACGTGCTGGCCCACAGGCTGTTCCAAGCCTCCCCGGCCCGTGCCCACGTCTCTGCTCTGCCCGGCATCCCGCATCCGACAGCCTTTGTCCGGAGTCGCCCCGGTGCCGAGCTCCGCCACCTCCAAGACAGCAACGGGGAGGGCTCTCTGGGCACGGGAGCCTTAAAAACAAGACCACAACCCGCCTCCCCCCGCCATTACGAAGGGCGAACACAAACCTCTCGCCCGCCCCTGCCCTCCACCCAGGGATGCCGCCTGCGCCGGCCATTCGGTCGCCGAACCCCTTCCCCGAGCGAGCCGGGAGGGGGCGGGGGCGGCGGGGGCCTCGCTTACAGCCCCCTTCGCGTTAAAACGTCCGTGACTGCCAGCGCCATTCTTCACCTTGTCACTTCCCATTATCTTAAACCAAGGGGGCCGCATTCAGGCCGCTCAACTTGGCAAACGGCGAGGGGGCTTCGGAGGGGCCGGGGGAAGGCGAGGGGACGGGCACACACCCACGGCCACCGCGGCACGCAGCGAACGCCTGCCGCGAGCCCAACACGGGGCTCCTGTGCAGCGGAGGGGGAAAAAAATTAAAATAAAGAAAAATAAAAATCAGGCGCTGAGGATTAGCGCTCAAGTTTCTGTAAATCCTTCCAGACCGGCTGGACGCTCTCCAGCTTTTACCTGCAAAGGCTGCAGTGCCCCAAAATCGCTCTTCCTCTCCTCAAAACTGAGCTTTACCTTTTGACTGAGGTTGACGTTTCAATACGGACGCTGCTACCCATCTGCCCGGCAGGGGCCAAGGCAGAAAAAGGCAGGAATCAGCTCGGTCTCCGACGAATCCCCGGCTGCTGCGTCTGCCCCGAGCATCCCAAGAGAGCAGGGGAAAATTTCGGGACCCACCCAGCCGCATCTCGCCCTCCTCAACACTCCTCGCCACCTGCACAATGTCGTACCTGGATCTTTCAGCTCTGTACCCGCACGGCTGCACAATTCCAGCCGCATTCCCTCGATTCTCACCCAGTTCCTACCTTCTGCGGGACTACTGACAAGTTTCTGCCACAAGGAAAAACACGAGAGGTTTTTTCCAGGGCTTTGCTTGAATTTTACTCTTTAAACCAGGCCTATTTTTTACCTCCCTCTGTAAATCCACCCGCCTTAGTTACCACTAGTCCAACTCAGAGGGAGACAGAAAAATCCTTGAAAAATTACCTAAAGCAGATTTTTTTAAATACCTAAAAATATTAAGATTTAAAAGCAGGATGTCGTGACAATTTCAGGGCACGGGGAAAATCCCGAGTGCGGAATCGCTCTCACCGCACGGTCTGTCATGACGGACCAGCCCACAGAATCACAGAAAGGTTTGGGTTGGAAGGGACGCTAAAGATCATCCCATTCCACCCCCTGCCCTGGGCAGGGACACCTCCCACCAGCCCAGGTTGCTCCAAGCCCCGGCCAACTTGGCCTTGAACCCCTCCAGGGACGGGGCAGCCACAGCTTCTCTGGGCAACCTGGCCCAGGGGCTCACCCCCCTCACAGCAGAGTTTCTTCCCGATATCTCACCTAAATCTCCCTCTTTCAGTGTAAAACCCTTCCCCCTCGTCCCATGGCTCCCCTCCCTGCTCCAGAGTCCCTCCCCAGCTTTCCTGGAGCCCCCTGAGGGACTGGCAGGGGCTCCAAGGTCTCCCCGGAGCCTTCTCTTCTCCAGGCTGAACCCCCCCAGCTCTCTCAGCCTGTCCCCACAGCAGAGGGGCTCCAGCCCTCCCAGCATCTCCAGGGCCTCCTCCAGCCCCGCTCCAACAGCTCCGTGTCCTTCCTGTGCTGAGGGCTCCAGAGCTGGACACAGCACCCCAGGTGGGGTCTCACCAGAGCGGAGCAGAGGGACAGAATCCCCCGCCTTGCGCTGCTGCCCACGCTTCTTTTGATGCGGCCCAGGACGCAGTTGGCTCTCTGGGCTGCCAGCACACGTTGCCTGCTCATGTTGAGCTTCTCACCCACCGGCCCCCCCAAGTCCTTCTCCTCAGGGCTGCTCTCCAGCCATCCTCCGCCCAGCCTGGATTTGTGCCTGGGGTTCCCCTGACCCAGGTGCAGGACCTTGCACTTGGCCTGGTTGAACTTCAGGAGGTTGGCAGGGTCCCGCCTCTACGGCCCGTCCAGGTCCCTCTGGGTGGCATCCCTTCCCTCCAGCGTGTCACCGCGCCACACAGCTCGGTGTCATCAGCAAACTCGCTGAGGGTGCCCTTGATCCCACTGTCTATGTCACCGACAAAGATGTCAAACAACGCTGGTCCCAGTACTGACCCCTGAGGAACACCTCGTCACCAGCTTCCATGTGGCCATTGAGCCATTGACTGCAGCCCTTTGAGTGCGGCCATTCAGCCAGTTCCTTATCCACCCAGTGGTCACAGAATCATGGAACTGTCAGGGTTGGAAGGGACCTTAGTTCCAACACCCCTGCCATGGGCAGGGACACGTCCCACTAGATCGGGTTGCTCAGAGCCCCGTCCAGCCTGGCCTTAAAAACTTCCAGGGATGGGGCTTCCACCCCCTCTCTGGGCAACCTGGGCCAGTGTCTCACCGCCCTCACGGTGAAGAACTTCTTCCTAATGGTGGTCCATCCTTCTAATGATGGTCCATCTTCCTAATGATGGTCCATCCATCAAATCCATGCTTTTCCAATTTAGAGACCAGGATGTCGTGCAGGACAGCGTCAAATGCTTTGCCCCTCAGCGTCTACCAGGCCACCCGGCCCCTTCCCCACCTCACCGCGATGCTGCTCCGAGGCGGGGGAAAAAAAACGCCTTTTTCTGCTTTAAGAAGTGCCAAGTGCTCCATAAACCCACACCAAAAGCCGAGTTTGTGCAGTGGCCCTGAGGAGGAAGGACGCACGGACAATGCACAGACGAGCCATGGACTTCTCAGGATAAAGATAACCCCGGGGCGAATTCAGTGTGGGGAAGACACTTTTCTAGGCCATCTTATATATATTCTGATCACAACGCCCGCCAAAAGGCAAAAGAAGATGAGAGAGGAGGAGGAAGGAAGGCGAAGCACGCAGAAGGAGAAGGGGCTGGGTTGTAACCCGGGGAGACGGCCCTCCACTGCCGCAGGCGGGGAAGAAAGCAGAGAGGGCAGGACCAGAAGGGCAGAAAGCCGACGACAGCCACAAAAAGCGAAGTTTGGAGAAGAAAATAATACTCAAGGGCACGTGGTCCTTTCAAAGAACGCAGGGGCCGTCTCTTCCATGCGACGGCAAAAGGCATTTCTTGACAACGAACCGGCCGCCGAAGCCAATCGCGCCCCTCAAAAATCCAGGCACACGCCACCGGCCACGACGCGGCCGTCCCCGGCTCTCGCAAGGAACAACCCCACGGCCACGAATGCCTTCTCCTCTGCTCTGCCAACATCAGCACGTCCGTCGTCCCCCCCCGCCACCACCCTCCGCTTCCTCGGTGGTTAATGGCTTCCCATCTGGGGCTGGCGGGGGGCGTTGGGAAAGATTGCGGGCAGAAAAATTACCCAGGAAAAGGATTCCTCCTCAGCACGGTATCAGAAGCTCGCTGGAAGCCAAACAATTAAGCCAATTGTTTTGTTTTTTTTTTTTTTTTCCTCTCTCTCTCATTTAGCTGTTTTGTACACACACAGACTTTCTGCTGCTCCGCTGCCCCCTGCTCTGCTCCGCCGCCACACCGACGTCACGCCGTCCCCCCGCCAGCCCGGCTCTTCTCTGCTCCCTGTAAAACACATTCTCATTAACCGGAATTAAACTGGCGTTAATCTACCATCACAACCGACGGGCCGTACTAAAGCATTAACTCTTCCCAGCCGGGAGAATCGGTACTTTTCGATCAAGGGGATATTTTTAGCACCCTGTGGCGCTGCTGAGGATCCGACCTGGGATGCCCGCGGGGCTCTGGATGTGTCCTATGGCCGCGTGGCCCCAGCTGTAAAATGGAAGATTTGCGAATCGGCAAAGAAAAATGAAGTTATTCGAGGTGAGGCAGGGCTCGGGAGCCGCACTCCCCACAGGTCACTCCACCTCCCAACAGACGCAGAATCTCCCCCTGCCACGAGAAGGCACCGAAGCGGGGATGGGACAAGCACCCCGTGACGAGGGACGGAACGCCCTCGGAATACGGAGGATTCGTGGCAAAAATCCTTTGTTTCACCCCCAGCTCAGGGAAACGCGCGGAGGCAGTGGGGGGGAAAGAGGGCTCCGAGCGGGGACTCCTGACTGGGAGCGATCCCGGAGCTGAGTCACTTCACCCCTCCGCTCCCAACCTCCGAACAGCCGAGGGTTAATCAGCTAATTGTTCGTTAGGCAGTTTGAGACCTCCACGTTAAAGAGGAGATAAAAAAAAGCCAATTATTTGAGTCATCTGTTTGGATGGGGAAAGGTATTTGATAATGCAATACAAAGGTGGCAAACAGAGCTTTTATGTGATCCCAAGGGCTCTCGCTGTCCATTTGGTGCCAACACTTTCTCAGCAGGAGACGTACAAGGCTATTTTATCCATAAAGAGCAAAGCAAGCCCTCGGAGAAACGCCTGTGAATCGCAGGCAGCTCCCTCGGCAGCATCCGAGCCCGAATATAAAACCCGCAGCTAAAGACCCTCCCCGGGGGAGCGGGAGTTGGAGCGTTACAGGGAGCAGCTGCTCCAGAGAGGGACCATTTCCACGTGTGGGGGGTTAAGTACAACTAACAGGAGTCAAGGGACGGGGAGCTTTAGGTCAGCCAGCGTGCGCTTTAACGGGAGGCCTCGGAGGGGAAGAGTCAGGGCTACGGGGAGATAAACGCTCGCTTGATTTATTTTCAAAAATTAAATTTGATGGCCCCGTGCTGCCTCGAGACAAACGAGCACCTGCCTCTCCCGCTCCAGCCCTGCCAACCTTTCCACTCGCCTCCCGCCGACCGGGGGTCTCGTTTCCCCCTTGGGCGGGGAGGAAGAGGATTTTAAACTTGAAAGATTTCTACCCCGGAGGGCTAACGGAGCGGCGGGGGGGGGGGGTTCAAAGCTACAGATGAGTTCACAGCCACTCACGCAGCTCTGCATTCGCTCCCAGCGGGTCTGAAATCCCCCTTGGCTACGATTCTCCCCCCGCCACCCGCCCCCCCCTTCCACGTCCCTACCCCTCCCCAAATCAATTTGAATAGGAAATGAAGTGTGGCTCCGCGCAGACAATGCTTTATTGTAAAGTTTTTGCTGCCACGCACGGTATAAAAAAACCCAAAAAAACAAAAAAAAAAAACCCAAACCAAAAACCCCCAAACCTGCCAAGGCACATGTAAACATTCGCAACCGCCAGGCTCCTCCGTAATGAAAAGCTATAAAGAACACCCAGGTGGGAAGCACAATACCACCAGCTAATTAAAGTAACCAATAATATTCCTCCCAGGAATGCGAGAGCATGTTCCGCTCAGTGGGAGAAGCCACTTCTAAAGCCCGTGAACTCGCCTTCCCGGCGGAGCAAACAAAAAAAAGGAGACACGGCCAGCGAGCCCCGCTGCCGGACATCGCTCCATCGGGGGACACAAAGCCCGGCCAGCGAGCCCCGCTGCCGGACACCGCTCCATCGGGGGACACAAAGCCCAGCCTGGGTTTCACCATGAGGGTGGTGAGACACCGGCCCAGGTTGCCCAGAGTGGTGGGAGTGGAAGCCCCATCCCTGGAAGTGTTCAAGGCCAGGCTGGACGGGGCTCTGAGCAACCCTATCTAGTGGGAGGGGTTGGAACTAAAAGATCTTTAAGGTCTCTTCCAACCCTGACAATTCTATGATTCTATGAATCTGTAGGGCTGGAGCCAGCCCGGCCACTGGCCCCGGGCAAGCCATTGCCCCACCCACCAGTGGGTCCCCGGGGAGCACAGAGCCAGCTGCGATAGCTGTGAAGGGCTCGGGGGGCTCAGCCTTGGGGGCTTTCGGGGTTTTGCCGAGCCCAGGGGCCACGGCGCAGCCCGGGAGCCGCCTCCTTCCATAAACCCTGGCTTTATTAAGCTGCAGCCACACGATCCCGGCCAGGGAAGGCCACGGCCATAAAGGTTGACAAGGCGTATATTCCTCCTGAAAAATGGGAGCTCCCAGTGACAGGGTTAATGATGTTTGAGCAGCCTCTCACCCTGAGCTCCACATATCCCAGCTTTAATGCGCTGGCCTCCTTCCCCCACCCCCAAAGGGACGGGAGAGGGAAGGAGGGAGGCGGGGAGGGGGGGAAGAACAGCGACCTCCAATGCCAGATATTTTCTACATCAGTGAATTCCCGGGGCCAGCAGAATAAAGCAGAACACTGGTACGTGGAGAAACAGGCAGCAAAGAAAAGAAAAGAAAAGAAAAAAAAAAAGAAAAAAAAAAAAGGTCAGATCCATCCCACCCACACCCCCCCTGCCCCCGAGGAGGAGAGGGGCTCACTGCGGAGGGATGGAGAGAAGCCGAACCTCCCCTGGCTCTTCCCCTTTTCCCGCAGGGAGAGGAGAGGTCTCCATGCCAACACCACCCAGCTGCAGAGCCGGACAATTCTTTCCGCTCCCCGCTATTTCCCAACAGCGCTGCAGCACCGGGCTCGGCGCAGCCCAGAAGAGGAAAAGGCTATTTGTGCGGGGGCAGCGCGCAGGATGTCGGATTCATCTCAGAGCCTATATTTATCCTTTTCTCCCGTTTTTCCCCCCAAAGGTGCTAAATTCATCTTCTCCCCCCCACCCCTCACCCCTCCATTTGCTACATTTAGGTGAGGGATTATCGCAGGGGTGAGCACACCGTTCGCCGGCACACGTTTATCTCCAAGCACGCCCCATGGTGTCCCCCCCCCAGCACGTTCAGCTCCCCCCAGCGCAGCACAGGGAGGGGGTCCCAGCGGGAGACAGAGCGCGGCTCCAGCTCCTGCCCCACCGACAGCCCCCGCGGCCGGCGCCAGCACGCGAAGGCCGAGCTAAATCCATCGACAGGTAACGAGGACCAGGAGAGGGTTACGCTCAGAACCCTCAGGGGTATATTTCTCTCCTGGAAAAATAAATAGTTTTAAGACCAAATCCATCCCCCTACGAAGCTCATCTCATTTGTACTTCAAAGAGTTATTTCCTACCGGGGAGCTCTGGACGCTTTCTCTTCAGAGAGCTCATTACCTTGGTCTTTACTGACTTGGCTCCTGCCCCCAACAGAAACGTGCACTTCCACAGCGCGAGTCAAACGCCTGAAAACATACCAATTACACCGCCTGCGAAACGGGCTCTCTTCCCTTGTTAAAACCCGGATGAACGAGCTTAAAATCCAATGCCTCCATTCGGCGGCGGTTAAATCTCTCAAAACCATAGCGAGAGTCACACACGCAAAAACAAACAGAGGGGAAGATGAAGGAAACGGTGTTGACAAGGCTCCCCCGGGGTCCGGGGCCCGTGCGCCGCACTAATAACAAGATGTAAAAACCTCAAACGGCACGAAGGCTTTGAGAGGCCACAGCACGCTCCGCGCCGGAGCGCCAGGCTAATCCGGAGGGGCAAAGTGTCCTGGAGGCAGAGGCACCTTACCTTCTTGGAGAGCGAGGAGACATTCAAGCCAAATCTTTGAGCCCTTTCCTTTAATTTATCCATGTTTACCTACAAAGACATAGGAAACAATTTATAATTTAAAAAATAAATAAACAAAAAAATAATAAATCACCGTCACTCAAGAGGGATGGAGAAAAGGCTGCCTCTCGGAACAGACTTGCGTGCAGCGACCAGCCCCGGGGGAGGCTCCGCTGGGCACCGTGCTGCCCCGACACCCCGGGCCGCCGGGCAGAACCTGTGTCCCAAAGGAAGCACCAGAAACCACCGATCCGCCCCGTCGCTTCCCCAAACCCACCCCAGGAGAAACCCCCCCATGCTGACCCCTCCCCGGCACCTTCCCCGCAGCAGCCTGGTCAACACCAACACAAAATAAACCAGCCCGGGAGGCAAATTTGCCAGCGCTTCCCCCAAATTACCAATGCCACCCTGGCTGCCACCGGTTTACGCAGCCATCGCTGCGCCCTCACCCTTCCACGACCCGCGTGTCACATCCAAGCGGATCCCTGCACCAAGCAGCTTCCCAGGAAATCGCCCAAACTGCCTGGTTTCCTAGAGAGGCATCAGCCACTATTACGGCACCTCTTCCTGACGAACACAGACTTTTTGGGCACGCGGTTCCGCAGAGGAAACCCCTGTCCCTCCTCGCAGATGTTCGTGCAAGATCTTCTGTGCCCCCGGCACCAGACAAAGCCAGAGCCTCGCCTGGCGACAGATCTCGGCTTAACTGTTCCACCCATCCTCAACGCAGCACGCAAACGCCGAGACACGGAGCCACCCGCCCGCCCGCTGCGAGACTCACAGAATCCCACAGAATCATCCCAGAACGGCTGGGGTGGGAAGGGCCCTCTGGAGATCATCTCCTCCAACCCCCGGCCAGAGCAGGGTCACACACAGCAGGTGGCACAGGAACGCGTCCAGGCAGGTTTGGGATGTCTCCAGAGACGGAGACTCCACCACCTCTCTGGGCAGCCTCTGCCAGGGCTCTGCCACCCTCAACGTCAAGAAGTTCCTCCTCATGTTGAGGTGGAACTTCCCATGCTCAAGTTTGTGCCCGTTACCTCTTGTCCTGTCCCCGGGCACCACCAACAAAAGACTGTCCCCATCCTCCTGACACCCCCCCTTTCAGTATTTATAAGCGTTGATAAGGTCCCCCCTCAGTCGTCTTTTTTCCAGACTGAAAGCCCAAATCCCTCGGCCTTTCCTCATCAGAGAGATGTTCCATCCCCTCAGCATCTCGGTAGCCCCTTGCTGTCCCCTCTCCAGCAGTTCCCTGGCCTTCGGTGCCTCCTACTGAGACCTGGAAGGTGGCTGGGCAAAGCGGCACTGGCCATTAAAAGCCGAGTAATTTACTACAGGTCATTCGTCGTTTCCATTCCCGAGGCATAATTCAAGCAATTCCAACAAAAACACAGGATGAAAGCCAGGCATATGAAAAAAAAAAAAACAACAACCAACCAAATATCCACCTTTGTTCCTTTCAGCATTTGATTCTAAAAATCAGCTCATCTGAGAAAACGGGCGCAGGGATGGGAATCTCCCCAGCTGCGGGCAGACATGACGCCCGGGGGGGGCTACGCCGCCAGCCCTCGCTCCGCACACCTTGCTCCCGGACCTTGCGGGCGGTTTATCCCCGCCCGCGGGTAAAACCCTCTTCCTACAAACCGTGACGCGCGTTAAGGGCCTGACGAGCGGCCGGTCAAGAACGAGAAGCGTTTCTTACCGTGGGTTTGCTGTCTGCAGAGAGGCCTGAAACGAGGAGGCAAGAAAAAAAGAAAAGGCAGTTAGAGAACAAAGATGGGGAGCGGCACCTTGGAGGGGCAGCAAAGTCACGGCGCTGCCCTGTCCCACCGCAAACTGGGGAAGAACCGCCGTCCCCTCCTCCCCGGCTTCTCTCTCCGCTCGCTACAGAGTCTCCCAGTTTCTTTTTTCACCTTCAAATCCACTTTTCCACCGCAAACCTGCTGCCGTCCCACCTCGCTAAGTCAGCTATGGCGACGTGACCCGGCATTTTATGAAGCCAAAGGGTGTTTTCAGGGGTACCGCGGGGAAATCTGGCTCGCGTCTTCCAGCTGTGCTTGGAAGTAAGAGCCGCCGGGAAAAGCATCTGAGCCACCAAGGGAACAACCTTGTCCTTTTCTTCCCTATTCTACAATTCCCGCTCGGAGCTCCCGGGTGCACTCAGGAAAAGGGAGAGAGGTGAAAACAAAGGTAGTCCCACCGGCAAGTTTTGTGTTTGTTTTTGGGTTTGGTTTTTTTTTTTCCCCCCAGGAATAATTCAATATTTGCAGTGCGGTCACTCCCTGGATTGCGTCTGCTTCACCTCCTCACCTTTAGTCGAAACCGTGGCCAAACCAAACCTGCCGAAGGCAAACAGAGCTGAGTCAGGGACGGGGGCAAAGAGAAGGTCAGGCAGTACCCGGCGCGTCAACTCCTGGGTGTGAACTTTTCCTTCAAATCCTTTTCCTGAGCGTACTTGAATCAAACTGGTTTGAGGGTAAGATTAACTGGAACACGCTATTATCGGCTAATGGAATTACTGCAGTGGCTCCCGCGCTTCCTCCGTGGGCATTAATTCCCTGCTTTCTCCATAAAACGAAGCCCGAAGTGCAGAAAGCTGGCCGGAGCCCCAGCAGTTCACCATTTTTTTTTTCCTCTTTCTTTCCAGAATAACCACGAGAACTGCCAGAAATTTCACCGGTATTTTAGTCTGAGGCACCAGTAAGGAACACATCGAGCGCCCCGCAGTCAGACACGGCCTGAACGTGACACCGGGGTCTCTCCTGCCCACGAGGAGCACCACGTCCCTGCAGGCGTAACACAGCACGCGTCCCCAAAACCCTCCAGCAAACCTGCCCACAGCTCATTCAGGCTGAGGGAAACAGAATCCCACAGAATCCCAGACTGGCCGGGGTGGGAAGGGCCCTCTGGAGATCATCTCCTCCAACCCCCAGCCAGAGCAGGGTCACACACAGCAGGTGGCACAGGAACGCGTCCAGGCGGGTTTGGGATGTCTCCAGAGACGGAGACTCCACCACCTCTCTGGGCAGCCTCTGCCAGGGCTCTGCCACCCTCAACGTCAAGAACTTCCTCCTCATGTTGAGGTGGAACTTCCCATGCTCAAGTTTGTGCCCGTTACCTCTTGTCCTGTCCCTGGGCACCACTGAGAAGAGCCTGGCCCCATCCTCCTGCCACCCCCCCTTTCAGTATTTATAAGTGTTGATAAGATCCCCCCTCAGACTTCTTTTTTCCAGACTGAAGAGCCCCAAATCCCTCGGCCTTTCCTCATCAGAGAGATGTTCCAGCCCCTCAGCATCTCGGTAGCCCTTTGCTGTCCCCTCTCCAGCAGTTCCCTGTCCCTCTTGACCCGGGGAGCCCAGAACTGGACCCAGTGCTCCAGCTGTGGCCTCCCCAGGGCAGAGCTGAGGGGGAGGATGACCTCCAGCCACCTGCTGGCCACGCTCTTCTTGATGCCCCCCAGGCTACCGTTGGCCTTCTTGGCCACCAGTGCCCATCGCTGGCTCATGGCCATCCCGTTGTCCCCCAGGACTCCCAGGTCTCTTGCCACCCAGCTGCTCCCCAGCAGGTCACCCCCAACCTGTCCCGCTGCGGGGGGTTATTCCTCCCCGGGTGCAGCACCCTGCGCCTGCCCTTGTTGAATTCCATGAGGTTCCTCTTTGCCCAGCTCTCCAACTGTCCAGGTCTCTCTGGATGGCGGCACAGCCTTTCAGTGTGTCAGCCACCCCCCCCAGCTTTGTGTCATCGGCGAACTTGCCGAGGGCGCGCTCTATCCCTTCATCCAGGTCGCTGATGGATACACTGAAGAGGACTGGACCCAGTACTGAGCCCTGGGGAACATCGCTCATCGCTGACCTCCAACTAGACTCTGTGCCCCTATCCGACCCGCAACCTCCGCCTCATCCTCCCGACTCCTCCCCAGCGCAGTTGTGTGTCCGAGCGCGTTCACCTCACGCCAACACCACCTGTCCCGGAGGCAGAGGTATCCGGAGGGATTTTTCCCCCCGGCGAGAGGAGGGGAACGGCTGCGAGCGTGGACTCACCGAGCTGCCCGCGCCGCCTTCTTGCTCTCCAGGCTGACGGGCACGTTGAAGCGCTCGGCCCTCTTCTGCATTCGCTGGAGGGAGAGAAAAGAAGCAAGCTGAGGAAGAGGGAAGGTTTGAAGGGTACCGGAAGGACGTTGCGCAGATGCAAACGGCCACCTGCGGCGGGCTGACACTCCAAGGTGCCCCGTTAGACCAGCAGTGGGAAAAAACAGACCCCGCACCCACAGGTAAAGGGCGAGATGCTGTAGGCACCTTCTTCTCTTTTAAAAAAAAATCCCCGCGCGTTTTTTTTTCCACAGGTTCAATCAGCTATTGGTTTGCTGCATCTAAGAAAGGCTGGACATTATTGCCGTTAGCCGATATTCCTGCAGCACAAGCAAACTCCCCGAGCTGCTCAATAACGTCAGGTCCCGCAGCTTTTAGCTCCGCTTCAAAGGACTTTGGCTCGAGGCACCTTCCCTTGGCTCGGGCCGTCCAAGAAGCCACCGCACAAAGGTGGCCAAAAGGCTCCGTCACCATTCTGATAAACACAGGACTAATTAAAAAGAAAACTAATAAAAAAGGCACGCCCTTACTCAGCTGCTCAGGGAGTTTTCCTAAGGAAAGGAGACATCCAGAAGAGAACGGCACCAGGGAGCGGCCGGAGCCAGGCGACTGTTTTAAGATGGCGCGAGGCTGCGCTGGAGGCCGGCGCGGCACCGCACACCTCGGCCGGGGAAGCCCGATGCCACGGGGAAGGAGCAGCGACCGCAAAGGGAACGGCCCCGACTTCCCTCCAGGAGCGGGCATGACCGGCATCAGCGGATTTGCAAGGAGAGAGGCAAACGAGATTCCCTTTTCTTCCCTGCCCTGAGCAAAAGGGCAAAGAAATACGCTAGAAAAGGGGATTGGGGGGTGTGGGGGGGTGTTTGTTTTCAGGGAAACTTATTTATTTGGCACAAGCCTTTTCACAAGAGACGGAGGCAATCCGCGCAGTCGGCTCAGCCTGGCAGCCACGGTTTGCCATTAGCAGCACAATTCCAGACGGAACTCAGCTACGTCGGAAGGACCGGACCCGCTGCCCCCACCGGAGCCCAGGCTTGGAGCTTCCCCGGGCTGGGAAAAAGCTTGGAAACATCGGAAGCGCAAGGGTTTGCGCCTCTGAGTACTCAATCCCCTTAAAAGCTTAAGGGAAATATTTAACATTTTATTATTCCACAAGGGTGCAAAAATGCGTTTGGTGTTTTAAAGGTTAGAGAAACAGATATTATTTTAATGGAAACATTTACTTTAGCCAAAAGCGCAGCGAGGAGCGTAATAAACATTTGCATCAAAACACAAATGTTTAGAAAAGCGGGATTAGGAACACCCACCCCTAACGCTGTCGGCACTGAGGAGCTTTTACTCAACTCAGTCGAAACAATAAAGACAAAAAAAACCCAAAACTGTATCGCTCGGTTCAAGGCACATTTCCTTATTCTTCCCAACACCCCGAAGAACATCCAGAGGAAACACCCGACGAGGCAGCTCCTGAACGGCTGTCGACTACGGCCAGGCCAGGCCAGAACAAAACCCCCGCTGCCCCGGGACCCCCCAGGGGTGACCGGTACGGTCAGGGGGGTGCTCTGCCCCCTTGACAACCCCCCAGACCCACAGCAAGCGACTGGCTGGATTTCGGGCTGGGCTCGCAATTCCATTCCGTTATCCCCGACGGTCGCCTTTCCCAGGAATCGGTCTCCTCGCTTTTTGAACTCCTCTGTACTTCTGGTAACAGCCCACATTAACAGCCTCCGGCGTTCAATTATGCACCGTACGGGAAAAGAATTCCCTTTTATCTTCAAAAACCATCTATGACATAATTTTGCCGAGACCTGATTCGCATTCAATCAAACAGGCTCTGGGGAGACACCCCCCCCGCTGTCCCCGCAGTGCTGCCTCCAGATCTGGGGACGTCAGGAGGACACGGAGCTGTTGGAGCGGGGCTGGAGGAGGCCCCGGAGATGCTGGGGGGGCTGGAGCCCCTCTGCTGGGAGGACAGGCTGAGAGAGCTGGGGGGGTTCAGCCTGGAGAAGAGAAGGCTCCGGGGAGACCTTGGAGCCCCTTCCAGTCCCTCAAGGGGCTCCAGGAAAGCTGGGGAGGGACTCTGGAGCAGGGAGGGGAGCCATGGGATGAGGGGGAAGGGTTTTACACTGAAAGAGGGAGATTTAGGTGAGATGTGAGGAAGAAATTGTTTGCTGTGAGGGTGGTGAGCCCCTGTCGCAGGTTGCCCAGAGAAGCTGTGGCTGCCCCATCCCTGGAGGGGTTCAAGGCCAGGTTGGACGGGGCTTGAAGCAACCTGGGCTGGTGGGAGGTGTCCCTGCCCAGGGCAGGGGGTGGCACTGGGTGAGTTTTAAGGTCCCTTCCCACCCAAACCATTCTGTGGTTCTATGGCGATTCCATCACTTCCCTAGGTCGGAAGGGGCCTTTAAGATCATCGAATCCAACCATCAACCCAACACTGCCCAAACTACCACTGACCCACGTCTGCCCGGCTTTTAAACACCTCCAGGGATGGCATTTAGGGATTGTAGGGATAGGACACGGGGTAAGGTTATACTTTGAAAGAGGGGAGATTTAGGTGAGATCTGAGGAAGAAGTTCTTGGCTGTGAGGGGGGTGAGCCCCTGGCCCAGGTTGCCCAGAGAAGCTGTGGCTGCCCCATCCCTGGAGGGGCTCAAGGCCAGGCTGGACGGGGCTTGGAGCAACCTGGGCTGGTGGAACTGGGTGAGCTTTAAGGTCCCTCCGAACCCAAATCATTCTGTGATTCTACAAACAAAACCCAAAAAACCCAAAATAAACCCCAAACCAAAAAAAAATTTTGGAGAAAAAGAATTTGGAGAAAAACGGAAGGGCAAGAGCCTAACTTCAGCGATTTCACTTAATGAGCTCTTTAACCAGCTAGGGCCAAGGGCAGCCCCACACCACGGGGGGACGTGGCTCCTCCAGCAACACTCCCAGCTCACATCAGGCCCTGTGTTTCTCCTCATTACTCCCTTGCTGAGGTCATAATCCTCCGCTTGCGACATCACCCTGGTTGCTGTGGAAATGATCGTGTCCCAAACAGAAGATTAAAACTCCGAAGTAGGGGCGAACAGCAGGGAGACAAGAATCATGTTTTCATAGTGATTTCTTTCTTATGGAACACCAGCAAAAAAATAAAAGGGGGGCGCGGGAGGGGGGTGGGGTGGGGATTAGAGAACCACAATCGGATTCCTGAAACTCAAAAACTTTCGCAAAGTTTTCCCAGAGGAATCGGCAGCTTCTAAGTGTGTTTGTTTTAAATAAGCCCAGCAAACGTAAGGGACAAAGCCAGAGAAGATAAAGATGAGATGATCTGTTAGCTCCTATCAGTTCCTCCCCGAAGCGAGCCCTCACAAAGCTTTGTAGTTTTACATGTCTGAAGCAACGGGGCTGCAGCAAGTCCCGAGGGACAGGGACGTGCCGCGGCCTGGTGAACTCCGTAGGGGAATTTTTCATTGTTGGCAACAGCGGGAAACACACATTTTATACACCAGAGCCATCACTGAGGCGGTTCGAGTCTACCAGCCTTTACCATCCAGAGCCTTTACCATCCCCCTTTGTCTGCGAGGGAATGATGGCCCGGGAACGACGCGGCTTGTGGCTGCTAAGTGGGGAATATTGAGGGAGGGTCAGTGGTGGTTGGTGGGGGAAAGACACGGCAGCGAGGAGAGAGGCGTCAATGGACAATTGAGAGGAACGGGCCTCAAAATCTCCCGGCAAAGCGAAACGTGCCACGGGGTCGCCACCCTGCCAGGTCACCCCACAGCCAGTAATATAAAATCAAGGAAAAAAAAAAAAATCAAGCGGGTTTACAATGGGAACACTGACACAGCCCCGGCAACACACAAAAGAGACTCTGAACGAAGCGAATAAGGAAACCCACACCTGGGAGGATGCAGTAGCAGAAGGAACCTTACCTCCATCTGCGATATTTCTGATGTTATTTTCACTACCTTCTTTTCCGTAATCCTAGAGGTGTTGGGAAAGAGAGAAACTGGTCAGAGCAGAGCCAGATCACGATGCTAAAGTGAAGTATGAAACTTTTAACCCCAGTCTAGGGTGTACGAGGGGGCAGGAAACACGCAACCCGGTGAAGGTGCAGCCATGGTTCCCCCGCGAGCCTAACCAGTGCCTCCAGTGCTCCCCAATTCCTCTGGCAACGATGGGAAGCTGGAAAAGACACAAGAACCAGCCCCACTCCCACCCGTGCTCTACAGGCTCGCAGGAACAACCAGCTGTTTAAGGCAAGAGAAACGTTCTCCGATTTGAGCGGGACGCTGCAGACACGTCTCAAAACGCCGGGTGGATATTACGAGCGAGAGGCCGCACGCAGACCTACGCGCCCCAGAATAACCCCCTGCCCATCCTACAGCTCTTAACAGTCACATTCAGCTCTTGTTAGAAGCCCAAAGCCTCGACTGCAAGCCCCAAAGAGCTTTATTCCTTTATGGCCCTCAAATACAAAGGGTTGTTCTGTTCTAGTTCATGGGACAGCCACAGGCAACTCTCCCCAGGTCAGCCCCAGCACCCCGCACCCAGGCTCCATTTCAAACACACACTTCCTGAACAATGTGCGGCTGACAACAGTGGGACCAGTAAAAAGCCCAAACGAAAATATAATGGAGGGGGCGTGCTCCAAAGTTTATGCTCCGAAAACAGAGCTCAGGCTCGAGGGGGGAAAACAAAAGAGGAAGAGACAAAGTTCGGAAGTTCCCAGGCTAAATGAAATAGCATCCTCCTCCTCCAAACAACTCCCATAAAACAGTGGGTCACAGCCAGCCTCATTAAGGTCGCCCATTTAGAAAAATGCCCTGCTTTTGTTCCAGATTCCTGGACAGGTTTCTCATTTTATGCCCTGAAAGGTAGTAATGGTTTAATGGCACTTTCACAGGAAGCAATTCTGCCTGGGAGCTGGGACCTGGCGCTGCCGGCGCTCGGCGGGCACAGGACGCCCCCTCCTGCCCACAAGCCCGGGGCTCGCTCGGGGCTCGTCCCTTCGAGCCACGGAGGCCAGAGCAGCCACGCAGACGGGACGGCCAGAGCACGGCATTACCCCACCGGGCTGAGGCAAGGGCCACAATCCCAACTCCAAGGCGCGCTGCGACCTCCTTTCAGCCCAAACTCCAACACGGGGCTGTAGGAAGCCGACGGGCGCCGGCCTTGCACCCCGCGGATTCGCGTTGTTCTACTCAGAAAGGATAGTTACACGTCAGGCGATTTTACAGGAGGCTCTTCCGCTTTGACGGGCGGCTCCACCGGCTTCTGCTCTTCTTCCTGCGGGTCAAGGAGTTGAGAGGAGGTCAGAGAATAAACAGCTGAGCAGGAGAGAAACACCGCAGCGGGGACGTCGGCAGCTCTCTTGGGTTCTCAGCGCTTTAAGAGGGACGCGCCTGCAATCCGGCCCACGCACACTTTGGGGTTCCTGCACCGTGCGTTTATCTCAGCCCGCAAAGGTGAGGCGCGCAGCGAGGAGCAGCGCTGCACGCTCCCAGCCCGGCAGGTCCCAACAGCCGCAGACTCTTCTTTTATCCAAAGTCTAATCCCTCCCCAGAAAGTCTGAGCTTCACAAGGCGTAGGAAATTATTCGCGAGACGTTCTCCAGCCGCCACGCGGAGCCAAAGAACATTGAAGCTACACCGTGCTCGCGCTCGATGCCCAGCATCGATCTGCTGAGACCCATCTCGCTCCCCCCCAAAGACTTTTTGTGAAACTGGGGAGAAAGCTTCCACATCCTCCCCCCGTCCCGGCCAAGTGGTGAAGAGCCTGGCAAGCTGGAAGAATTGGTTTCCGCTGGTGTTTTAGGTACAAAGCGCTTTCCCAGGCTGGATCTCCTCACTCCCCCGCCTCAGAACAACCTCTCCTGCTTTACGGCTCGCTCCCGCAGGCCAGGCAACTTTTTCTAACATGTTCTTTCTTAAAAGCACACCGCGGCCCGCCACATTTGCTGCTCAGCTCAGGACAAAACCACAGTGTGACACGGCGTGAATCCTGCTGCACGGGGACGGAACGACCCCGCTCTGAAGCCGGGAGAACCGCGATGCAGCCGGCGGTAGGTCGCACGCCGCCAGGCAAACCGGAACACCCCGCCGAGACCTCCAGCAGGGCGAGCTGCCCACAGGAACACTTACCTCTATTTCTTCTCCCAGCACATCTTCTTCGTTTGCTTCTTCTTCAGCTGGAAAACAAAACAACAGAGCAATTGCAGCAGTGATATCTTTGGTTTCTCGGATAAAGTCTCCTCTGAGAATTTTACTGGGGAAAGCAGGAAGCGAAGGCAGCTGGAATCACCGAATGGTTTGGGCTGGAAGGGACCTTGAAGCTCATTTGTTCCCCCCCTGCTCTGAGCAGGGACACCCCCCAGAGGTTGCTCCAAGCCCCGTCCAACCTGGCCTTGAACCCCTCCAAGCATGGGGCAGCCACAGCTTCTCGGGGCTGCCCGGGCCAGTGTTATTTTCTTACATTTCCAGGTAAGAGGAGACTCAAATTTATTTCCCACCCCGGTGCGGGAGCTCTTGCTCAGCCACGGATGAGTCAGAACAGACGCAGCATTAGACACACCAACAACACGTCCCATGCCCTTGTGTTAAACTCCAAGCTTTTAACACGGAGGCATTTGGGCAGAGTTTTCCAGGGAAACCACTTTTCTTTTGGAAGGTTCCTATTTTGAAGTTTCAGGGAGTAACTTGAGGAAATGGGGTATTCCTATCCTTTTGTATAAACTTTAGGATCATGGAATCGTCTAAGCTGGAAGGGACCATTAAGATCGAGTCCAACGATTAACCCAGCACTGCCCAAACCCCCACTGACCCACATCTGCCCAGCTTTTAAACCCCCTCCGGGGCTGGTGACTCCACCCCTGCCCTGGGCAGCCTGGTCCAAGGTTCTACAACCCTTTCACAGACTCACGGAATGGTTTGGGTGGGAAAGGACCTTAAAACTCACGCAGTGCCACCTCCTGCCCTGGGCAGGGACACCTCCCACCAGCCCAGGTTACTCCAATCCCCGGCCAACCTGGCCTTGAACCCCTCCAGGGATGGGGCAGCCACAGCTTCTCTGGGCAACCTGCGACAGGGGCTCACCCCCCTCACAGCAGAGTTTCTTCCTGATATCTCACCTAAATCTCCCCTCTTTCAGCTTAAAACCCTTCCCCCTCGTCCCATGGCTCCCCTCCCTGCTCCAGAGTCCCTCCCCAGCTTTCCTGGAGCCTCTTGAGGGACTGGAAGGGGCTCCAAGGTCTCCCCGGAGCCTTCTCTTCTCCAGGCTGAACCCCCCCAGCTCTCCCAGCCTGTCCCCACAGCAGAGGGGCTCCAGCCCTCTGATCATCTTCGCGGCCCTCTGCAAACTTGTTTCGGTGAAGAATTTTTTCCTGAGATCCATCCTAAACCTCCCCTGGCCACAACTCGAGGCAGTTTCCTCCTGTCCTTTTCAGGCACCTCAGATATTTTGCACAACATTTTACCCAAAGCGGCCGCTGTGCCCCAACCCACGAGAGGTCACGGCGAGCCACAGGCCGAGCGGTCGCGGTTCTTACTTTGAATACGCTGTTAGAGCCACACACCCAGAGCAGGGGTTCTGCTCTCCCCCAGGGTTCCCACACACACACGCCGAGAGCCCCCGGGCCAGCACCCGCGGAGCCCCGCGGCACCCACCGTGCTCCTCCAGGTACGCCTGGAGCCGGTTGATCAGATCCTGCTTGTTGCCCTTCGCCTCCAGGCCGCGGGCCAGGCACTCCTGCTTCAGCTCGGCCAGCTGCACGACACGAATGAATTAAAAAATTAAGAAGCACGTAAATAAAGGAGACAAATGGATTTTACTATTTTTTTTTTTTTTTTTTAGGAGCCACGAAGGCCGCTCCCCGCCTCAAACACCCGCCGCGCCCCTGGGCCGCCGGGCGTTAACCCGGGTGACCGGTTACCCCACAGGGCCTGGGGGAGGGTGGCTCTCACAGGCCGGCCCCGGCGAGGAGGCAGCCGCCGGGCGGGGTGAAGGCGGACCCGGGTACGGGGGTGGCGGCCGCGGGCCCCGCGCCGGGCGGAGACCCCCCGGGACGGTCCCCGGGGCGAGGGCAGCCGGCGGGAGTCCAGGACCCCTCCGCTGCCCCGGCCCGGCCAGGCCAGGCCACACTCCCCCGCGGCGGGACGCGAAGCCACGGCGGCCCCGCCGGTACCTTCAGCTTATGGAGCTCCACAGCCTCCGCCGCCATCTTGTCGCCCCCGCAGACCCCGCTGCCAACCCCGCCCCCGCCGAGCGCCTCTCGCCCAATCAGCGCCGCGCTTCCTGGGCCGGCGATTTCAAACCACTTCCCAACATCGCCTCTCGCGAGTGGCCAGGTTTGCCCCTCCTCCCGCGCCTTCCGCCCGCTATTGGCCTGCTAGCGTGCGAGGGGCGGGGCGGCGCTGAGCGACGGGCAGATCAACCAATGGAAGCGGGGAAACGCTGCCGAGCGGCCAATGGGGAGAGAGCGGGCCCAGCGCGGGGACTTCCTGGAGACGGGCCTGAAGGCGGGCAGGGTCCTGGCAACGGCCACGGAGCTGCCGGGTGGGCAGGGGTCTGCGAGGGGCCGGGCGATCGGGAACGGGAGGCTGCCAGGGGCCGAAGAGAGAGGGGCCCGGAGGGCTGCGAGGGGCCTGGGTTGTGAGGGCCGGGGAGGTAGGGCCAGGCTGTCAGATGACATCTCTGTGAGAGGCCTGAGGTGCGAGGGGACAGGACTGTGAGGGGACAGGGAGGAGGGGATGGGGCTGTGAGGGTACAGGGAGGGGAGGGTGGGCTCTGAGGTGCTGGGGATGCGGGGAGAGCGGGGCCAGAGGGCTGCGAGGAGCTGGGGGAGCGGGGAGAGCGGGGCCGGGGCTGTGAGAGCCCGGGGAGGGAGGGCCAGGCTGTGAGGTGACATTGCTGTGAGGGGCCTGAGGTGCGAGGGGACAGGATTGTGAAGGGGACAGGGCTATGAGGGGACAGGGAGGGAGGGGATGGGGCTATAAGGGGACAGGGAGGGAGGGGTGGGCTATGAGGGGACAGGGGTGCAAGGCCATGGTGGCAGGGCCGGGCTGTGAGGTGACATCCCTGGGAGGGGCCTGAGATGAGAGGGGACAGGGAGGGAGGGGACGGGGCTGTGAGGGGACAGGGAGGGAGAACTGAGCTCTGAGGGGCCGGGGGTGCGAGGCCATGGTGGCGGGGCCAGACTGTGAGGGCTGGGGAGGAAGGACCAGGCTGCGGGGGTGACATTGCTGTGAGGGGCCTGAGGTGCGAGGGGACAGGATTAGGAGGGGACAGGGAGGGAGGACTGGGCTGAAGGGACAGGGGGCTGAGGCCATGGTGTCAGGGACAGACTGTGGGGGACTGGGGGCGTGAGCAAAAGGGCCATGAGGGGACAGAGAGGGAGGCTGAGCTCTGAGGGGCCAGGGCTGTGAGGGGAGCAGGCGTACCCGGCCCTGGGGAGGACAATATTCCCCCCCGAGGGAAAGGATCTGTCATGGTTTCCCGGCCCCACGTCTGCCTTAGGGCTGAGGAGCCAGGCTCATGGTGAAGGGGGGGAACACTGGGGAGAGCGGAGCCTGTCCTGGGGCGGCTCTGACTTTGTTCCCAGCGTTTCTGGTGACTGGGGGTGAGCTCCTTTCTTTCCTCCTTGCCCTTGTGTTCCTGTCCTTAAGGCTGAGATGCGGAGTCACTCATTAGGGAGCTGGCATCAGGGGTGTGTTGGGGTTCAGCACTTGGGAAGGCCGGGGTGAAGAAGTGTTGCAGGAAGATCGTGGATCTGGGGCTCTGCCAAGAGCCCTGAACTGGGTTAGGAATTGCAGAGATTTGGGGAAAGCCTCTCTGAGGAGACCTCTAGAAGCGCCATTTGTCTTCTGCAGGATGAACGTCGGCGTGGCACACAGCGAGGTGAACCCCAACACGCGGGTGATGAACAGCCGGGGCATCTGGCTGGCGTACGTCATCTCCGTGGGGGTCCTCCACATTGTTCTCCTCAGCATCCCCTTCTTCAGCATTCCCGTGGTCTGGACGCTCACCAACGTCATTCACAACCTGGTGAGTGACACCCCCCCCTCCGCCCCTGGGCCGGAGAGCATGCAGGGTGGCCTTCGCTGGGGATGGCTCGGTGTCCCGTCACTCCTACAGGGCACCGAGGGAAAGTCTAGGGGGCTGGCGCTGAAAGGTCCTTCGCTCGGGAAACAGCACAAAGCCCATTTCTGTGCCAGCAGCAGCCTGTCCTGGGCTTGCTTTACGTCTCCTCTCCCCTTGGAACCTGCAGGTCATGTACCTGCTGCTGCACACGGTGAAGGGGACCCCGTTTGAGACCCCGGACCAGGGCAAGGATCGTCTCCTCACGCACTGGGAGCAGATCGACTATGGGACACAGTGCACCTCGTCGCGCAAGTTCCTCAGCATCTCGCCGGTAGTGCTGTGAGTGCCGCTGAACGAGGCGGGAGGGTGCAGGAGAGAGTCTGGGGTGTGCGGTGTGACCGTTGAGCTTCTGTCAGCACAGCTGCCCCGGCGGGGATGGGCCCAGGGGCTGGAGAGGAGGGTTCCCCAGCTGCGAGGTGCTGTTTTGGGCAGGAAACGCCAGCGAGGCATATGAAATCCCCCCCCAGTGCCAGCAGCGGCGAGGGTGGGAGCGACACTGAGCTCACCCGGGGTCTCCCTCTCCCCCTGCCCAGGTACCTCCTCACCAGCTTCTACACCAAATACGACCCTGCGCACTTCGTCATCAACACGGCCTCCCTGCTCAGCGTCCTTCTGCCCAAGCTGCCCCAGTTCCATGGCGTGCGGGTCTTTGGCATCAATAAATACTGAGACACGGCGAGCTCAGCGCTTCCAGCGGAGCCGGGGACGCCAGCGCGGCGCGAGGCACCGGCTGGAGAGAAGGGTGAGGCGGGCAGGGGCCGCTCCAGCTGTTCGTAAGGTTCCTCCATCTCCAAGGAGGAGCAATCTCCTCAGTGAAGAGAGAAGCGCAGACGCGCAGTCTGGAGCAAGCGGTTGTCACACGTGCGTGTTTCCTTTGAGGTAACCTCCGTGTAACCCCGCAGAAAGCACCTGCGAGGGGAGAACTGCGGACTGCGGGGGGAAGAGTCGTCCCCCTACACCTCCCTCGTCCTCGTGTTTTCTATGTTCCCACCATAATAAAGAACTTGAGAACGACAGGAGCAGCGTCCCGACAAGTGGGAACAGCTCACGCCTCCCGCCCTCCCCGCACAGACCAGCCAGACTCCTTCAAACCGTACTTTTAATTTAACAAAAGTGATAAGAAAGAAGTACACTACCGTTTAAAACCCAGCTGCTCCGCTCTGGGAGTACAAAAAAGGTTAGTGGAAAGCAACGGTGGCGCCTACGGCAGCAGTTTCGGGAGCGTTTCAGCCCAGGCAGGGGCCGGCTTGGCCCCGCTGGGGCTGGTGGCAGCCTGGGGAGCCTCGCGTGGCCCCCGAGGGCTGTCACTCCCCGTCAAGGACCAGCCCGGCCCACGGTGTGGAGCGCCGGGAACCACTAAACGCTCGGTGAGGTGCCGGAGAGACATTTCTCGGCAAAAAACACTCGCAGCACAGTTTCGGCAGTGGCCCCTGAGCAGCTCCTGCCGTTGCTTTTTTCTTTTTTTTTTTTTTTTAAAAAAATAATGCTCTTGGTCCCCAGTGCTGAGAGAAGGGGACGAGGGTCCCCGGAGCCAAACTGGGGCAGGAAAAGCCAAAGTGGCGTGGCCAGAGGCGCTGGGGCCGCGCTGGGAGGAGGAAGAGGAGGAGGAGCGTAGCCAACATACGCGGCTGTACGAACAGAAAGGGGCCGTGCGCAGTAATAAATAGCTCGGGGCGAGCAAAAAAAAAAAAAAAAAAAAACAAAAAAAAAAAACGGAACAAGCTGCTTAAAAAAGAAATATGCAAACGGCGCTGGCAGAGGCTGCCCCCCAGGGGGGACTCACGTGAGTCCCCCAATAGCCCCCGGTGGCTTTGGCCCCGCGGCTGAAGGAGCAGCAGCGGCTCAGGGTGGGGGGTTTCCCTCCCCAGCACCAGGCGTCACCTGAACGTTTACAATAACCCTGAAGAAATGCGGCAGCCGGTCCGTCCGTCTGTCCGTCCGTCCCGGCTGCCCCGCGCCCCGCCGGGCTCTTTGGTACAGCTGGCGCCAAGGCACAGCTCCTCCCGCTCGCCCCGGCGGCCCACAGCCTCCCTGCTCACTTCAAAGAGAGAGATTCCTTCTTTTTTTTTTTTTTTTAAAAAAAAAAAAAAAGAAAAATAGATTTTTTTTTATTCGAAAGAGCCCTTTTTCGTGCCCAGCAGAATCCGCTCAGCGCTGGAACGGCCGACGCACCTTCTTCCGCCTCTTGTGCTTCGTCTCGCCCTTGGGGACTGTGCCCTCCGCCCTGGGGGGAGCCCCGGGGGGGGATGCTGCCGCCGGGGGGGCGGGGGGCGGCGGGAAGGGCCCCCCAGGCATCGCTCCTGAGCTCCCCTGAAAGACGCGGGTGAAGAAGTCCTGCAGGTCGGCGGCCGAGGTGGGGCTGCCCTTGGAGGCGCTTCTGCAGCGGGGGGAGGAAAGGGGAATTTGGGGGGGCTGGGCTGAGCTCGGAGCTCCCCCTGCCCCCCCACCCCGGATGGGGGCCGGGCCCCAGCTGGTGCCGTGTCCCATCACTGACCTCTGCCGCCCGGCCGGGCCGGCATTTCTGGCGCCAAAGGAGATGTGGTAGGGGACGCGGTGGGTGTCGGGGGAGATCCCCACACGCTGGCAGCCGGCCCACTCTGCCGGGAGAGACGCGGCCACCGGTCAGGGTCATGCTGCCCCCGGCACAGGGGGGGGTGACAGCCAGCGGCCCCCACACAGGGCCAGGGGTGGGGGGCTGTGGAAAGCAGCACCCACCCGTAATGTCGTAGATCTTCCCCTCCATCATGGCGAAGTAGGTGATCTTCAGCCCCAGCAGGCTGGACTCGGCCCAGAAATCGCCCTCCTCGGCGGGGTGCAGCACCCCGCACTCGGCGCAGTACCGGGCGCTGAGGGGGTCCCGGTCCATCTCGAACCTCCTGCGGCAAGGGCAGGTGTTTCTGAACCCCCCTCTCACTGCAGGGCCCCCCCAGATGTGGTGCCCCCCACCCGCGGCACCTACTTGTGCTTGCCCTGGCACTTGCTGCACATCATGGTGTTCATGGCCTCCTTCAGGTCGTCCTGCAGCCGGCTCAGGAACTCGCTCATGGACCTCGTCAGCTCGCTCTCCGCCATCCGCTTCCTGCGGAGGGAGGGGAACCGGGCTCAGACCCTGCGTGGGGCAGGGGGGGGTCCCCGCAGCCTCCCCGTGTCCCGTCCTCCCCCTGGCGTCACCCACTCACATCTCATACTCCTTCCTCCTCTCGGGGCTGCTGACGATGTCCCAGGCCGCCCGCAGCACCTTGAACGCCGCCTCCGCCCGCGGGTGCTGGTTCTTGTCCGGGTGGACCTGGGAGAAGCCGGAAACCTCAGCGCCGTCTCCCAGGGGTGGGGGGACACCCACCACCCAGAGACACCCCCCCCACCCCACCCCCCTGCCCAGCACACACCAGCACCGCCAGTCGCCGATAGGCTTTCTTCAGCTCGGCCTCCGACGCCGTGGCCTCCACGCCCAGCACCTGGAAGGGGTTCAGCTCCTCCTCGGGCACCTCGGCCATGGCCAGCAAGCGGCTCACCTCCTCCTCGGAGCCGGCAGGAGCCCCCCCGGCCCCCAGCCCGTCCCCTCCGGCCACCCAGGGGGGAGCTCGCCGCCTCTGCAACCAGTCCCAGAGGTAGCGGCAAGTCCGGCTCTCCCCGAGGAGCCCCCACGTCCTGCGGAGCACGGCCACGTCCAGGAGGGCTAGGAGCCGGGCTACTTGCCGGCTGCTGCCCAGCCGATGGGCGCCAGTGGCCAGCGCGGCAGCGCAGAGGCGCCAGCAGAGCCGCAGGCTGCCCAGCAGCAGCATGAGGAGGAGGAGGAGGAGGGCGCAGAGCATCCAGAGCAGGCGGAGGAAGAGCCCTGCCCCAGCCCGTAGCCACCGGGCTGCCCTCAGGCAGCTGCTGCGGGCCCGCTGGCCTACTCGCCGGCCCCAGCCCCGCACGCCAGCCCGCGCCCAGCACAAGTCCCCAGTGCCCAGGCGGCAGCAGGAGCAGAGCAGCCACCCGCCGGCCTCCGCGCCCAGCCTGCGCGCCCGGGCCAGTAGCCCCCGGGCCAACAGCCCCTGGCAGCCAGCTGGCTCCTCCACCGGCCCCGGCAACTCGCTGTCGTCCCCGCGGCTCCTCTTCCGCACCGGCCGCTGCCGCTTGCCCTCGCGCCGGCCGCTCTCCTCCTTCCCCGAGCGCTGCCGCTGCCGCCTCCGCGTCCTCCGGCTCTTCCCCGCGCCCTCCTCGCTGGCTCCGTCCTCCTCACCTGGCCGCGGTGGCTCCGGGGGGGCAGCAGTGTCCCGGTGATGGCAGGACAGGCTGCAGGATCCGTCGCGCCGCTCAGGACTCAAGGGGGCAGCCGGTTCCCCCTGGTAGCGGCAGGTGCAGCCGGGGCCGGGGAAGGGCAGGTCGGTGGCGTCCCCCAGGCCGCAGCTCCCGTTCCAGGCAGCGCTGCCCCCCCCGCCGCTCCCGGGGGGCTCCGGGCTCCAGCCGGGGCCGTCGCTCCCTTCATCCGCTGCCGTTTCCCGGTACCGGGGCTGCTCCATCCCGGCGGCCCCGCTGGCCCCGGCCGGGCCTAGGTCACAGCCATCCTGCCGGGCCCTGGAAACGAGAGTGGGGTCAGCGCGGCCCCGACCGGTACCGGGGACCCCCGCACCGGCCCCGGGAACCCCCTAGCCCAGCCCCGGTGATGCCCAACCTGGCCCCGGGAACCTCCGACAACGGCCCCAGGTCCCCCTTGGCCCAGCCCCGGTGATCCCCAGCCTGGCCCCGGGAACCCAACGGCCCCGGGACCCCCGCCCCCCGAACCGGCCCCGGAACCCCAACGGCCCCGGGACACCCGTGGCCCAGCCCCAGTGATCCCTAGCCCGGCCCCGGGCCCCCCCCGACCAGCTCCGGGTGCCCACGGAACATCCCCCCCCCCTCCCCGAGGCCGATTTCGGGGGATTTCACCCTAAAGGCGGCGCTCGGAGTCCCGCCGCGGCCTGTCCCGCCGCGGCCCCCCCGCACCCCGGGGCTGGCGGGGACCGACAGGGACCCCGGGGGGGTTTGGAAGGGGGGTGGGGGTGGGGACTCACCGCGCCGGTGCCGGCGGGGGGGGGGTCGCCGCCGCCTCCCGCCCCCCCCCGGGGTCCCTCAACCCGCCTCACTTCCGCCTTCCGCCCGCGCGCCGCCCGCCGCCACCTCCTACTTCCGGGAGGGGCGTGGCCTCGGCCCCCGCTGCGGCCCCGCCCTCTTAAAGGGGCAGCGCCCCCTCCGTTCCCCGGGGGGAGCCCCGCGTCCTGCGCTGACCCCCGTCACGTGACCCCCGGGCACAAAGCGCCTCTGTCCCGGACCGGGGGCATCGGGGGGGCCCCGCCGCCCCCCCACACCCCCCCCCCCTCCCCGGTCCCGGCCCCACCGCCCCCGCGCGGGACCCCCAGCGGCCCCTCCCCGCCCCGGGCCCGCCCCCGCCCCCGGCCGGGCCCCGCGGCCCGGCCCGGCCCCACCGCGACCCCCGGCTCCGGCGGCGGCAGGGTGAGTCCCGGGAGGGGCGGCGGGACCCGGCGGAGCCCCCACACGCCCCCCCCCGACCGGCGCCCCCCAGCCCCGACAGCCCGGACCCCGCTCCCAGCGCCCCCTCCCAGTGCCCCCAGTAGCTCCCGGTGCCCTCAGCTCATTGTCCCCAGCCGCTCCCAGTTCCCCCTCCCAGTAGCTCCCAGTGCCCCCAGCTCGCTGTTCCCAGTGCCCCCTCCCAGTGCTCCCGGTGCACCAGTTCACTGTCCCCAGTCGCCCCCAGTAGCTCCCAGTTCCCCCTCCCAGCGCTCCCAGTAGCTCCCAGTTCCCGCTCCCAGTGCCCCCAGTAGCTCCCGGTGCCCGCAGTTCACTGTGCCCAGCCGCTCCCAGTTCCCCCTCCCAGTAGCTCCCAGTGTCCCCAGCTCGCTGTTCCCAGTGCCCCCTCCCAGCAGCTCCCAGTCGCTCCCAGTTCCCCCTCCCGGCGCTCCCAGTAGCCCCCAGTTCCCCCTGCTCGTAGCTCTCGGTGCCCCAGTTCACTCTCCCCAGTAGCTCCCAGTGTCCCCAGTTCACTGTTCCCAGTTCCCCCTCCCAGTCGCCCCCAGTTCCCCCTCCCAGTGCTCCCAGTAGCTCCCGGTGCCCCAGCTCGCTGTTCCCAGTGGCTCCCAGTTCCCCGGTTCCCTGTCCACAGTCACTCCCAGCGCTCCCATTGCCCCCAGCCCCCCCCAGCAGCTCCCCACCATTCCCAGTTCCCCCCCAGCGTCCCCCAGTCCCCCCAGCCCAGTTCCCCCCCTAGATGTGCCCCCCCCGCGGTGCCGCTGCCAGATGTGGAGGCGGCGGGGGTGGGGGGGGGAGGTTGCGGGGCCGCAGCAAGGGCTCAGCCCCCCCCCGCCCCCCAGCCCCCCCCCCGGGCGATGGAGGCCGGCACCCCCCCTGCGCCCCACTGCGCCCTGGAGCCCCCCCCGCCCCACGAGCCCGTCCCCGCCGCCCTCTGCGCCCTCGGGGCCCTCTGCGGGCTGCTCTGCGGGTGCTTCGGTACGGGGGGGGCATGGATGGGGGGCATATGGGGGGACACAGGTGGGGGCTATGAATGGGAGGCGGGGAGGGTCACCGGGGGGGGCGCAGATGGGAAGTATGGATGGGGGGCACAGGGGGGGTATGAATGGGGGGCACAGGATGGGGGGCACGGGGTGGGGGCAGCATGGATGGGGCTATGGATGGACAGAGGGCACTGGGGGGGCAGAGAGGGCGTGGATGGGGGTGTATGGATGGGGGGGGCACTGGGGGGGGGCACAGCTGGAAGTATTGATGGGGGGCAGAGAAGGGGCTCACTTGGGGGGCACAGCAGGGACAGAGGGAGGAGCTTTGCAGGGACAAGGTGGGTGGGGGACAAGGAGAGGGATGCCGGGGGGGCCGGGGGGGGAGCAGAGCGCAGCCCTGGGGCTCACCGTGAGGCAGCCCCCAGTGACACCCCCCGCCAGAGGGGATGGCACAGGGGCTGCGGTGGGGCGCAGCCGTGGGGCAGCCCCCGGTGACACCCCCGCGCCGCCCCAGGCTACCGCTGCTTCAAGGCCGTCATGTTCCTCTCGGGGCTGCTCTTCGGCTCCACCGTCATCTTCCTCCTCTGCTACAAGGAGCGGGTGCTGGAGACGGAGCTGAGCCTGGAGGCCAGCGCGGGCATCGCCCTGGCCATCGGGCTGCTCTGCGGGCTGGTCACGCTCCTGCTGCGCAGCGTGGGGCTCTTCACCACCGGGCTGCTGCTGGGGCTGCTGCTGGCCACCGCCGCCCTGGTGACGGTGACGCCGGCGGCGCCGCCGCCGCCGAGCCCCTGGGTGCCGGCGGGGGGTTTGCTGGGGCTGGCACTGCTCTGCGCCCTGCTGGCCCTGCGGTGGCCCAAGGCGGTGACCGTCCTGGCCACCGGGCTCTGCGGCGCCGCCGCCGTGGTGGTCTGCGCCGATTACTTGGCGGAGGGGCCGGCGCTGGCGCTCTACGTGCAGCAGCGGCTGCGGCTGGCGCCCGCCGGGGCCCTGTGCTGGCGGAGCTGGGCCCTGCTGGGGGCTTGGCCCGCGCTCGGCGCCCTCCACGTCCTGCTCCAGTGGAAGGTGACGGCCCGCGGGTGCTCCCACGGACAGGGTGAGCCGGGGGCACCCACCCACCCACGGGGAAGATGGGGGGGGTGAGGGGGGAGAAGGTGGGGGAGGGGGTGCCAGGGGATGGGGGGGTGGGATGGGGTTGGAATTGGGATGGGATGTGAGGGGGATGGGCACGGGGATGGAGATGGGATGGGATTGGGATGGGGTTGGGATAAGGATGGGGATGGAGATGGAGACAGGACGGGATGGGGACGGGATGGGATGGAGACAGGGATTGGGATGGAGACGGGATGGGATTGGGATGGGACGGGGATGGGGACGGGATTGGGACTGGAATAGGACGAAGAGGGGGACGGGATGGGGATTGGGATGGGGACTGGGATGGGGACAGGATGGGATTGGGACAGGGATGGGGATGGGGATTGGGATGGGGACTGGGATGGGACGGAGAGGGGGATGGGATGGGATTAGAATGGGACAGGATGGGGATTGGGATGAGGATTGCAACAGAGAGGATTGGGATGGGGATGGGGACAGGCATTGGGATGGGACGGGGATGGGGACGGGATTGGGATGGGGACAGGGATGGGGACTGGAATAGGATGGAGAGGGGGATGGGAGGGGATTGGAATGGGACAGGATGGGATGGGACAGGGATGGGGATTGCAATAGGGATAGGATTGGGACGGGGATGGGATGGGACAGGGAGGACGGGAAGGGAAAGTGATGGGGAGGGGGATGTGGCTGGTGCTGGGGGGGGGTGGGGACCACAGCGGGGACAGGATGGGGACGGGGATGACCGTGGGGACAGGGGTGTCACTGGCGGGGGGGGGGTCGTTCCCCACAGCCCCCCTCGTCCGGAGGCAGAAGCGGCTGCAGCCGCCGCGCATCCGGCAGAAGGCGGCCAAGCGCGGGCAGAGCCTGGCCCCCCCCGAGGGCACCTACCGCCGCAAGCCCCCCCCCGTCCAGCGCTACGCAGGCGACGTGCTGGCCCCGGTGAGTCCGCGTCCCGGGGGGGGGGGGAGGGGGTCATGCCGGTGGCCGTGGGGCCACGCTGACCCCCATGTGTGTCCCCCCCCCAGAGCTACATCCGGAGCCTGCGGGACCGGCAGCTGGAGAGTGGGACCATGCCGGGCCCCCCCGCCGCCGACGGCAGCCCTGCTGCCCCCCCCCGCCGCCCCTGAGCCCCCGCGACGTGCCTTGGGGGCCCCCGGCCCCCCCCCACCCCGTTCCCACTGTGCCTTCCCCTTTAAATATGCAAATTAGGTGCCTGATGCCCCGCCCCCTGGGCGTGGCCTAAGCGGGGAAGGGGGGGGGGTCCCCCTGGTGGTGGGGCAAAACCAGTGCCCCCCCCCCCCGACCTGCCCCACAGCTGCCAGCCCCATAACCTGCCCCACGGAGGGGAGAGCCTGGGGAGAGCTCCTTCCCAGCCTCTGACGTGGGGGGGGGGGGGGGAAGAGGCGGGGGAAGGGGGGTGCCCCCCTAAAACCAAGCCCCGCATTTATTTTTGTAGGACCTACCCAAACCCTGCGCACAGCCCCGGGCCCAGCCCAGCTCCCCCCCTCCACAGTCGCCGGGGGGGGTCCCAAAAGCCTTAACCCCACCGTGGCGGGGGGGTGTGTGTCTCTCCCTGCCATGGAGCCCCCCCGGCCCCCCAGCCCTGCCCTGAGTCCCCCCCCCCCGGGCTTGTAGGGGGGATGATGCCTTAAGGAGTTGGGGGGGGGGGCAGCATGAGCCCCCCCAGTGCTGCCAGGAGACCCCCCCCTCGGCACCCCCGGAGGTGCCACCAGCCCCGGGGAGGGGGGGGGGCTCTGGGGACCCAAACACTCGGCCATGCGGCACCCACACCTCCTGGCGAGAACCCCCCCTAGCGCCCCCATCACTGCCGGGGTAGGGCGGGGGGGGTCCGACCAGCCCCTGCCCCCCCACCCCCCCACCCCTCCATGGGCTCAGCAGTGGGGCAGGGAGGGGGGGTCTGCCATCCCCATGTGTCGTTCCCCCCCCAGCTCCCCGAGGCCGGGAAAGGCAGGACGGAGCCCCCGGCGCCGGGTCACTACTGCAATTTTATTATTGCATGATTTTTAAAAATAAAGGGAGAGAGAGAGAGAGAGGGGCTGTAACACAGAACACGAGGGGCCGGGGAGGATGGAGGAGGCGGGGGGGGGGTGGTGGTGGGGGGTGTGTCGCCGCCCCACCCCAAATAAAATTTAAAAAAAAAACAACAACAAAAAAAAAAACAAACAAAAAAACCCAACCCCAACCCCAAAAACCCACCCCAAGGAGAGAGGGATCCGAGAGACGCCGGGTTTCAAAGCTGGGGAAAAAACCAAAACAAAAAAACAACCCCCAACCGCCGGCACCCGGGGCTGGGCTGGGCAGGGAATGCCAGGGAATCCCCCCGCCCCCCCCCCCCAAAATCCCCCTCCCCTCCCAAAAAAACCCCTTACAAGTCCAGCTCCAGGTCCCGCAGTTCCTCCTCCAAGGCTTTCCTGCGCCCCAGCTTCTCCAGCTGCTCTTTGGTGGGCTGCTTGATCTCCCCGGCCTCCAGCCGCTGCCGCAGCTCCTCCACCTGCCGCAGCTTCTTCTTCAGGTTCTTCACCTTCCTGCTCTTCTCCGAGGCGGGGGGTTCCCCCGCCGAGGCGGGGGCTGCGCCGTCGCAGGCCGGCTGCGGCGCGGCCGCCCCCCTGTCCCCGCCGTCGCCCCCCGCCAGAGAGGCCTTTTCCAGCGCCTGGATCAGTCCGTCCGTCTCCCGCTCTCCCTTCTCCTGCTGCTGCTTCCTCTTCTCTTTGCGTTTCAAGTTCCTTTTGGCCGCTTTGGACAGTCCCGTCTCCCCGCTCTCGGCTTTGCCGGGCTGTTTGCCGGGCGGCGCGGTGGCGGCGGCAGCGGCGACCTCCAGGCTGAGCCCCGGGGGCAGCTCGGGTTTGCTTTTGAAAAACTTCACGTATTTATTCTCGTACCTGCGCAAAACAAGAGGCCGTGAAGGCGCCCGCTCCCCGGCAGGGCCCCGGCATGGGGCCGAGCACCCTGTCCCGGTGCCAAAGACCCCGGCGCGGTGACAAACACCCCGTCGTGGTGCCGAAGACCCCATCGCGGTATCAAAAGACCCCCCTCAGGCGGCCAAAGACCCCATCGTGGCACCAAAGACCCCGTCGCAGGACACCCCATCGCGGCACCAAAGACCCCGTCGCGGCACCAAAAGACCACCTCAGGCAGCCAAAGACCACCTCAGGCAGCCAAAGACCCCGTCGCGGTGACAAAGACGCCATCATAGCGCCAAAAGACCCTGTTGCGGCGCCAAAAGACCCCGTTGTGGCACCAAAGACCCTGTCACGGTACCAAAAGACCCCGTCACGGGGCCAAACATCCCGTTGTGGTGCCGAAGACTCCGTCGCGGCACCAAAAGACCCTGTTGTAGTGCCAAAGACCCCGGCGCGGCACCGAGCACCCCATCATGGGGCCAAAGACCCCACCGTGGTACCAAAGACACCATCGTGGCGCCAAACACCCCATCATGGGGCCAAAGACCCCACTGTGGCACCAAACACCCCGTCATGGTGCCAAACACCCCGTCACTGCACCCAACACCCCGTCGCTGACCCCCAGGAGCGCCGCAGCAAACCCCCCCGCCGCGGAGCAGCCCCCATGCCCGGCTCTCCCCGGGGGGCAGCCGCCCCCGGCGCGGGCCAGGGCTGCCGAGCTCCGCGCCCCCGTAGATACTGGGGGTCCTCCTGGCGTTACGGGGTAGCGGAGGGACGACGGCCGGGACCCGCAGGGCGGCCCCGGGGCTGTGGGTGGATACGTACCGGCAGGACACGGCTTATGGGGGGAGGGTGAGGGGGTCGGAATTGCTCGGGCACCTGGAAAGAGACTTGAGACCTCAAGACGGAACCCGGCACCCGCAGCCCCCGGGAGCCGAGCTCGGGGAGCCTGGGGACAGGAGGGAACAGGCCGGCAGCTCCGCGGACCCCAGCCCCGCTCTGGGGACACCCCCTGTGTCCCCCCCCTGCCCCGACCGCCTGCCCCACTTACACCGGCACCTCCTCCTGCGGCACGTAGCCCTCCTTCACCCGCCGCTGCTTCCGCCAGGTGCCGTCGGGGCGCTGCGTCGAGGCGATGTACTTCCCTGCCGGGACAAAAGCCGTCAGCTGGGGGCCCCCGGGGCACCCCACAAGTGCCCTAGGCCACCCCACAGGGGCCCTGGGACACCCCACGCACCCTATGGGAGCCCTGGAACACCCCGCAGGGGTCCCAGGACACCCCACAGGGACACACAAAACACCCCACAGGGGTCCCAGGACACCTCATACACCCCACAGGGACCTCAGTACACCCCATGGGGGCCCCATAAGATCTCCCACACCCCACAGGGGTCCCAGGACACCCCACAGGACCCCCAAAACACCCCACAGGGACATCAAGACACCCCACACCCCCGCCAAGGGCCCCCATAAGATCTTCCGCACCCCACAGGGACCCCATACACCCCACAGGAGCCCCAAAACACCCCATGGGGGTCCAGGGACACCCCACATGCCCCCCAGCGGCCCCAGGACACCCCACAGGCCCCCTCCTGCCCCAGGACTGGGGTAGGGACAGCAGGACACCACAGACCCCGGGGTGGGGGGAAACGAGGTGGGTCCAGCCCCATAGAGACAGGGAAGCCAGGACCTGCCCTAAAGCAACGAGCTGGGGGCGGGGGGGGGATAGAAGGGAGCGTGGAAAGCTCGGGGGGGCAGCGCCCAGCCCCACAGAGATGGGGCCACAGCCCAGCCCCATGGGGCACGGGAAGCCCCCAACATAGGGACAGGGGACGGGCCCTGCCCCACAGAGATGGCGCAGGCCCCACAGACAGTAGTGGGCATGGAGGTGAGCCCTGCCCTATAGATTCGCAGGGGGGACCGCCAGTGCTATAGGGAGTGCGGAGTCCCCCCCCACAGGAGCAGGGGACGGCACCTTCCCCAGAGAGATGGGGCAGGCCCCACGGACTCCGGGGGGCGTGGAGGTGGGCCCTGCCCTATAGATTCGCGGGGGGGACACCAGCCCTATAGACAGTGAGGAGCCCCCCCATAGGGGCAGGGCCCTGCCCCACAGAGATGGGCTGGCCCCACAGACACTAGAGGGCACGGAGGTGAGCCCTGCCCTATAGATTCGAGGGGGAGACCCCAGCCCTATGGGGAGTGGGGAGCCCCTCCCACAAGGGGCAGGGCCCTGCCCCACAGAGATGGGGCAGGGGGTCGCAGGCCCCACAGACACCGGGGGGGCGCCTGCCCCACACGGAGCGGGGATGGGCCCTGCCCTATGGATTCGGGGGATGGAGTGGGGGGACACGACACCCCCCAACCTCACGGGGGCCCGGCCCAGCCCCACGGAAGCCGCCCGCCCCACGGCGCCGGGCCAGGCCTCACTCACCGGTCTCATCAGTCACATAGGGAGTCGCCATCTTGCGAGCGCGACACACTTCCGGCTTCCCCTCGACCCCGCCCCGGAAGTGACGACGACCCGGGTGTGCCTGAGGAGGGTGGTGGTGGGGGAACCGCCGTAAAGGGATGGGGGCGGCCATTTTGTTTTTAAAGGGGCCGCGCCTGCGGTTTCACCCAACCCCCAAACCGCCACCGCCGTCCCCGATCGCACCCCGAGATACCCCGGGGAGGAGGAAACAGTGTCGGCGGGGATGCGGTCCCGGGGGATGCCCGGAGGGGGGTTCCCCTTCCCCCCCAGGCACCCCCCCGGGACCGCGCCCCCGCCCCGAGTGGGTTGGGGGTCTCGGGTGGGTTGGTAGCCCCGTGGCTAGTGAAAGCAGCGTACCCGGTTGCCCCCCCCGCCCCGGACCCCGTTGCCGTCAGGGCTTTCCCCATCATCGTCATCATCATCATCATCCCCCTCCTCCACCGACGGCACGTGCGGCCGGTACCGGCCCCGCCCCGTCGGGCCGTGATGTCACGGGGCCGGGCCGGGCCCATCCGCTGCGGGACCCGCCAGGTACGGACCAGGAACCCGCACCGGGGTAGGGGCGACTCCTACCGGGAAATACCGGGCTGGAACAGGCAGTACCGGGCTGTAATGGGCTCTACCGGGCGGTACCGGGGCTCTACCGGGCTCTAATGGGCTGGACCGGGGCTCTACCGGGCTGTAACGTGCTCTACTGGGCGGTACCGGGGTTCTACCGGGCTGTGATGGGCTCTACCGGGGCTCCACCGGGCAGTACCGGGCTATAACGGGCTATAACGGGCTGGACCGGGGTTCTACCGGGCGGTACTGGGCTATAACGGGCGGGACCGGGGCTCTACCGGCCAGTACTGGTCTCTACCGGGCTGAAATAGGGTCCACTGGGGCTTTACCGGGTAGTACTGGGCTCTACCGGGCTGTAATGGGCTCTACCGAAGCTCTACCGGGCTGTGATGGGCGGGACCGGGGCTCTACCGGGTTCTACTGGGCTGTAACGTGCTCTACCGGGATGTAATGGGCGGGACCGGGGCTCTACCGGGCGATACCGGGCTTTGATGGGTTGGACCGGGGCTCTACCGAGGCTCCACCGGGCTGTAATAGACGGGACTGGGGATCTACCGGGTTCTACCGGGCAGTACCGGGCTGTAATGGGCAGGACCGGGGTTCTACCGGGCAGTACCGAGCTATAACGGAATGGACCGGGGCTCTACGAGGCTGTAATGGGTTCTACCGGGCTGTAATGGGCTCTACCGAGGTTCCACTGGGCTGTACCGGGCTGTGATGGGCTGGACCGGGGCTCTACCGGGGCTCTACCGGACTGTAATGGGCTCTGCCGGGGTTCTACCGGGCTGTAATGGGTGGGACCCAGGCTCTACCGGGCTGTAACGTGCTCTACCGGGGTTCTACCGTGCTGTAACGCGCTCTACCGGGCTGTAACGGGCGGCACCGGGGCTCTACGAGGCTGTAATGGGCTCTACCGGGCTATAACCGGCGGGACCGGGGCTCTACCGGGCAATACCGGGGCTCTACTGGGCTATAACCGGCGGGACCGGGGCTCTACCGGTCCGTGCGGGGGAGGGGGGGGGGACCGGGAAGGGGAAGGAAGAGGCACCGGGGATGCTCGAGGTGTTCGGGGGGGGGGGGGGCGGCGTTCCGTGTCCCCCGGTACCCGGTCCCTTGGCGGGACTGGGCGGTTCCGGGTGTCACCGGTGGGTGACATGGCGCGTGTCACCCTACCGTCTCGTCCGGGGGGGGGGGTGGGGGGTGGGGAAGGAGGGGGGGGAATGTCCCCCACGTCACGGTGCCACCCACGGGTGACGCCTGGCCGGGGTTCAAAGCTCAAAGGCGGGGGCCCGCACACGCGTGACGTTGGCGTGTGGGTTCGCGTGGGCAGATGGCGGCGAGGGGGGGGGGAGGCGGGAAAGGGGGTGCGTTGGGGGCGTCCGCCCCCAACGCACCCCCTTTCCCGCCTCCCCCCCCCCAAAGAGGTGTGGGCGTCCCCGTGTCACACGTGTCACGCATGTCACACGTGTCGCAGGTGGCCATGGAGAGCCGGGAATGGGCCACCCTCAGCCCCCAGGAGTTTGCCCAGCTGCAGCAGTACCTGGACTGTGAGTTGCGGGGGACACACACGCGACACGCATTGGGGGGAACCCCCCCCCTCCGACTGGCCCCGCACACGCCTGCGGGTGGCTCTACACGCGTGTGCCTGCGTGTGGGCGGCTTGACACGCTTGTGTGGACGCGTGGGGATGGCTTCACGTGTCTGAGGGGGGCTTTGCACGCGTGTGCATGCGTGGGGACGGCCTCGTGTGTCTTTGTGCACGCGTGTGGGTGGCTCTACATGCATGTGCATGCGTGTGCGTGGCTCTGCACATGCGTGTGCCTGCGTGTGGGTGGCTTGACACACTTGTGGACGCATGGGGATGGGCTCATGCGTCTGGGGGGGCTTTGCACGCGTGTGCATGCATGGGGACAGCCTCCTGTGTTTGTGTGCACGCGTGTGGGTGGCTCTACGTGCGTGTGCATGTGTGTGCATGGCTCTGCACATGCGTGTGCATGCATGTGGGTGGCTTGACGTGCCTGCATGGACGCGGGGGGATGGGTTCACGTGTCTGAGGGGGGCTTTGCACGCGTGTGCATGCGTGGGGACGGCCTCGTGTGTCTTTGTGCATGCGTGTGGGTGGCTCTACATGCATGTGCATGCGTGTGCGTGGCTCTGCACATGCGTGTGCATGCGTGTGAGTGGCTTGACACACTTGTGGACGTGTGGGGATGGGCTCACGCATCTGGGGGGGGCTTTGCACGCGTGTGCATGCGTGGGGACGGCCTCGTGTGTCTTTGTGCATGCGTGTGGGTGGCTCTACATGCATGTGCATGCGTGTGCGTGGCTCTGCACACACTTTTGCATGCGTGTGGGTGGCTTGACACGCTTGTGTGGACGCGTGGGGATGGCTTCACGCATCTGGGGGGGCTTTGCACGCATGTGCATGCGTGGGGATAGCCTCATGTGTCTTTGTGCATGCGTGTGGGTGGCTCTACATGCGTGTGCGTGGCTCCCCACACGCATGTGCATGCGTGTGGGCAGCTTGACATGCCTGCGTGGACGCGTGGGGATGGGTTCACATGTCTGAGGGGGGCTTTGCACGCGTGTGCATGCATGGGGACGGCCTCATGTGTCTTTGTGCACGCGTGTGGGTGGCTCTACATGCGTGTGCATGCGTGTGTGTGGCTCTGCACACGTGTGTGCATGCGTGTGGGTGGCTTGACATGCCTGCGTGGACACATGGGGATGGGCCCACGTGTCTGAGGGGGGCTTTGCACGCGTGTGCATGCGTGGGGACGGCCTCATGTGTTTGTGTGCATGCGTGTGGGTGGCTCCACATGCGTGTGCATGGCTCTGTGCATGCGTGTGCGGGCGGCTTGGCACGCTTGTGTGGACGCGTGGGGATGGGTTCACACATCTGGGGGGGCTTTGCACGCGTGTGCATGCATGGGGATAGCCTCATGTGTCTTTGTGCATGCATGTGGGTGGCTCTACATGCGTGTGTGTGGCTCTGCACATGCGTGTGCATGCGTGTGGGCGGCTTGACATGCCTGTGTGGACGCGTGGGGATGGGTTCACGTGTCTGAGGGGGGCTTTGCACGCGTGTGCATGCGTGGGGACGGCCTCATGTGTTTGTGTGCATGCGTGTGGGTGGCTCTACATGTGTGTGCATGCGTGTGCATGGCTCTGCACACGCATGTGCATGCGTGTGGGTGGCTTGACATGCCTGCATGGACGGGTTCACGTGTTTGAGGGGGGCTCTGCACGCGTGGGCATGCTTTCACACGCCGGTGCACACGCGCAGGGGTGGCTCCACACGCGTGTGCACACACCAGGGCAGCTTCGCACGCCTGCGGCAGCTTCACGCGTGCGTGTCCCTGACACAGCAGCCTCACCCGCCTGCCGGCCCACGCGTGTCGGGGCGGCCCACGTGTGTTGGGGCGGCACAGGCATGTAGGGGCAGCACACGTGTGTCAGGGCATGTTGGGGCAGCACACACATGTTGGGGCAGCACACGCATGTCGGGGCATGTCGGGGCAGCACACGCGTGTCAGGGCGGCCCACACATTTCGGGTTGGCCCACACATGTCGGGGTGGTACAGGCATGTCAGGGTAGCACATGCGTGTTGGGGTGGCCTATGCGTGTCAGGGCGTGTCGGGGCAGCACATGCGTGTCAGGGCACCACACGTGCGTCTGGTAATGTCGGAGCGGCACACGTGTGTCGGGGCGTGTCAGGGCAGCACACGCGTGTCGGGGTGGCCCATGCATGTCGGGGTGGCACAGGCGTGTTGGGGCGTGTCGGGGCAGCACACGCGTGTCGGGGCGGCCCATGCATGTTGGGGTGGCACACGCGTGTTGGGGCATGTCGGGGCAGCACACGCGTGTCGGGGCAGCCCATGCATGTCAGGGTGGCACAGGCATGTCAGGGTGTGTTGGGGCGGCACACGTGTATCGGGGCAGCACACGCATGTTGGGGTGGCACACGTGTCGGGGCGTGTTGGGGCAGCACACGCATGTCGGGGCGGCACATGTGTGTTGGGGTGTATCGGGGCAGCACACACGTGTCGGGGCGGCCCATGCATGTCGGGATGGCACACACGTGTCAGGGCATGTCGGGGCAGCACACGCGTGTCGGGGCGGCACACACGTGTCGGGGCATGTCGGGGCGGCCCACGCGTGTGCGCGCCCCCAGCCGCCTCTGCCCGCAGACAGCAGCAGGAAGGTGCAGGACGTGCTGCAGGAGCTCTACGGCGGGGGGGCCCTGTCGCAGCACCGCCAGGGCGAGGTGAGGCCCCCGCCTGTCCCCCGGGGGTGACCCCGGGGGTGTCCCCATGGGGAAGGTGGGGGGGGCGGCGGGGGGGGTGCAGCCGTGTGTTCCCCCCCCGCCATCCCTACTCTGCCCCCCCCCAGTGCCTCGACTTCGAGGGGTTCACGCTTTTCCTGAGGAGTTACCTGGAGGCGGACGACGTCCCCGAGCCGCTCTGCCGTCACCTCTTCGCCTCCTTCCAGAGCGGGGCCGGGGGGCCGACGGGTGAGGGGGGGCGGGGGGGGGGCGGGGAGTCGGGGTCGGTGGTTGGTGAGGGGGGGATACGACACCCCGGGGGGGGCTCATGGGGGTCTCTCCCCGCAGGCAACGACCTGGTGTGTGTTAACGACGTCTCCTGCTACTTCTCGCTGCTGGAGGGGGGACGCCCCGAGGACAAGCTGGAGTGTGAGTCCCCTGGGGGGGGCGGGGGGGGGGGGCGCGGCGCTTGGGGGGGTCCCCAAGGACCTGCCGGGGTCACCTCACCCCCCCTGTCCGTGCCCCCCCCCTCCCCAGTCACCTTCAAGCTGTACGACAAGGACGGGAACGGGCTCCTGGACAGTTCGGTGAGCGCCGGGGGGTGAGGTGGGGGGGGTGGGGGGGCTGCAGCCGGCCCCCCCCTGCCCCCGCCCCGCGCTGATAATGCATGTGTGTCCCCCCCCCGCCCAGGAGGTGGATCGGATCATCACCCAGATGATGCGGGTGGCCCAGTACCTGGACTGGGACGTGACGGAGCTGAAGCCGGTGAGCGGGGTTGGGGGGGGCCCGGGGGTGGCGGGGAGGGGATGTCTGTCCTCCCCCCCCCAGCCCCGCACCCCTGCGTCCCCCCCCCCGTCTCTCCCTGAGCTCCGCGTCCCCGTGTCCCCCCCCCCCCAGATCCTGCAGGAGATGATGCGGGAGATCGACTACGACGGCAGCGGGACGGTGTCACTGGCCGAGTGGCTTCGCGGGGGGGTCACCAACATCCCGCTGCTGGTGCTGCTGGGCCTGGAGGGGGTGAGTGCAGGGGTGTCACCGCCCCGGGGACCCCCCCCCGCCACCATGGTCCCTGCGGGCCCCCCCTGACCCCCCCTGTGCCCCCCCCAGCACATGAAGGATGACGGGCAGCACCTGTGGCGCCTGAAGCACTTCAACCGGCCGGCGTACTGCAACGTGTGCGCCGCGCTGCTGCTGGGGCTGCGCAAGCAGGGGCTCTGCTGCACCGGTGCGGGGGGACGGGGGGGGACGGGGATGGGGACAGGGGGGAAAGGGGATGGGGACGGGGGTGGGGGGGGATGGGGACCAGGATGGGGACAGGGTGGGACGGGGATGGGGACGGGTTAGGGATGGGGACAGGGTGGGATGGGGATGGGGATGGGGATGGGGACAGGGATGGGTTAGGGATGGGGACAGGGTGGGATGGGGATGGGGACAGGGACAGGGATGGATTAGGGATGGGGACAGGGTGGGATGGGGACCGGGATGGGGATGGGGACAGGGTGGGACAGGGATAGGGATGGGTTAGGGATGGGGACAGGGATGGAATGGGGATGGGGACCAGGAGGGGGATGGGGACAGAGATGGAATAGGGAGGGGATGGGGACGGGGACAGGGACAGGGTGGGATGGGGACGGAGACAAGGATGGGGACAGGATGGGGACAGGGTGGGACAGGGATGGGGACGGGGACAGGGTGGGATGGAGATGGGGACCAGGATGGGGACGGGGACAGGGACAGGGGTGGAATGGGGATGGGATGGGGATGGGGAGAGGGACAGGGTGGGATGGAGATGGGGACAGGGACGGGATGGGGACAGGGATGGGTTGGGGATGGGATGGGGACAGGGACAGGATGGGGACAGGGATGCTCCGTCGCCAGCTGTTCCCGGAGCGCACGAGCTCCACCCACTCCCAACCTGGACTGCCATTGGCTGGCTGGCTGGGTGTGGCAGGGGTGGGGTCGGGTGGGTGGGGCCTGTGCAGAGCCACGCCCCCCGCCCCACCCATTCCCCTCCCATCCACCCCCCAGTCTGCAAGTTCACGGTCCATGAGCGCTGCGCCCGCCGCGCCCCCCCCAGCTGCATCAGCACCTACGCCAAGTCCCGCAAGGAGGCCGGCGTGAGTCCGTCTGTCCCTCCGTCTGTCCATCGAACCGTCCCTCCGACTGTCCCTCCGTCTGTCCATCGAACCGTCCCTCCGTCCGCCCGTCTGTCCAACTCCGTCCGCCTGTCCATTGAACCGTCCCTCCGTCTGTCCGCCCGCCCGCCTGTCCGTCTGTCTGTCTGTCCAACCATCCCTCTGTCCATGCGTCCGCCTGTTTGTCCACCCGTCCGTCCATCCAACCAACCATCCATCCGCCTGTCCGTCCGACCGTCCACCTGTCCGGCTGTCCAGCTGTTGTCCGCCCGTCCAACCATCCGGCTGTCCGACCGTCCATCTGTCCATGCCTCCGCCCACCTGTTTGTCTGTCTGTTTCTCTCTCCAGCCATCCACCTGTTTGTCCACCCGTCCGTCCGTCTGTCTGCCCGTCTGTCCATCCAACCGTCCGTCTGTCCATCCGCCTGTTTGTCTGTCCGTCTGTCTGTCCAACCATTCCTCTGTCCATCCTTCCGCCTGTTTGTCCACCCGTCCGTCCGTCTGCCCGCCCATCCGTCCATCCAACCATCCACCCATCCGTCTGTCCATCCAACCGTCTACCTGTCTGTCTGTCTGTTTGTCCGTCTGTCCAATCATCTGTCGGTCCGTCCATCCATCTGTCCATCCGTCCAACCATCCATCTGTCCGCCCATCTGTCTGTCCATCTGTCCGTCCATTCATTCATCCGTCTGTCCGTCCACCCGTCCTTCTCCACTCGCCTGTTGCTCCGCCTGCCCGTCCACCCACCTGCCCTGTCCATCCGTCTGTCCGTCTGCCCACCCAGCCTGTCGCCTGTCCGTCCGTCCGTGTGTCTGTCTGTCCGCGCGTCCATCCGTCGGCTCCTCTGCCGGGCTGTGTGTCCCTCTGTGCAGCCATCCCTCCCTCCCTCTGTCCGTCCACCCACCCCGTACTCGGGGGACCCAGTGTCCAAGCCCTCCCGGCCCCTGTCATGGGGTGACACAGGGTGACGTGGGGTGATGCAGGGTGACACGGGGTGACACAGGGTGACGTGGGGTGACACGAGGTGACGTGGGGTGATGCAGGGTGACACGGGGTGACACAGGGTGACATGGGGTGACACGAAGTGACACAGGGTGATGCAGGGTGACATGAGGTGATGTGGAGCGACGTGGGATGACACGAGGTGACACGGGGTGATGCAGGGTGACGGTGGGATGACATGGGGTGTCACAAGGTGACGCGGGGTGACGCAGGGTGACATGAGGTGATGTGGGGTGATGCAGGGTGACACGAGGTGACACAGGGTGATGCGGGGTGACACGGGGGGGGTCCGTGCGCAGGTCCAGGCCCACGTCTGGGTGAAGGGCGGCTGCGACGCCGGCAAGTGCGGCCAGTGCCAGAAGAAGATCAAGAGCTTCCAGAGCCTGACGGGGCTGCACTGCGTCTGGTGCCACCTGAAGGTGGGGCGCGTCCCCACGGGAGGGGGGGGGGCAGGGGGACACCCCCCCCAACGTGTCCCCGTCTGTTCCCCGCCCCCCCCCGTCACCCCGCTGTGTCCCCAGATCCACGAGGAGTGCCAGCCCCTCGTGCCCCCGCCTGCGACTGCGGGGTGCTGCGGGACCACGTCCTGCCCCCCGCCGCCATCTACCCCGTCCTGCTGGTGAGTGGGGCCCTGGGGTGGGGTGGGGGGGCTGACACCCCCCACACACACTTCCCCATGGGGTGTGTCGTTCCCCCCCCTTATCCCTGAGTGCCACCGGCCTCGGCAGGAGCGGCAGGACAGCCAGCGGGATGGCAGCGGGACGCCGGTGGCGGAGGAGACGCCGCAGGTCTTCACCACCCCCGAGGGCCAGGCGCTGCGGGTGAGCCCTGTGTGTCCCCCCCCCGCCTCCACGCGTGTGTGTGTCATCGTCCCCGTCCCCCCCCCCGCCACCGTGTGTGTCCCCCCCCCCCCCATCCCCGCAGCCCTCACACCCCCCACCCAACCCCGCAGGTCAGCCCCGTGCCCGACACCCACCCGCTCCTCGTCTTCGTCAACCCCAAGAGCGGAGGGAAGCAAGGGGAGAGGTAAGGGGGGGGGGGACTGGGGGGGGGACTGGGGGGGGGAGTGGCCGCTTGGTCCCCCCCAGACCCCCTAACTCCCCTCTTCTCCCCCCCCGCAGGGTGCTGCGCAAGTTCCAGTATCTGCTCAACCCCCGGCAGGTCTATAACCTGCTGCAGGGAGGACCCACCCCGGGGTGAGCGGGGCCGGGGGGGCGCTGGGGGGGGGAAGGGGGTCCCAATCCTTCCCTGACACCCCCCCCCCACACACCACACACACTTTGTGTCCTCCCCCCCCCCCCCAGGCTCAATTTCTTCCGGGATGTGCCAGATTTTCGCATCCTGGTGTGCGGCGGGGACGGCACAGTGGGCTGGATCCTGGATGCCATCGGTGGGTGCTGAGCCCCCCCCCCACCTCAATGGGTGCTGACACCCCCCCCCCCCCGCCCCAAAAAAACCCTTTGACCCCCCTCCCCGATCCCTCTCCTTGCAGATAAAGCCAACCTGCCCCACCGCCCCCCCGTGGCCGTGCTGCCCCTGGGGACCGGCAACGACCTGGCCCGCTGCCTGCGCTGGGGGGGGGGTGAGTGGGGCAGGACCCTTTTTTTGGGGGGGGGGGGGGGGAGAGGGGGTGTCCTGGGGGAGGATGTGGGGGTCCCGGGGAGGGTTGTGAGGTCCTGGGGGAGGTAATGTGAGATCCTGGGGGGTGGGGTCCTTGTGGGGGGGGTGGGATGTGAAGTCCTGGGGGGAATGTGGGGTCCTGGTGGGGGGAGATGTGGGGTCCTGCAGGGGGATGTGAGATCCTGGGGGGGATGTGAAGTTCTGGGGGGGGGGGGTGAGTGAGGTCCCAGGGGGGGGATTTGGGGGTCCTGGGGTGGGGGCATGTGAGGTCCTGGGGGCGGATATGGGGTCCCGGGGGGGGGTTGTGAGGTCCCGGGGGGGGATGTGGGATCCTGGGGGGGGGATCTGAGGTCCTGAGGGGGTTGTGAGGTCCTGGAAGGGATGAGAGATCCTGGGGGGTGGGGTCCTTGGGCGGGGATGTGGGCTCCCGGGGGGAGAGATGTGGGCTCCTTGGGGGGGGTTGTGAGGTCCCGGGACGGGGGAGGATGTGGGCTCCTGGGGGGGGTTGTGAGATCCTGGGGGGGGGATGTGAGGTCCTCGGGTGGGGGTGGGGGGTTGTGAGGTCCTGGGGGGGTTGTGAGGTCCTGGAAGGGATGTGAGATCCGGGGCGTAGGGGGGAATAATGTGGGGTCCTGGGGAAGTGGGGGGGGGGGGGGATGCGAGATCCTGAGTGAGGGGGGTTGTGGGGTCCTGGGGGGGGGGTGACGTGCCCCCCCCCTCCCCGCTTTGCCAGGGTACGCGGGGGAGGACCTGGTGCGCGTCCTGCGGGAGCTGGAGGGCAGCAGCCTGGTGCGCATGGACCGCTGGCGGGTGCAGGTGCTGCCCCAGGACCCGGCGGCCGCGGGCGACCCGGTGCCCTACGAGATCATCAACAACTACTTCTCCATCGGCGTGGTGCGGGGGGGGGGGAACGTGGGGGGGGGGGGGACAGACACACGTCACACACACACCCCCACCCCCCCCCCCCGACCTCACATCCACCCCCCCCGACCTCACAACACCCCCTCCCCAGGACCTCACCACCCCCCCAGGGACCTCACATCCCTTCCAGGACCTCACACACCCCCCCCCCCCCCCCCCCCCCGCCATGATCTCACATCCCTCCCCCAGGACCCCACAAACCCACAACTCCCCCCCCAGGACCTCAAACCTCCCCCCCCCCCCGACCCCAGCACCCCACATCCCCCCCCTCCCCACCTCAGGACCTCACCACCCCCCCAGGACCTCACATCCCTTCCAGGACCTCACCCCCCCCTCCCCCCCCCCGCCATGATCTCACATCCCTCCCTCAGGACCCCACAAACCCACAACTCCCCCCCCAGGACCTCAAACCTTACCCCCCCACCACCCCCCCGACCCCAGGACCCCACAGTCCCCCCCCCCGCCCCGGATCTCACATCCCTCCCCCGCCTCCAGCACTTCACATCCCTCCCAGGACCCCACAAACCCCCCTCCCAGGACCCCACATCCCCCCCCCACCCCAGGGACCTCACACCCCCCTGAGACCCCACAAACCCCCCAGAACCCCCCAACACACCCCCCCAACCTCACCCCCCCCCAGGAGCTCACCCCCCCCCGAGGACCCCCCATTCTCCCCCCAGGCCCCCCCAACTCCCCCCCCAACCTCACATCCCCCCAGGACCCCACATTTCCCCCCCAGGGACCTCACACCCCACCAAGGACCCTCCATTTCCCCCCCGGCCCCCTCCACCTCCCTCCCCCCCCCACCTCACATCCTCCCCAGGACCCCATATTTCCCCCCAGGAGCTCCCCCCCCCCCGAGAACGCCCCATTCCCCCCTCAGGCCCCCCCAACCTCACATCCCCCCGGACCCCACGTCCCCCCAGGATCTCACATTCCGCCCCCCCCCCCCCCCCCAAGACCCCACAAACACCTCCAGGACCCCACCCCGCCCCCCACCACGATCTCACTACCCCCCCCCCCCCCCCAAGACCCTCACATCCCCCCTGTGCCCCCCCCCACCCCCCCCAGGACGCCTCCATCGCCCACCGCTTCCACGTCATGCGGGAGAAGTACCCGGAGAAGTTCAACAGCAGGTGGGTGTCCCCACTGTGTTCCCCCCCACACGCCCCCCTCCCTCCCCGTACGTGTGCCCCCCCCCCACCCGCTGTGGTGTCCCCACGTCCCCCCCCCCCCCCCCCCCCGTTGTGTGTGTTGTGTGTCCCCCCCCCAGGATGAAGAACAAGCTGTGGTACCTCGAGTTCGCCACCTCGGAGACCATCTTCGCCACCTGCAAGAAGCTGAAGGAGTGTCTGAGCGTGGAGGTGAGATGGGGGGGGGACGGGACGGGGGGGCACAGTGGGGGGGGACGGGACACCCCCCCTCTGCCCTCGCCTGTCGCTGACGTGTGTCTGTGTCCCCCCCCCCCCCGGCAGTGCTGCGGGACCCCCCTGGAGCTGAGCGGGGCCCTGGCGGGGCTGGCGGTGCTCAACATCCCCAGCATGCACGGGGGGTCCAACCTCTGGGGGGAGACGCGGCGGGCGCCGGGGAGCCCAGCGCGGGGGGGGGCACCGGCCCGCCCCCCCCCGCCATCACCGACCCCGACACCCTCAAGACCTGCGTGCAGGGTGCGTGAAACCACACGTTCCCCCCCCACCCCCCCCCCCCAAAAAAACTTTTTCTGTGTCCCCCCCCCCCCCAACTTTTCCTGTCCCCCCCTCAAACTTTTCTGTGCGCCCCCCCCAAACTTATTCCAGCCCCCCCCAACTTTCCTGTGTCCCTCCCCAACTTTTTGCCCCCACCAACTTTTCCTGTGCCCCCCCCCCAAACTTTTTCTGTGCCCCCCCCAACTTTTTCTGGCCCCCAACTTTTTCCGTGCCCCCCAACATTTCCTGTGCCCCCCCAACTTTTCCTGTGCCCCCCCAAACTTTTCCTGTGTCCCCACCCACTTTTTGCCCCCACCAACTTTTCCTGTGCCCCCCCAACTTTTTCTGGCCCCCAGCTTTTCCCGTGCCCCCCAGCATTTCCCGTGCCCCCCAACTTTTCCTGTGCCCCCCAAACTTTTCCCGTGTCCCCCCAACTTTTTCTGCCCCCCCAAAAAACTTTTCTGTCCCCCCCAACTCTTTCTGTCCCCCCCCAAGCTTTTTGTCCCACCCAAACTTTTTCTGGGCCCCCCCCCTCACTTTTTTTGCCCCCCCCACTTTTTCTGCTCACCCCTTTTTCTGCCCCCCCCAAACTTTTTGTCCCCCCCAAACTTTTCCTGTGTCCCCCACCTTATTCTGTGCCCCCCCAAACTTTTCCTGTGCCCCCCCAAACTTTTTCTGTCTCCCCCAACATTTTCCTGTCCCCCCAACCTTATTCTGTGTCCCCCCCCAAACTTTTCCCGTGTCCCCACAACTTTTTCTGCCCCCCCAAAAAAACTTTTTCTGTGCCCCCCAACTTCTTCTGTGCCCCCCCATTTTTTCTGTGTCCCCTCCAACTTTTCCTGTGCCCCCCCCAACTTTTTCCGGCCCCCCCACCTTATTCTGTGTCCCCCCCACCTTATTCTGTGTCCCCCCCCAAACTTTTCCCGTGTCCCCCCAACTTTTTCTGCCCCCCAAAAAAACTTTTTCTGTGCCCCCCAACTTTTTCTGTGTGCGTCCCCCCCTCAAAAAACTTTTTCTGTGTCGTCCCCCCCAAACTTTTCCTGTGCCCCCCCGCCCCCCAGACCTGAGCGACCGGCGGCTGGAGGTGGTGGGGCTGGAGGGGGTGCTGGAGATGGGGCAGATCTACACGGGGCTGAAGAGCGCGGGCAAGCGGCTGGCGACCTGCTCCGAGATCACCCTGCGGTGAGTTTTGGGGCGGGGGGGGCCAGCCCAGGGCAGCGGTTGAGCCGCGGCGTGGCGGGGGGGGGGGCCACAGACACACACGGCGGTGGGATTTTTGCAGGACGCTGAAGCCCCTGCCCATGCAGATCGATGGGGAGCCCTGGATGCAGCCCCCCTGCACGGTACGTGGGACCCCCCCCCACCACCAATTCCCCCCCCACACACCTCGCCGAGCACCTCGGGGACACTCCCCCCCCCCCCCAAGGTGTTTGCCCCCCCCCCCGCCCCGCTCCATCCCCGTTCTCTCCCTGGCAGATCAAGATCACCCACAAGAACCAGGCGCCGATGCTGATGGCCGCCCCCCCCCGCTCCTCCAGCTTCTTCGGCCTCAAGAAAGGCCCCCCCGAGGCCTGAAGGGGCCGGGATGGGGGGGGGGGGGGACGGGCTCCCCCCCTCCTCCCCTCCTCCCCTCCCCTGCCCTCCCCAAAGCTGCGCCCGGGGACAAGGACCAAGCCCCCCCCCCCCCGCCCCCCCCGCCACCATGTGTGTCCCTGGCAGGAGCGGTGGCAGCTGTGTGCCCCCCCCCCCCCAAGAATGTGCCTGTGTGTGCCGCAGTGGCTGGACCCCCCCCCTCGCCCACCCCGCTGGGCCCCCCATATTTATTAATTAACACCCCCCCCCCCCCAATTTCAAGTGCCTCTTGCAGTAATAAAGCTGATGGTGAGATGAGCCCTGGCTGTGCCAAAGGGGGGGGGGGGGGGGCAGCGGGCTTGGGACCCCCCCCAGCAGGTCGGGGGTGTCCCCCGTCTCCCCCCCCCCGCCCCTCCAAATCCCCCCCTCCAAGACACACAACCAGGCGGAGGCACCGGCTGAGCTGAGCCTTTAATCGCGTCCGTGTCCTGTCCCCCCCCCCCCGGCCATGTCCCGGTGTGTGTCCCCCAGGGGGCAGCGGGGGGGGCGGTGGGGGGGCCCTAGACGGCGTTGGGGCGGAGGAGGGGGCTGCTCTCCCCGCTGGGGGCCCCCCCGAAGGCCTGGCGCAGCAGCAGCCGCAGGGCAGAGCCGGGGGGCAGCCAGCCCCGGGGCCGGGGGGCCGGGGGGGCCGCCGCCAGCAGCGGGCTGTACTTCACACGCCTGGGGGGGGGACAGAGACGGGGGGGGGCGGGGTTAGTGCCGGGGGGGGGCACCGCTGGGGACACAGGGGATGGCGGGGTCCCCAGCGTGTCCCCCCCCACGCCACGGCGTCCCCCCCACGCCACAATGTTCTCCCCGCCACAGTGTCCCCCCCCACGCCATGATGTCACCCCATGCCAGCGTCCCCCCACACCGTGGTGTCCCCACATTGCCCCGTGCCACAATGTCCCCCCACGCCATGATGTCCCCCCTGGCCACACTGTCCCCCAACACCACACTGTCCCCCCCACGCCACGGTGTCCCCCCCACACCAGGATGTCCCCCTACGCCACAGTGTCCCCCCATGCCACGATGTCCCCCCACGCCAGGATGTCCCCCCACGTCACAGAGTCCTCCCACACCATGATGTCCCCTGACACCACAATGTCCCCCCATGCCAGTGTCCCCCCCATGCCACAATGTCCCCCCATGCCACAACGTCCCCCCATGCCACAATGTCCCCCCATTCCCCCATGCCACAGTGTCCCCCCCATGCCACAATGTCCCCCCATTCCCCCATGCGATGATGTCCCCCCACACCAGGATGTCCCCCCACGCCACAGCGTCCCCCCCCATGCCACGATGTCCCCCGACACCACAATGTCCCCCCGCGCCATGATGTCCCCCCAAGCCAGTGTGTCCCCCCCGTGCCATGATGTCCCCCGACACCACAATGTCCCCCCCGTGCCACAATGTCCCCCCACGCCAGGATGTCCCCCCATTCCCCCATGCCATATTGTGCCCCCCCATCTCCATGATGTCCCCCCACGTCAGTGTCCCTCCTATGCCACGCTGTCCCCCCACGCCACGCTGTCCCCCTGTGCCACACTGTCCCCCCCCGCGGCGCCCTGACCTGTAGGTGTAGGCGGCGGTGGCCATGGCGGCAGCGATGAGCACCAGCCCCACGAAGAGCGTGGTCCTGCCGGGGACCGGGGTGGCACCTGCGGGGGCAGAGGCGGCTCAGCACCCCCTGGCTCCCACTGGGACCCCTCCCCCGAGATACCCCCTCCCCTCCCCGGCCCCGCTCCCACCTCCGACGGCCACCCGGGTGCTGGCCACCGCCAGGCCGTTGCCGTTGGCCAAGGAGACGTTGAGGCAGTAGAGGCCGGAGCCGTTGAAGTCCTGGCGCAGGACGAGCTGGCAGCCGGGGGCCGGTGCCACCGCCGAGCACGTCTGCGCCTGCGCCGTCTGGCAATCGGCGTCCGCCACCACCGTGCACACCTCCTCGGGCAGGCTGCGGGGTTGGGGGGGCGTCAGACCGCCGGGGCGTCGGGGGGCATTGTGGCATGGAGGGGACACTGGGGCGTGGGGGGGATATTGTGGCACGGGGGGGACACCATGGCGTGGGGACACTGTGGCATGGGAGGACATCTTGGTGTCAGGGGACAGTGTGGCCAGGGGGGACATCATGGCATAGGGGGGACATCATGGGGTTGGGGGACATCATGGCATAGGGGGGACACTGTTGTGGGGGGACATGGTGGCATGGGGGAGGACATTGTGGCGTGGGGGGCAGACACCCCCCCCCGCCGTCGCCCTCACCTGCCCTCGCAGGTCACCGTCAGCTCCACGCTGCTCCCGCTGCCCTCCGGCACCACCGGCACCACCTGCACGATGGCCACGCTCTCGATGCCCTCTGCAACGGCACGCCGGGTGGGAGGGAGTGGGGGGGCTCGGAATCCACACACACACACACCCCCCTCCCCGGGTCACCCCCCCGCCCCCCCGGGCCCGGCACTCACGGACGATGTCCAGCTGGGTGGAGAAGGTGCCGTAGCGGTAGAGGATGCAGCCGGTGGGCTCGGCGGCCGGCGCCTGGCGCTTCACCAGCACCAGCGGCTCGGCGGTGCCCTCGGGGGCGGCTGTGGGGACAGCTGTGGCTCCGGCTGTGGCTCCGGCTGTGGGGACAGCTGTGGCTCCAGCTGTGGCTCCGGCTGTGGCTCCGGCTGTGGCTCCAACTGTGGCTCCAGCTGTGGCTCCGGCTGTGGCTCTGGCTGTGGCAGCAGCGAGGGATACAGCTGTGGCTCCCACGGTTGCTCCCACTGTGGCCCCCGCCGTGGCTCCCGCCGTGGCTCCCGCCGTGGCCACATCTGCAGGAGAAGCAGAGAAGAGTTTGCAGAAAACGCCGGGGCTCAACCGAGCCCTCGGGGACCCCCCCAGAGGTGGCCTCGTCCTCCCCCCACCCCTGCCCCGGGGGAAGCACCCACCTGTGGCCACCGTTCCCTGGGTGGGAGCCAAGGTGACCAGCGCGTCCCCGGATGGGGCCACCGAGGTGGGGGCCAGGGACGCTGTGGATGCCGCGGCGGAGATGGCAGCGGCAGCGGTACCCGCGGCGGCCGCCGGAGTGCTGAGTGTCAGGAGAGTGGCCTCGGTGACGGCAGCGTCCACGGGCTCGGTGACGGTGGCATCCAAGGCCTCGGTGACAGCAGCGTCCGCGGGCTCGGTGACGGCGGCGTCCGCAGGCTCGGTGACAGCAGGGTCTGAGGGCTCGGTGACAGTGGCGTCCATGGGCTCGGTGACGGCGGTGTCCACAGGCTCAGTGATAGCGGGGTCCGAGGGCACGGCCACCGATCCCCCCGTGGGCTCTGGGGGCGAGCCGGAGGCTGCGGGTGCTGCGGGCAGAGCAGGGATGGAGGGGACACCCCTGGCAGGGGGCACCCATGGGACCCCCGAGCACCGGGGGCAGGCGGGGGGCGGGGAAGCTCCCTGTTCCCTTACCGGTGCTGGGTGTCCCGGCGGTGCTGGGCCCCCCCGGCGTGGTGCCGGCGGGCTGCGTGGCCGTGGATGCCGCCGACGGCGGCGGCCCGGTGGTGGGGTCCACGACGGGGGCGACGGAGGTGCCGCAGGGGCTGAGGGGGATGGCGGCCTGCAGCACCAGGCGGGCGGCGAAGGAGCCGGTCTGCAGGTAGGTGTGGGTGACGGTGGGGCTGCGGGAGATGAGGGTCCCGCTCTGGTCCCCGAAGTCCCAGGAGTAGGAGACGTCGGCGTCGCGCAGGTAGCGGCTGGGGTCGTGCAGCCGCACGGTGAAAGCCACGGCGCGGTTACGCACGAAGCGCCCGTCGCCCTCCGCCGCGTCCTCCACCTGCGCCACGTCCACCGCGAAGGGCACCTGGTCTGCAAGGGGGTGGGGACGCGGGGACGGGGCACCGTCAGCTCCTCCGGCCCCACCGGGACCCCCCGACCACCCCCACCCCTACCCCCGGCCCCGCCACCCACCGGTGATGCTGAACTGGGTGCTGGCGCGGCCGATGGGGATGAACTTCTGGCGGCCGCGGTAGTGGTAGACGACCACCTCCATGGTGTAGGAGCCCAGGGGCACCCCCGCCGTGGCCACCGTTAGCCGGGACGCGGCACCGTCCACCACCTGCCAGTAACGCCCTGCAGGACGGGGACGGGGACGGGGTCAGGCGCCACCGCGGGGACACCCCACCCGAGCCCCGGCGGGGGTCGGTGCCGGCCTCACCCCACGTCCACCAGACGTAGACGAATTTTCCACGCTTGCCGCCGGCGCTGGCGGGGAACGGCTGCCCGTCGGGGAAAACGCCGTCCGTGCCCTCGTCCGGCTGCTCCGGGAAGACGGGCTCGCCCTGGGCCACGCGGGTGCCTGCGGGGAGAAGGGGGGTGACGGGGGGCGCGCGGCGGTGGCGGGGTGGGGGGAGGGGTGTTGCGGTGCAGGGGGAGGGGGACACCCACCGTTGACGGTGCAGTTCTGGCTCCAGACGACGCGGCCGTCGGGCAGCACCGCCTGGGTGCTGGGGAAGCGGAGGGCGATGGAGAAGGTGGCCTGGGCCCCCGCCATGGTGGGAGCGTCGTTGCTGATGTCGAAGGTGACGTCGCCGCCTGCCAGGCACGCGGGGACGGCGGCTCAGGGGTGGCACCCGCCGGTCCCCAGCCCCCCCCGTCCCGTCCCATCCCGTCCCGGCACCCACCTCGCCAGCAGTCCTGCTGCTGCCGCGTCCCCTCCTGCCACGGCCGGTACAGCCCCGCGTCCCAGCTCCGGAAAGGTGCCGGCCGCCCGCTCCAGGGCTGGCTCCGGCCACGGTTTCGGCCGCCGGCCCCTGCGGGAGAAGGGCACGTGGCAACCGCAGCGTGCGATGGCCACCGACCACCCCGCTGCCACCCCCGTGGGGGCAGCCAGGTGGGTCCCCCCCTCCCCGACTGCGGGGACCCTCGGGGACCCCGGGGGGCCGCGTGACGGGCTGGGGCCGAGCCAGGCGCGGGGCAAAGCCCATCACATGGCGCCCGGCGCTGCCCAAAGCCTTTGCATGTGACTCTCAGCTGAGCCGGCGCCGGCAGCACCCGGCAGGACGGGGCGAGGGCCCCCCGCTCCCAGGGGGATGACGGGTGCCCCCCATGTCCCCCCACTCTTAGGGGGCTGCTGGGTCCCCCACATGTCCCCCCCATTAACAGGGGGCTGCCAGCACACACTCCCCACCCCCGCCATCCCTTACACTCTCAGGGGGCCGCCGGGTCACCCCCATGTCCCCCCACTCCCAGGGAGCTGCCAGGACCCTGCCATGTCCTCCCCACTCTTAGGGACCTGTGATGTCCCCCCCCGTCCCCTACACTCTTAGGGGTCTGACAGGACCCCCCCATGTCCCCCCGCTCCCAGGGGGATGACGGGTGCCCCCCATGTCCCCCCACTCTTAGGGGGCTGCCAGGTCCCCTCCATGTCCCCCCCATTCTTAGGGACCTGCCAGGTCCCCCCTATGTCCCCCACACTCTTAGGGGTCTGCCAGGACTGCCCCCCATGTCCCCCCACTCCCAGGGGGCTGCCAGGACCCCCCCATGTCCCCCTATTCACAGGGAGCTGCCAGGTCCCCCCGACATCCCCCCATTCCCAGGGGGCTGCCAGGACCCCACCAGCTCCCCCCGATTAACGGGGGGCTGCTTGGTCCCCCCCATGTCCCCCCACTATTAGGGACCTGCTGGGTCCCCTCCATGTCCCCCCCGACTCTCATGGAGCTGCCAGGTCACTCCCATGTCCCCCCCCAATTCCAGGGGGCTGCCAGGTCCCCTCTGCGTCCCCTCGCTCCCAGACAGATGTGGGTCATTCCCCCCCCCGGCCATTTACAGCATCCCCACGGAGGGACGGGGACCCCCAGCTTCCACCCCACTCCCGGAGGGCTGCTGGTGTCCCCCCCTCGACATCCCGCAGAGGGACGGGGACCCCCCAATGAGCCCCCCGTGGCCTCCAAGCAGCCCCCACCCAGGGGGATTAACGGGGTCTAATCCTGCTCCCCACATGATTTGGCTTTGGGGGGGGGGGTGTTCAGATGGATCCCTGGGACGGGACCATCCCGATTGCTCCTGTGTCGTTGTCGTCCCCCCCACACACACACCCCGGACCCCCCAGCCCCACTTACGACGCTGAGCCGTAGCCAAGACCAGGAGGGTCCCCAAAATCGCCATCGCCCCGTGCACCCGCATGGTCCCACCGTCCTCGTCTCCCCCCACCCAGCCTTCGGGCACCGCCGGGGCAGAGAGACGAAGGGGCCGGGGCCGGGGGGTTATGAAGGGGCTCTGGTTTGCATAGTCCCACCCCAAAAAAAGGAAAAAAAAGAAAAAAAAGGGGGGGGGGGGACACGACACGACACACCCCCGGTTTCACGCCACCCCACCGCTTTGAGTTGCGTGGGGACACGTGGGGACACGTGTGCGCAGGCCCCGGTCACACGCTCCGGCTCTGCCCCGGCTGGGTGGGAGGCTCGTGGTGGGGTCACCCCCCAACCCCCCCCCAGCACGAGGAGGGGAATTGGGGGGGGGGGTGTTCTGCCCCCCCTCCCCCTGTCTCAGCACCGTCCCGGTGGCCCCAGTAAGGCGGATTTGGGCCCACGGACTGGAAACGGCCGGGAGGGGAGACGGGGACCCACCGAGCCCGGGTCACCCTGGTACGGGAAGGGGGACCCCGGTCCCGCACCCCTAGGGACACCCCCCCCCCCCCACGGGGACCCCCAATCCTGCACACATGGGGACCCCCCCCGTCCCGTACGCCCACAGGGACCCCCCGACCCCCAGGGACTCCCCCCACCCTTGCGCACGCAGGGGGACCCCGATCTTTCCCCCTTTGGGGGGGGGGGGGCTGTGTTTCCAGCTCCCAACCGGCCCCAGCGCCCCCCCCGCCCCCGTATCCGTGTCGCTGCTTGTGCGGGACCGTGCCCGTGGGACCGTGCCCCATGTGTGTGTCCCGTCTCCCCCCCCCGCGATGTTGCCCCCCCCCGTGGGGCTGATTCGGAGCCCGTGACGGTCCCCCCGGTGCCCGCCCCCAGCCCCAGCCCCGCCCGGTGACCCAGGACCCCTCCGCTGCGGGGGACCCCGGCCCGGGCGGTGCCCGCTGGGACCCAGGGCGCTGGGGGGGGGACCCAGCCAGAGCCTCTGCAGCCCCGTTCCGCTCCCCACACCCCCGCCCCCAGCCCGATGCGATAGCGCCCTCCGGCATCGCCCGGCGTCTGCGGCGCCTGTGGCTTTAAGGGATCTCCCGCGCCGCCCGTCGCGTCACGGCGCGGGCGCCCAATGGCGAGGCGCGGGGGGGGCGTGGCCGGCGGAAGGCGGGAAGCGGCGGGGGCGGGGCCAGCGCCAACATTGTTGCGCGCGGGGGGGAAGTGGCGGCCGTGATCGCTCCTCCCGCCGCGCGCGCGCGCCCGGGACCCCCCCCCCCCCCCAGGGATCCCCGGGGATCCCCTCCCCCCCGTCCCCGGGACCCCCCCGACCCCCGGGGCACCCCTCCCCCCCCTTCCCTCGGGGGTCTCCCCTCCCCCCGATTCCGCCCCCCCCCCTTCCCCCCCCCGGGGCTGCTGTCCGGGCCGCCCCCCGAACCCCCCCCCCTTCCCCCCGGCCTCCCCCCCCCCTTCCCTCCGGGATCCCCCCCATGGAGAACTTCCAGAAGGTGGAGAAGATCGGGGAGGGCACCTACGGCGTCGTGTACAAGGCCCGGAACAAGGTCACGGGGGAGGTGGTGGCGCTGAAGAAAATCCGCCTGGACACGTGAGTTGGGGGGGGACAACGAGGCACCGGGAACCGAGGGCGGGGGGGGGGGGCAGCACCGGGGCCGGGCCGGGCCGGGCCTCAGCCGCCATTCCCCGTAGGGAGACGGAGGGCGTCCCCAGCACGGCCATCCGGGAGATCTCCCTGCTGAAGGAGCTCAACCACCCCAACATCGTCAAGTGAGCTGGGGGGGGACGGCACACACCCCACGGGCGGGGGGAGGACACGCACAGGGGGGACTCCACGGGGGAGGGGATGTGGGGGGGGGACCCCACGAGCGGGGGGGGTCGGGGGCAGTGGGGTTCGGTACGGCCCTGGCTGCGTCCTGGTGGCAACGTGGGGGGGCGGGGGCCACGCAGCCGGGGGGAGCCATGGGGTGACCCGTGACCGTGGGGACCCCGGTGGCCACGGGACCCTCATGGCCGTGGCAGCCTCCGCAGCCGGGGGGACCTCCGTGGCTGTGGGGACACCCAGGGTTGGGGGGGGGCTTGCGGCCGTGGGACCCCTGTGGCTGTGGGACTCTCATGACCATGGGGGTCCCCGGTGGCTGTGGGTGGCCATGGCCCTGCTGGAGCTGGACCCCCATGGCAAGCTGTGGCCATGCCCAGCCCCATGGCCGTGGGACCCTCATGACCATGGGGGGCTGTGGCCGTGGGGACCCCCATCCATGGCAGTGGGCACCCAGTGGCCGTGGGACCCCCGTGCCCGTGGGGAGCTGTGGCCATGCCAAGCCCCATAGCCATGGGACCCTCATGACCGTGGGCACCCCGTGGCCATGGGACCCCTGTGGCTCTGGGGAGCTGTGGCTGTGCCAAGCCCTGTGGCCAGGGGACCCTCATGACTGTGGACACCCCATGGCCATGGGGACCCCTATCCATGGCAGTGGGCACGCCGTGGCCATGGGACCCCCGTGCCCGTGGGAGGCTGTGGCCATGTCAAGCCCTGTGGCTGTGGGGAGCTGTGGCCATGGGGAACCGTGGCCATGCCAAGCCTTGTGGCCACGGGACCCTCATGACCATGGGGACCGCCCTGGCCACGGGATCACTGTGGTTGTGTCAAGCCCCATAGCAGTGGGCACCCTGTGGCCATGGGACCACTGTGGCGGTGGGAAGCTGTGTCCATGCCAAACCCCATGGCAGTGGTCACCCCGTGGTTGTGGGGAGCTGTGGCCATGCCAAACCTTTTGGCCACGGGGGGCTGTGGCTGCGGGGACCCCCCTGGCCATGGGACCACTGTGGCCGTGGGACCCTTATGACCGTGGGGAGCCGTGGCCATGGGCCCCCCCTGTCGTGGTTGCCCCGTGGCCCAGGCGCTGCGGCTCCCGCAGGCTGCTGGACGTGATCCACACGGAGAACAAGCTCTACCTGGTCTTCGAGTTCCTGCACCAGGACCTGAAGAAGTTCATGGACTCCTCCTCCATCAGCGGCATCGCCCTGCCCCTCATCAAGGTGGGGGTTTTGGGGGGGAGCAGGGGGGCCCCCCAGGCCTAGTGGGGGGGGGTTCTCAGCCATGCTGACCCCCCCCACCCCCGGTTCTCCCCGCAGAGCTACCTGTTCCAGCTGCTGCAGGGCCTGGCCTTCTGCCACGCTCACCGGGTGCTGCACCGCGACCTCAAGCCCCAGAACCTGCTCATCAACGCCGACGGCGCCATCAAACTGGCCGACTTCGGCCTGGCCCGCGCCTTCGGGGTGCCCGTGCGCACCTACACCCACGAGGTGGGGGCCGGGAAGGGGGTGGGGGGGGGTGTTGGGGGGGTTGGGTTATGGGGTGCCGGTGCCCACGGTGGGCGTCCCCTCCCCGTGGCAGGTGGTGACACTCTGGTACCGAGCCCCCGAGATCCTGCTGGGCTGCAAGTACTACTCCACCGCCGTCGACATCTGGAGCTTGGGCTGCATCTTCGCCGAGATGGTGGGTGACGGGATGGAGGAGGGGGGCGACGGGATGGCCAGATACCCCCCCCCCCCCCCCCCCAAACTTCCTCCCCCCCGCCCCTGTGGTGACGCTGGGCTCCCCACGCACCCGGCTGTCCTGGTGCCGGTGACGCCGCGGGGACGTCACGGGGGCACAGGGCTGACACCCACCGTGGCACCCGGGGAATAAAGAGGCTTTTTGTGGGGGCGGGAAGGGTCCGGACGTCATGTGAGCCCCCCCCAGCCCGGCCCAGGGGCCGTGTCAGGCGGGCAACCGCAGCGACCGGGGGGACGATCACAAGGGGCCGGCATGAGAGCTCACGGGGTGGGGGCCGTCTTCCCCCCCCCAGCTCCATCTGTGTCTGCCCCCACCAAGCTCTGTCTGTTGTCCCCCCCCAGGCTCTGTCTTTTCCCCCCCGGCTCCATCTTTTCCTGCTCCCCCCCCCCCCCCCCAAGCTCTCTCTTTTACCCCCCGGCTCCATCTGTCCGTGCCCCCCGCCCCCAAGCTCCCTCTTCTCCCCCCTGGCTCCGTCTGTCCGTCCCCCCTGCCCCCAAGCTCCCTCTTTTCCCCCCTGGCTCCGTCTGTCCGTCGTCCGTCCGTCTTGTGTCCCCCCCCCCACGCTCTGTCTTGTCCCCCCCAAGCTCCCTCTTTTCCCCCCCGCATCCGTCTGTCTGTCCCCCCCCCACTCAAGCTCTGTCTTTTCCCCCCCTGAGCTCCGTCTGTCGTGTTCCCCCCCCCCCGCCCCGGCTCCATCTTTTCCCCCCAAGCTCCATCTGTTTCCCCCCCCACCCAAGCTCCGTCTGTCCGTCCTGCCCCCCCCACCCCGGCTCCGTCTGTCCCTCCCAGAGTGGGAAGGGCAGGATTTGGGATGCAGCCGGTCACCGGGGCTGGACCCGCTCCCCCCCAGCTCACAGTGGGCTGGGGTGGGGGGATGTCCCTGACCCCCGTGTCCCTGTCTGTCTGTCCGTCCCCCCCCCCCCCCAAGATCACCCGCCGTGCCCTCTTCCCCGGCGACTCGGAGATCGACCAGCTCTTCCGCATCTTCCGCACACTGGGGACGCCGGACGAGGCGGCCTGGCCCGGGGTCACGGCCATGCCCGACTACAAGCCCAGCTTCCCCAAGTGGGCCCGGCAGGACTTCGGCAAAGTGGTGCCGCCGCTGGACGAGGAGGGACGGAAGCTGCTGGCGGTGAGCTTCGGGGAGGGGGGGTCGGGGGGTGGGGGGGGGCGATGGGGACCCCCCCACCTCACTGTCTCCACCCCCCACCCCCCCCCCCCTCCCAGCAAATGCTGCACTACGACCCCAACAAGCGGATCTCGGCCAAGGCGGCGCTGGGACACCCCTTCTTCCGCGATGTCACCCGCGCTGTCCCCCACCTGCGCCTCTGACCCCCCCTCTCCCCCCCGGCCACGCTCGGGGGGGGGCTCAGGATGGGAGATGAGGGCCTGCGGGGGGGGGGGCGGGGGGGGCGGGGGGGGGCCGCCTCCTGTGCCCCCCTCCTGCAAGAAGCACCCCCCACCCCAGCGAAGGGACGTCTGGCCTCGGGGACGCAGTGGCTGGGGGCTCAGGACCCCCCTGTGCCCCCCCTGTCCTGTTTCCCCCCCCCCGCCCCAAACACAGGATGGCTCTGGGCAGAGCCCCCCTGCGCTGCCAGCCCCCCCTCCCCATGCAGCCCAGCTCCCCCCCGCCTCACCCCGGGGATGGGGGATGCAGGGGGGGGGGTCCTGTCCTGACCCACTCCCCAATGTGGCGAAGGCCCCCCCACCCTTCGCCTGGACTTTTGGCACTTACACCCCCCCACCCCCCCACCCCGGGGGGGCCCCTGGGACCGGCAGTGGGGGTGGGGGGGCACCTTCATCCCCGCCATCCTCCTCCTCCTCATGATGGCACTGGGACGGCCCTGGCTTGGGCGGGGGGGGCGGGGGGGGAGGAGAAGCCTGGGGGGGTCAGTGCCCCCCCCCCGTGTCCCTGCCCAAGGAGAGTGGGAGCGGGGGGTTTGCCGTGGGGGTGGGGGGGTGAAGGGGGCTCCCCCATGGAGAGTGATTTCCCCCCCCCAGTGCCCCCTCCTCTTCCCCCCCCGCCCGCCCCCCCCCCCCGCCGTTTCCTCGCAACTTTTGTAACTTCTGCAATTTCGTACCCAATGTCCGACTCTGTCTGTGGCGCCGCGGGGGGGCGGGGGGGGGCCGTGTCACCGCGTCACCGTCACCCCCCAGGGCCTCTCCTATATGTCCCCTCTGTCCCCCCTATAGCTGTGGGGCCCTCAATGGCACACGGACGCCCCCCCCCTCTCCCCATGCCCGTGGGCTGTTTCCCCCCGCCAGCCACAGGGCCCTGGGGGCTCTATAGCCCCCATAGGTGCCCCCAGGGCTCTATATGGCCCTATACATTCCCCCCCCAGCTGTATGACCCCTATAGGTACCTCTATGGCTCTGTATGGCCCCATACATGTCCCCCCCCACTATATGGTTCCTGTATGGCTCCTATAGGTACCTCTCTGGCTCTATATGGCCCCGTACACACCGCCTCCCCACCATATGGCCCCCATAGGTGCCCTTATGGCTCTATATGGCCCCATACATTGCCCCCCCCCCATATGCTTCCCATACGGCCCATATAGGTGCCACTATGGCTCTATATGACCCCATACATGCCCCCCACCCTGCCCTATGGCCCTCATAGGTAGCCCTGTGGCTCTATATGGCCCCTATAGGTGGCCACATCTCTCTCTGTGGCCCCGTACATGCCCCCCACCCCATCATATGGTCCCCATAGGGTGTCCCTATGGCTCTATATGGCCCCATACATGTGTCCCCCCACACAGACACACTCCATGGTTCCTGTAGGGCCCCTATAGGTGCCCGCATCTCTCTATGGCCCCATATATGCCCCCACCCGGCTCTATGGCCCTCTATAGGCACCCCTGTGGATCTCTCTGGCCCTGTACATTCACCCCCCGGCCATATGGCCCCTATAGGTGCCCCCCCGCTCCCCCCGCCACTATATGGTTCCCGTATGGCCCCTGTAAGCGCTCCCATGGCTCTCTATGGCCCCACGGGAGCCCCGCCGTGTCTCCCCCCGCCCGCGGGGGCTCCTCAGGCCTTGGCCCCGCCCATCGCCGCGACTCCTCCCACCCGCGCTCTGGAGCGCTGCTATTGGCTGGGCCCGGCCCCGCCCCCAGGCGAGGGCGCTGCCGCCGATGGAGGGGGTGGGGTCAGAGGCCGCAGCTCCCAGGGGCCCTTGCGCCCGCTGCCCCGCCGGCTTTCAATCATGGGCAACGCCTCCCGTGATTGGCCGCGCCGCACCGCCCCCGAGCCCGCGTCACTCATGGCGCCGCTGGCCTCGGATTGGCCGGGCCGGGCGGCTTCTGCCCTGTGATTGGGCGACGCCGCAGCGTCTGGCGTTCCCATTGGCTCCTGCCGCGGCGGGGATCCTCCCCCTTAGGTCACCTTATTTGTTGATGGTGCAGCCCCTCGCGCTGCGGCGCTTCCCGTTGGCCTCACGCCCCGTCACTCACTTCAAACCCCGCCTTCTCCAGGACGTTCCGGCTGGCCATTGGCCGGCCGCTCCCTTCGCTTCCATTGGCCTCGAGGCGCTGCCCATCCGCCCTCTCCTCCACCGCCAATTGGCTCTCTGGGGCGGGGCGAGGCGGTGCCGCGCTCCGTTCTGTTCCCATTGGCCCCGCCGGAGAGGAAGAGGTGTGCCCGCCGCCTGCCTGCCCACCGCCGATTGGATGAACTGCCTCTTAATCCCGCCTCCGCCAGGAGGGTTTGGTTGAGCGGCTGTTTGTGCGCTCGGGGGCCGCGACGGGAGGGCCGGGCCGGGCCTGAGGTACCGGGGGGGGGGGCCCGAGCGGGTCGGGGGGGGGCACTGGGGCGGGGACGGGACCGGGGGGATACCGGGGGCGTTGGGGTGGGGCCCGGGACCGGAGGGGGGCCTGGGGCTGTGGCGGGGCCTAGGCCCGGGCGGGACTCGGGGCTCGGCGGGGCTGGGCCGGGGCTCGGGGGGGGCGGAGGCCGGCGCCTGGGCGGGGGTAAGGGTCCATCGCTCCCCCGTGGGGCGGCCCCGCCGCGGCGTCTGGTTCTCCCCCCGCCCCGGGCCGTGGAGCGGGGTCTGGGCCTCCCCGGGGGAGGTGTGTGTGGGGGGTGTCCCCGCCGTGTCACCGGGCCGTGCTGCGGGGGGGTCGGGGTGCCCGAGGGGCCGCCGGTGGCCGGGTTCGTCCCGGTACCCGCCGTCCGCCTTCGCGTCTGCCCGTGCGAGGCCCAGGTACATCGCGGGGCGGGGGGGTGTCACGGAGACGGAGGCCGAGACCCCTCCCCCCACCCCCGGAGACCCCGGCCCGGTGGGTGCGTGAGGCTCCCGGAGAAGCCCCGGTTCTACCTACGGGGCTGCCCGTTCCCCCCGCCTCTGCCCGGTTCTCAGCTTTCCCACCTATCTCCGCACCGGACCCACCGCGGGGCCGTGGCTCCCCCCGGCGTTGGGGCTTCCCGGGGGCTTTTGCCCGGTGTTTTGGTGCCCTGAGCCGCCCCCTCCTCGGGGGGAAGCTGCCGGCGGCCCGAGGCGCTGGCCGGGCCGTGGGGTTGGCTCCTGGGCCGCGGCTTTGCCCACCCCAAGGAAGGTCGGGCCAGCGTCCCTGTCCCCGGCACATGGAGCTCGGTCGGGGCTGACCCAGCCGGTGCCAAACCCGCCGGCCCGGAGCGGGAGCTGCCCCAATGGGTGCAAGATGGAGGCACCCGGTGCTGTGGTAGAAGAGAGGATCAATAAACAGCCATCTCCTGCCCGAGCAGCCGCTCGCCCGGCTCCCCTTCCAAAGGGCATCTCCTGCGGCAGTGCCGGCCCCCCACGGCCCTTGAGTCCAGGCAGGTTTGTGCCGGGCACCTGTAGCTCAGCGCCGGAGCGGAACCCCCCGGATCCCTCCTGGGAGGCCGGGAAGCTTTGCCGGAGTGGCCTTGAGTGGTGCCGGCGTTATCTCGGGTGAAACGTGGGGGGAGCCCGTCCCTCAGCCGGGGCTGAGAACTGGCTCTGCCAGGCGACGGCCGGAGCCCGGGCAGCGTCGTTGCGAGGGTTCACGCGCCGTGCGGGTTCGGGGGAGAGCCAGGTCTCCACGGGAGCTCCCCGACGTCTCGTCCAGGCTGTCGAATTGCAAGATTTCATGAAGAAGGGACGCCTAACGAGGAGAGCCGCGGGATGACTTTGTAGGATGCTCGGTGGCATCTCCCAGCTCAGGTTTGCTCCACAAGCCGGAGCTCCCTCGGCTCAGGCTGCTGAAGGCCGGGCTCCCTCCATAACCGGGACCACCCCCCCAACCCCGGTGAATCGGTGGCGGGCCAAGCCCCCGTGCGCCTCGGGGCTCTTGCTCGAGTGCGATTGGGACATAGGAAAAGTATCGCTGGCAACAGGAAAGCGGTTAGCCCAGACGGGCTGTCGCAACCCTGCCCTGCAGAGGATGCCCCCTTCTCCCGGCTCACCCGGGCGGCCTCGGCGCCTTCCCCTGCCGGGGCTCCGTGGATTCGTCCCCGGAGGGCTTTTTTGTAGCCTGGCTCATAGCTGTCGGTGCTGGCCCATTCGCGCTGTAAATCTTGCTCAACCGGCAGCTAAGAGTAATTGCTGGTGACATGAAAGCGCGCCAGAAATAGCTGCGGACTCCTATGGCTGGATGTACAGTCGGCTCTCACCTGGTGTGGGGATGTTCCGGTGGGAGCAGGTGGTTTTCTCGGAGGTCTGAGGATGCCCCGAAGCCTGGGTTCGTCGGAAGGAGGATGAATCGGGGTGGTTGTGTCTTCCTTAATCCTCCGAGGAAGCCCTGGTGCGGGTGGGATTTCATGGCCGCTGTGTTTTCCGTGTGTGTGTCCTGGAGCAGCTCCAGGGCAGGAGAAGCGGCTCCTTCCAGGGCTGGTGGTGCCTTGGGGTCCCGCTGAGTGAGGTGGGGACAAGGACGGAGCCCTCCAGCCCCAGACGTGGGTGGGTCGGGTGAGAACAGCCGAAACCTCGGGGCTGTTTTGCCAGCAAACCCCAGCGTTCCCAGCAGCCGATGGCTCCGTGGGGCGGCGATGGCTTCGTCCGGGAGTTTGCTCCACACAGAGCTCTCCCCGGGCAGCACCCACCTCGCCGCCTGGAGGAGGAGGAGACCCACACGATGCCGGGGCCAGGGGTCCGCAGGCGGCCGGGATCCATGGGCCACGTGGCTCCTGAGGTCCTGGAAGAGGTGATGTGGGGCTCGTGCCGGACGGCTGCCAGCGGAGAGGTGCAGCGTGAGGCCAAGCAGGCGGTGAAGCCGCTGCCGGTCCCTGCGGTCGGGGGTCCTGGCTGGTCCCTCTCTGTGTCGGGGTCTCGCCGCTCACCTGCGGGTCCTGGCAGCCCGCCCCCACCCCCCCATAAACACAGAATCTGTTCTGGGCTCTCGCCGGGTGGCTCTGTCTGAAGCTGCAGAGTGGGACGACGGGACCCGGTGTGGTAAATCCCCGGTGAGCGGGTGGTGGAGCGGAGTCCCCACGGGCTGAGCTGCTGCCTCGCGTCCCCGGTCTGTGCCATTGCCCCCCACCTCCGCGCCCGCCGGGAGCCCGGGCTGCTGCCGAAACGGCACCGGGGCGCAGCTCAGGCGGTGAGAAGAGCGGCTTTTGGCGGGGAAGTCACCCCAGGGAAGGGGGGAGCCGGGCTGAGGCCAAGGCTGGCGCTCCCGGCCTGCGGAGGGGACGGGCGCCGGGCCGCGCTGGGCAAGGAGAGGGAGAGCAGAGCGGGAGAGGGCAGGCGGATCCGCTCCCAGAGCGGATTCCAGCAGCGGTTGCACAATGCTGTTTCAGGAGCTGCTCTCGCTGGCGGGGGGAGGCTGAGGGGTTCGGGCAGCGGCCGGTGCTGGGGGGGGTGCAGCTGGGATCCGAACTGGGCGTCGTGCCCCGGCGCCGCCGCCGGAGCGGGTCCAGCTCTCTGCCTTGGCCCTATCACAGGCTGCGTCGCCGCCGGGACGGGGATTTCTGCTCAGAATAGTTCAAATACTTGTAAAATCTTCAGCTTTGCCAGTGAGCTCGTGAGAGTAACGCTCGGCTGGAGCTGTCCTGAACTTCATCCCTGCCCGGCCTCCTCCTGCCGGGAGCTCTCCCGGTGCCTGTCTGCATCAAACCAAGGAGAGCTGGCAGGAGTCCGGCGGCTTGGGCTGTGCCGGCTGCTTCCCGGCGAGCTGTGTCGTGCCGTGCCGAGCCCCGCTCGGGATGCTGCCGAGGCTGTGGCTGAGCCCTCGGCTCCGCCGTGCTTTGGGGGGGCGGGCGGGGGCGATCCCCCTTCTCCCGGAGGGGTCGGGGTCCGTGTCCGTGCCGCGTGAGGACGGTGGTTAGCCAGCGTTTCCTGCCGGGTTTGTCCGGCGTTAGCCCCGCTTACGTCTGCGGGCAGATGGGGAAGGGGAACTGGTAACAAACAACTTTCCGCTTGTTGGTTCTGGTCTCTGTGATCCTCCTCCTCCTCCTCCTCCTCCTCCTCCTCCTCCTCCTGGCGCAGATAAATCTCTGCTGCGGCCCCGCAACCTTGGGAGAGGAGCGTTCCACGGGAGAGCGAGATCAGCTCCGAAAGAAAAACACAAATCCCACTTTCTCCCGCTTTCTTTGGCGGTGGGGGGGTGTGTGTGTGTTTGAACAACAGAAGCCAAAAGTGCGGCTGCCCGGTGACCCCCCCCCCCCCCCCCGGTTTTATCTCTTCTCCCAGTGCCCCCTCCCAGCGCCCACCCCCTCAGGCTTCGAGGAGCCGCGTCGTGTCGTTCCATGTGCCGAGCTCCATCCCGCTGGCTCCGCAAGCAATCGCGAGCGCCTGCGGCCGTGCAGGGGATGCAGTCAGAGCTTCATCCCGCTGCTCCTGTCCCGTGCGGAAAACAAAGCAAAAACGGGGGCGGGGGGGGGAAAAAACCCCTAAACCGGGGCTGAAGTTTGTTCCCAGCCCCTCCCGGTGGGGAGGCAGCCAGACCCGGTGTTTATGCAGCAGCCGGGAGACGCCACCGGAGCAGCCCAGGCCCAGAGCCCCTCACTCTCCGGCTGACCCGGTGTCCTGTCCCGGGAGCCGGAGGATGCTGACTCACTCCCAGCCTCCGCGGCCGCCGACATCCTGCCTGCCCGGCTCTGGGATTAGCTCCTTCCCACCCATTTGCCGCTCGGGTGAAATCCCTCAGGAATAAAGGCTCGGAAAGCGGAGCCATGGCCGGCGGGTCTGTGCCACGTGGCTGGGAAGGACCCCAGCGTGGGGGGAGAGACCCCGGGGAACGACCCCGGAACGGGGAACGTCTTCTGGCTTGAGGCAGGAAGAGTTTTGCCGGCCGAGGCTGGGCAGAGCGTGTCTCCATGGCCGTGACACGGTGCTGGCAGGGGGGATACACGTGGGGACGTTGTGCCGTGCGTGTCCGGCGTGCTGACGGCTTTCTTCTTTCCTCCCAGGACAGCGGAGCCGAGGCCAGCACCCTGCATCCAGCCCCTGCCCGCGCGGCCGCCTCGGTGCCTTCCCGGCTCTCCGGTTCGCAGGGCGCACGGCGCCAGCAGCACCCAGGCCATGACCAGCCGAGGAGCCGCCAGGCCGAACGGGCAGTCCCAAGCCAGTAAAATCTGTCAGTTCAAGCTGGTGCTGCTGGGCGAGTCGGCGGTGGGGAAATCCAGCCTGGTGCTGCGCTTCGTCAAGGGCCAGTTCCACGAGTACCAGGAGAGCACCATTGGCGGTGAGTCGGGCCGATGAGCTCCGCGAACGGGCTCGATTAATGGCGCACGGCTGCGGGGTCGGGCTGCGCCCCCAGGTCCTCATCCCGTCTCGGGGTGCAGGGAGGGTTCCCCGCTGCCCGTCGGGTCCCTGCCTGTGGCGGGGGCGGCCGCTGCAATGCTGACGATGTTTGGTTTTTTGTTTTGTTTTTTTTTTTTTTTTCCCCCCTCCCGCCAGCGGCGTTCCTTACACAATCCGTCTGCCTGGACGACACAACGGTAAAGTTTGAGATCTGGGATACGGCCGGCCAGGAGAGATACCACAGTCTGGCCCCCATGTACTACCGGGGGGCACAAGCTGCCATCGTGGTCTATGATATCACCAACCAGGTAGGAGCCCTCCCCGCCGCGCTCCTCGGCTGCCGGGCGCCGTGGTTGAACCTCCCCGGCGTGGCTCAGCAGGGGGGTGGGGGGTGGGGTCTCCCGGGGGCGGCTCTTGCCGTGGCCGGGGGGTCCCTCTAAGCCGCCCACCTTGCAGCCCAGCGGTGGGACCGGCCTTGAGTTCCCACCTCTGCTCCTAGGAAACGTTTGCGCGGGCGAAGACATGGGTGAAGGAGCTGCAGAGACAAGCCAGCCCCAGCATCGTCATCGCCCTGGCCGGCAACAAGGCTGACCTGGCCAGCAAACGCATGGTGGAATATGAAGTAAGTGTGGGGTCGGGGTGAGCCCCCCACCCCGGCCTGTCCCCATCCCTCCCCACACCCTGGCTTTGGCGCTGCCGGGGCTTCGGCTGCGGACCCTCACCCGGCCGCTGGCGTCTCCGGCAGGAGGCTCAAGCCTACGCAGATGACAACAGCCTGTTGTTCATGGAGACGTCGGCCAAGACAGCGATGAATGTGAACGACCTCTTCTTGGCCATCGGTGAGGCTGGGGGAGCGGCAGGGGGGGGCCGAGAGGGTGGGGGGGATGCAGACGGTGCCTGTCCCGCTCCCTCCGCTGAACGCGGCTCCTCCTGGCCCGGCACCGGTGGCGCTCACGGGCTGCGGTGCCACTACCGGGGCTCAGCACCAGGTCATCAGAGGGGAAACCGCTGGGCGGCCGCGGCCGGGGATGGCTTCGGGATTGGTTTCGGGGTCTCCGTGTGCTGCCCCCACCCCCATCCCCTCTTTTCCCCTCCCCTCCTCCAGCCAAGAAGCTGCCAAAGAGCGAGCCCCAGAGCACGAGCGGCGCGGCCGGCAGGAGCAGAGGGGTGGACCTGCACGAGCAGAGCCAGCAGAACAAGAGCCAGTGTTGTAGCAACTAAAAAGGCGGCCTCCGCCGGCGCCAGAGGAAGAGCTAAGATATAACCTCCATCCCCGTCCGCACCTCACCTCCGTAACGGCACACCGAGCCCCCGTCTGAACCCGACCCCCTCCTGAGAGCTCCCTCTAACTGCACTTTTTAATGCTTCGAAACCACCACCAGACACCCGTGACCACCATCCCGACGGCAGTGGAACGAGAGCAGCCGGGGACTTAACTTCCGAAAGAGAGAGAGAGAGAGAGAGAGAAAAAAAAAAGAAAAAAAAAAAAAAGAAAGAAAACCAACAAAAACCAACAAACTCTTCTTCACTTTGTATTATAGGTGCAAACAGCGACCTAATATTCTGATTTTTCTCCCTCCGTTTTCCTCCCTCTCCCTCCTCCCCCTCTGCTTTGGCAAACCCCGGGTCCCGTTAACGTCTTTCCTCGCGGGGAGAGACCGGCGGCGGCGGCGGCATCGGCCTCGTGGCTCCACGTTGGGGACGAACCAGCTGGAACCAGAGACCTCCAGAAACGCGGGATTTTTCCGAGGGGTCTGTCATGGATTTCTTCTTCGTTTTGATTTTGGTTTTCTCCCCCCGCCTCCCTCTTTCTTCTGTTCGGCTGCCGGGGAGGGTGGGGGGGGGCAGGAAAGCTGCAGTGTCCTTCGTTTCTTCCAAGGTGGCCTTTTTCTTTTTCTTTTTTTTTTTTTTTTTTTTTTTTCCGGAGGATTGGAAGTGCCTGGGGGCTTTTTAGTCGGGGGCGGGGGGGGACGACGACCATACAGGGTGACTGCCGGCCCCCCAGCACCCATCGCTGGGACCCTTCCCCCCCCCCCCCCCCCCACGTTGCTGATCCTCACGCCGGTTGTCCCCGTCCCCGCGGGGGTGTCTCTGGTTTGCACTTTAGGCCTGGAAATGTCCCGTTAAGATGCACCGTGGTTGGTTATTTTTTCCTGGGGGGGGACACGGGGACACAGAGGGACACGGCGCTGACCCCGTTGTGTTTCTGCTTTCCCCCCCCCCCCCCCCCCCCAAGGAGTTTTCTCGGCTGGAGAAACCCTCGGCCGCGCTGGGGACAGTTGGGGCGTCACCAGGTGCTGTCGGTGGGTCCCAGCAGCGGAGACCCCCCCCCCCACACACTCCTCTGCAGGGGGAGGCGGGTGGCACCCCCCCCCCGCCCCGGGTGCTGCTTGTGGGGGGCCAGGGGACACCCCAGAGCAGGGGCCCCCCCATGGGGGATGCGTCTGCAGAGGGCAGTGCCCCCCTGGGAGCTCCTCGCTCTCCCCGGGGGGGGTCCTGCTTGGGGAGGGGAGGGGGGGGTGTACTTTGGGCAGCCCCCTCCTCCCGGCCGTGGGTCAGCGTGGGACCCACTCGCTCCCGTGGCTGTGGGGCGGAGGGACCCGTCTCGTATGAAGCCCCCCCCCACCCCCGGCAGGGGCAGAGCCCCCAGGCACATGAACCACCCCCCACCAGGGACCCCCCCGGGGACGGTGCCACGGGCTGGGCAACGGTTGGGTCCCCTCTTGTGCCGGGGGCCGGCTGCTGGAGCCCCCTCAAGTGGGTGACGTGTATTGAACCGGGGCTGGGGACCCCATTTCCCCCCCCCGATGGTGACCCTGACCCTCCTGAGACACCCCCCCCGGCCATCTTCTGGCCCAAACCCTGGACCAAATGAGGACACTGCGGCTTTTCTCGTTCTTTTTCTTTTTTTTCCTTTTTCTTCTGTTTCTTTTCTGATAATTATTATTATTTTATTTTTGGGGTTTGTGTTTGTTGTTTTTTTTTTTGTTTTTTTTTTTTTTTTCTTGGAGAAAGCCCCTCCCTCGCATTTAAATAACAATCATGGTAACAGAACGCCAACCCGCTGATTTACCGATGTATTTAATGTAAGTAAAAAAAAAAAAACCAACCAAAAAAAAAAAAAACAACAAAAAAAACCAAAACAAACAAAAAGGAAGGAAAAACAACCCGCCCCCGTGTGTGTGCTCAGGGCGGGATCTGGGGGCGGGGCGGGGGGGGGGACACACACACACACGACTTGTTTGGCCACCGCTTGCCAACAGCAGCTGGCCAAGCCCCAGCCCTGCCCCGATAACGGTTATCGCAGCCACCAGCTGGGCGGTGACCACCGGCTGGCGCCCGCCGCTCGCCCCGGGTGGGGTTGGGGGAGGAACGGCTCCGATCCCGGTCGCCCACCCGCTGGCTGCGCTGGCCCTTTAAATCTGCTCGGCGTTGCCCCTTTAAGCGCGCCCGCTCTCCCCGCCCCGTGATGCCCCTTTAAGCGGACCCCGCCGCGCGGAGGCCACGCCCACGTCGCCCCTCCGGACCCAGGAGAGGGCGTGGCCAAAGGGCTCGTCCCCCGAGGCCGCGCCCACCGCCCCTCTCTTAAAGGGGCAGAGCCGAGCGGGCTATCGCGCTACCGGAGCCGTAACGCAGGTGCGCGGCGGGACGGACCGGGCCCGGGCCGGGGCTGGGGGGGGGTAACGAAGCGATGGGGGGGGGATGCCCCGCGCGGGTCCCTCGGTACCCGCTTGCCCCGGGGCCGCGGGGGCTCCCCCGTGGCCGGTGCCGGTGCCCAGTAACGGGGCCGGTTCCCGGTGCCCGCCCCAGCCCCTCTCTCCCGCCCAGGTGCCGCCGCGATGCTGCTGCTCCGAGCCGTCGCCGGCCGCAGGTAGGAGCCGCCCCGTCGGGGCTCCCCGGGGACCCCCGGTACCTCACCCCCCCCGCCCCGGTCCCAGCTCCGCTCTCCCCGCAGGCTCCCGGCGCTGCCGCTGCCCCGTCGGGGCTGCTCCCGGTTCCCCCCTAGTAGCCCGGCGGCGGGGGGACGCCCGGGGGCGGCCCCGGTGCTGGCGGCGTTGCTGGGCCTCGGGGCCGTCCTGGCCTACGGAGAGCGGCGGCGGCGGGTGAGCGGAGCGGGGCGGGGCGGGGCGGGGCGGGGCGGGGCGGGGGGGGGGGGCGGCACCGGGGCGGGGGGAAAAGCACCGTGACGGTGGGGGCTCGGTACCGGGCGGGGGGTGGTGGTGTCTGAGTCCCCGGAGGGCAGCACCGGGATGCCCGGACCCTCTGGGGGGACGGCGGACACCCCCTGGGTCCCTTTGGGACGGGGGCACCGGGGGGCTGAGTCATGGGGTGGGGGGGCAGCACTGGGACGGTGGGGGCCCAGGGGTGTTGTACGGGGGCTGGGGGGGGCTGGATCTCGGCGGGGGGGGACAGCACCGGGATGCCCGGACCCTCCCGGGGGGTGGGTACCCCCTGGGTCCCTTTAGGATGGGGGCACTGGGGGGGCTGGATCCCGGGGGGGGCTGAGTCCCGGGGAGGGGGGGGCAGCACCAGGACACCCCCCGCCATGGTCCTTATCTGGGATGGGGCCAGTGGGGTCCAGCCGGGGAGGGGGGCAGGGGGTGCCACATGTCCCCCCCAGCTATGGGTCACCGCACCGGGGGGAGGCTTTTGGGAGGACAGTCCGAAGTCCTGGCGGGGGGTGATGGGGGCACCCCCGGGTCGGGGGCCCTGGGGTGCGGCTGACGGGGCTGGGGTCATCCCCCCCCCGCAGGTCGCCCAGGCGGCCCAGGCCCCCTCGCCCCCCCAGTACCCCCGGTACACGCGGGAGGAGGTGGGGCGGCACCGCTCCCCCCAGGACCGCGTCTGGGTCACCCACGGCACCGAGGTCTTCGACGTCACCGACTTCGTGGAGCTGCACCCCGGGGGGGCCGAGAAGCTGATGCTGGCAGCCGGGGGGGCCCTGGAGCCCTTTTGGGCCCTTTACGCCGTCCACAACCAGCCCCACGTCCTGGAGCTGCTGCGGGAGTACAAGGTGGGGGAGCTGAGCCCCGAGGAGGGGGCGCCGGCCCCCGCCACTGCCCAGGACCCCTTCGCCGGGGACCCCCCCCGGCACCCAGGGCTGCGCGTCAACAGCCAGAAGCCCTTCAACGCCGAGCCGCCGGCCGAGCTGCTGGGCGAGCGCTTCCTGACGCCCAACGAGCTCTTCTTCACCCGCAACCACCTCCCGGTGCCGCTGGTGGATCCCGGCACCTACCGGCTGCGGGTGGAGGGGCCGGGGGGCCGGGGGGTGACGCTGTCGCTGGCCGAGCTGCGCAGCCGCTTCCCCAAACACGAGGTGACGGCCACCCTGCAGTGTGCCGGCAACCGGCGGACCGAGATGAGCCGCGTCCGCCCCGTCAAGGGGCTGGCGTGGGGCATCGGGGCCATCGGCACGGCGCGCTGGGGGGGCGTGCGGCTGCGGGACGTGCTGCTGCACGCCGGCTTCGGCGAGGAGCGGGAGGGCGAGTGGCACGTCTGCTTCGAGGGGCTGGACACCGACGTCGGGGGGGCTCCCTACGGGGCGTCCATCCCTTATAGCCGCGCCGTCAGCCTGGCGGCCGACGTGCTGCTGGCCTATGAGATGAACGGGCAGGAGCTGCCCCGCGACCACGGCTTCCCCCTGCGCGTGGTGGTGCCCGGCGTGGTGGGCGCCCGCAGCGTCAAGTGGCTGCAGCGGGTGGCCGTCAGCCCGGCCGAGAGCCCCAGCCACTGGCAACAGAACGACTACAAGGGCTTCTCCCCCTGCGTGGACTGGGACACGGTGGATTTCACGGCGGCGCCCGCCATCCAGGAGCTGCCGGTGCAGTCGGCCATCACCCACCCGCCGCCCGGCGCGGCGGTGCCGGCGGGGGAGCTGACGGTGAAGGGCTACGCCTGGAGCGGCGGCGGGCGGGAGGTGGTGCGGGTGGACGTCTCGCTGGACGGCGGCCGGACCTGGCGGGTGGCCCGGTTGGGGGGCGAGCGGCCGGTGCCGGGCCGAGCCTGGGCTTGGGCGCTGTGGGAGCTTCAGGCGCCGGTGGCGGCGGGGGCCGAGCTGGAGATCGTCTGCAAGGCGGTGGACGGCAGTTACAACGTGCAGCCCGACAGCGTGGCGCCCATCTGGAACCTGCGCGGGGTCCTCAGCAACGCCTGGCACCGCGTCCGCGTCACCGTCACCCGCTGACCGGCACCGCGGCACCGGCACCCGCTGACCGGCACCGCGGCACCGCGCTCCCCAGCTCGATCGCCGGCGGCGGCTCAAAGGTCGCAGCTTTTTTTTACAGCCCCCGACGTGTGAAAGTGGCTCCATAAAGATTGCGCAGTTTTATGGACTCAGTGGTTTCCTGGGGCAGCGCCAGGGCAGCGGGACGGGGCGGGGGGGGATGGGGGGACACACACACACGACAGGGGGGTGGCCCCAGTGGACCCCCACGGCCCCCCCCCACGGCCCCCCCAGACCTCTGTCCCCAGGTGAGCCTGGGACACTATGGGACCCCTGACCCTATAGAACTCCTGACCCTATGGGACCCCCTGGCCCTATGGAACTCTGTGACTCTAAGGGACCCTACGGGACCCCCTGACCCTATATAACCCCTGACCCTATGGGACCCTGGGACCCCCTGACCCTATGGGACCCTGGGACCTTATGGGACCCTACGGGGCGCAGGGACCTTATGAGACCTTATGGGACCCTATATAGCCCCTTGACCCTATGAGACCCCCTGATCCTATGGGACCCTTTGACCCTATGGGACCCTATATAACCCCCTGATCCTATGGGACCCCCTGACCCTGTAGGACACCCTGACCCTATATAACTGCTGACCCTATGGGACCCTAAATAACCCCTGACCCCATGGGACCCTGGGACCCTATATAACCCCCCGATCCTATGGGACCCCCTGATCCTACGGGACCCCTTGACCCTGTGGGACCCCCTGACCCTATGTAACCCCTGGACCTATGGAACTCTGGGACCCTAAATAACCCCTGACCTTATGGCAGCCCCTGACCCTATATAACCCCTGGCCCTATGGGACCCCCCTGGCCCTATGGCATCCATGCCACGACCCTACAGCCTCCCTATGCCCCCTCTCCGGCCCCCCCAGCCCCCCCGACCCTCCGGCTCGGCCTCGAGGAGACCCCCGGCCCCACACACGGCCCGTCCCCGGTACCGGGACCCCCGGGGCGACCATCACGGGGCCCGGTACCTCTCAGTGCGTGGTCGCTGCTGTCCGTGAGCCCGTCCCGGCCTTATCGGTTATCGATTATCGGCTATCGATTACTGGCTATCGATCGCCGCCCCCGCACAAGCCCCCTCCTGTCTCCATCGATGCCCTCGGCGCTCCCTCCCCCTCCCCTCCCCCGCTCGGCGCTCCGCTGCCCGCCCCTGGGCAGCCGGCGGCCACTCGATGCGCCGGCGCTCGGCTGAGCCCCCCCCGTGCCGGCCCATGGCGGCCGCGGCGCCCCCCTCCCGGCGGCTCGAGGGCGTCGGCGCTCGGCTGCGCGGCCTGGCTGCGCGCGGGGGCCGGAAGTGGCTCGGGGCGGGCGGGGGGGCCCGGGCCCTCCTCAGGTGAAGCCGCCGCCGATGGAGCCGCCGCCGCCGCCGAGCCCCTGAGCCCCCCCCCCGACCCCCCCGCCGCTCCCCCACGCCCCGCGGCCGGGCCGGGCCGGGGGGGCCCTTCCCGAGCCCCGCCGGTAAGAGATGGGGGGGTGTCGGGGGACCGAGCGGGGTGGGGGGCAGCTGGGCCGCGGCGGGGGGGGGGCGGGCTGTCAGGGGGCGGGGGGGGGGGGGGTGGTGGTGGGAGCGGGGTGTGACCGGGGCGGGGGGGGGGCTGTCAGGGGGCGGGGGCTCTGAGGGGGGCTGTCTGGGGTGGGGGGCGATGGGGGGGTGGGTCCGGCGGGGGGATCGCCGTTGGGGGGGGGGGGGGGGTGGTTTGAGGGGGGGTCTTTTGGAGGGGGGTCGGGAGGTCTTGGCTGGGGGTGTCCGTCTCCTGCGGGCTTGTGTCTGGCGGGGAGTCACGGTTTTGAGTGGGATCTGTGCCTCGGGGGAGGGGGGATAGGGAGCAGGAGGCGCTTCAGGGTGACCCCCCCGGCGGTGGGTGGGGGGGGGCTGCGCCCCACAATCCTTCCCGACCCCCTTTCCCCAGGCCGGCTGGGGGCCGGGGCCGGCTTGGGATTGGGCGGGGGGGGGGGGGGTGTCCCTTCTTGCAGCCCCAAAACTTGGCCGCTGCAGAAGCCGGGGGGGCTGGAAGCGTGTGTGTGTGGGGAGGCCGTGGCGACACCCCCCCCGACCTTCCGCGGGCGCTGGGTGATGAAATGACATTTCAGTGTTGGTGGCTGCCCCAGGCGCGGGGGGAGCGGCCCCCCACCCCGAGTTGTGTCCCTGTTCTGTGTCCCCCTGTTCTTCGGGGTCGCTCCCCTCTGCGGTCAGGTTTGGGGGGGGGGTGGGGTGTCAGAGGATGTTGCCCTGTAGTCTCAGGGGGAGCCTCTTCTGAGCTCCTGGTCCCCCCCCACCCCGGCTCCAGTCGGGGCTGTGTGGGGCACTGTGCTCCGGGCGAAGCCGCTGGCTCCAGGCCGGGGGGGGTTTCCCAACCAGGCTGTAAATTCCGGAGCCTCTTCTTTGGCTGTGCGACAGGGATGCTCCGATGTGGGGTTCGCCCCCCCTCCCTGTTTTCCTGTCCCCCTGTGTCCCTCTGCCCCCCGTTACCCGTTCTGTGGCCGCTCTGGAGCCCTTCCCCGGGCTGGGGGGGCACCAGGACAGGCAGCGCGTGGCTCCGATGGAGCTGGGAGCAAGTTCCCCACAGCCCCGAGCCGGGGTCCCGGCTGCTGCCCGGCTCCCTCCCCGTTGAACACCCTCCCCCCCTCCATCGCCCTCCTGCCCCGAAGAGAAGCTGCAGTGCCAAGGACCGGCTCGTTTCGCCCGCAGAGGGCGAGAACGCATCCGTCAGCCCCAAAGAGCAGCTTTGTGCCGATGCCTTGTCCCGGCACCCCGCGGGGACTGGGGGGACCCAGAGACCGGGGGGGGTGACGGGGAGCTCTGGAGAAGCTCTTGGTCCGAAGCTGTGGGTGTAAAATTGATCTCCGGTTGTGTTGCTCCGTGTGAGGTCTGAGCCCCCGGGTACCTTTGGGCACCCTGGCGAAGGTGCCGGTGTTCGGAGGAGCCGGGAGCTGCCGGTTCTTGTTGGCACCGCAACGATTCCTGCTCCCGCGGGGAATTAGGGGCTCCCAGGACGGAGCGGGGTTATCCGAGGGCAGCTGGCGCAGGACGGGTGCGAGGAAGGAGCATCCAACAGAGGATTAATTCTTCTCCGCTCTCGGTGGATCAGTTCCATTTAAAACGCGCCTGAGCGTCGTTAGCGAAGTCGGGCTGCAAACGACGGCGTGGAAAGCGCAGCGCGGCTCGGCTGCCTACAGGCCGGGGTCTCTTTCCGCCCGTATCCATCCGTCTGTCCAAGTAAGCGCCGAAAGGAGGAACTTCTCTTTCCTCCCCTCGCTGCCTGGAACCTCTTTTCGTCTTTTGTGGGCTCAGCAGCGTTGCTCACGGTTATTATTTATTCGCATTGTGGTGATGCCCGGAGGGCACAACCCGGGTTCAGGCGCTGAACAAAGGCGCGGTGGAAGGCGGCCCCGGGTTCGCCTTGAATTCAAACTTTGTGGAAGTCGCTGAATCTCCGGAGCACATTTAAGATGAGGAATTTGACGTTCCGTCCTGGTTTGTGGCGCTTTTTCCATCAGCAGGCTTTTAAACGAAATTATATCAATAAGCGGGCAAGGCTCGTGTCCTGTAGTGTTCGCGTTAGGAGCAATTCCAGTGGGGAGGAGCTTCTCCGGGCTGTGAATATTAGTAAAAACCGGGATCCCCGCTTCCCCTGCCCGCTGCCGGACCTGCGTCGGTCGCTGGGCTGGCTCCTTGGAGGTTTTTCTCTCTCTCTTCCCCCGTTTCATTTATAAAAAGGACGGAAACTGCAGCCGTGTTTGCTCAGCTCTTGGCTTAAGGCACCTGAAACGCTGGCGTTATCTGGGAGATAACGCTGGGTTATCTGGGGTTCCGCTTGATAATCGGGGTGTCGCAGGGCTGGTATCAGACCTCTCCCTGTGCTTCGGGACTCATCTGCGACGCCGGGCTCGTGCCATCGGCTGCAGCATCCGCGTCACCTCGTCCAGCGTGACAAACGCCAGCGCCCAGCAGCGGGGGCGAGGGACGCTTTCCTTCCCGTCCCTGCGCAGGACCCTGGGATCGTTCCTGTCCCTCTCTTCCCCCCGCGGCATCTCGAGGAGCCGAGGGTCTCCCCGGCTCGGCGGTGAGGAGCTCCACGCGGCCGGCCTCCGGCTGCAGCCTCGCGCGGAGGCAATTTTTTTATTTTAGCAATGACGCTTCATGTTATTTAATAATCTATTTCAAAATATGGAAACAATGGGAGCTATTTTATAATGGATAAAACATGTCACAACACTTTAATTTTTGCTTTTGGGAGGCGGCTCCGTTCGCTTCTGCCTCCGTTGAGCCGGTCTCTCCCCGGCGAGCGTCTTCCCCTTTCCTCGGCATTTAAACGGGGGCCGCTGGCAGGGCGGGGGCTCTTCCCCGAAACCTTTCCGCTGCCCTGGGCTTTGAGGCGTTTCCAGTGACACAAACTCCGGTGTTTTGGCGCAGCCGGTTTGTTCGCCGAGCTTCTATTTTGCGGCAAAGGTGGAAAAAACGTCCTCACGTTGGAGGGGAAAAAAAAAAAAAAAAATCAAACCCAAAACCAAAAAGCCGGCAGCTAATGGAAACGATGGTTGGGGAAAGAGAAACTGCAGGGACCTTTGCGGCACTTACTAATTCTTACCCCGAGAGGAGGAGGTTTGGGGACGTTCGCCCCCACCGTGTCCCCGCCACAGATGTGCCGATTCTCCTCTCGCTGCTCCCGGCACCGAACGGGAGCCAAACCCCGGCACGGAGAGAGATGGGGGTGGGGGGTGGGGGGGTGTCTGGGGGGCGTTGGGTGCAGCGGGAGCCGGGGGAGGTTGGGATCCGGGTGTCCGCACCCTTCGGGAAGCAATCCCCGCTGTCGGAGCGGGCAGAGAAATGGGTCAGACCAAAGGGTTTTGCTGGTTCTGGCCGGGTTCTGCGCGAGTCTGGCGGGAGCTGGGGATTTACCCTTCGAGGTGGAGGGGGGGGGAATGATATTGTTGTCTGAAAAAGAACCTGGAAAATACCTCGGTGGGGTGGGATGGCGGCGCGGGGGGGGGTGTCTTTTCCCTGCCGACGCCGTTTGGCTGCCGGCGCCGAGCGTTGGGAAGCGTTTCACAGCGCGTGAAGCGTTGGGGAGAAATTAAGAGAAATAAGGGGAAAACAGGGGAAAAAAAGAGGTTGAGCCTCCCAACGACCCCAAGGCTCCGGGGGTTAACGCCGGCTGATGGGAGCCCGGCGTTGGAGGCTGCAGTAGAGGGGGGGGATCGGGGAGATTTTTCCCGTTTCTAGGACATTTCTGGCTGTCCCAGGAAGAAGCTGAGTCTCGGCCCCTCTCCTGGTGCCGGCGGGGGGGGACACAGCCAGGCCTGGCCGCCTGCAGCAGCCCCTCGATGTTCCCAAATTGCATCATGTTGAGATGGAGGTGTTTTGTTTTTTTTTTTAAATTGGGCTAATTCTCAGGACTCAGGGGGGGTGTGGGGGGTGTGTGTGTGTGGGGTTTTGGTTTTTTTTTTTTCTTCCCCTTGAGTGTTGCCACTTGGGGAAAAGTCCTTATTTCAACGGGGAGGAGGGCGTCGAGCCGCGCCGAAGGCACTTTGCTCTAATTTTAGTGCGTTCCTGCCTCCCGATTCCCAAGTCGATGATCACACCTGAAAGCTGGGAAGGAAAGGCCGGAGACGGAGACGTTCTCTTTGCTCCCCAGCGTGGAGGTTTGTCCCCGGCTCTGAGTCCTCACCGCGCTGCCTGACCCGAATTCCCCTCCGGAGAGGGGATAAACGCCAGGCTCTGCTCCGGTGGGGATCGGTGGGGGGTTGTCTGTCCCGGCAGAGATGTCCCGCGGCGGTTGGCGGTGCTGAGGGGCAGCTCGGAGCCGGCCGGCATCACACCGGAGCAGCCCCTTTTTCCCGGGAATGTGTTTTTCCCCCCAGGTTCTGGCAGTCCGGCTGGCACAGCCTTTTGTGCGCTGCTTTTCAAAATTAGAAGGACTCGGGGAACAAACGACGCACGGAACCGTTTTCTAGCCGGAGGTTAATTATGGGCCGTCGTTACTGCGGAGCTCTAGGTTCAGGCGAGCTCGGTGCTGCCTTATTTTCATTCGCAATTTTTGAAATTGTGATTCCCGCTTGCGAAGGCCTCGCGTTCAGCCAAAATTCAGGAAAATAACCACTGGCACTCGGGGCTCCTGAACCCTCCCGGTGCCTTTTTTTTTTTTTTTTTTTCCCCCCTCTGCGTCCCCTTTTAAAATAGAAAGGAGCGAGGAATCCATCTCTTTTACTGCCCATCGTCCCGTTAACGTTAATGAGACCGCGTGCAGGAGTAGGAAGTAGGAGTTACAGAACTGGCTCCTCAGTTCTGCTGGGCTGATTATTAGCTGATTACTTGGAGGGAAATTAATTATTTGCTCCTCGCTCGCTTGGGTTTTGAGGGGACACCGGGGTCCTGCTGGTCCCTGGGCTCAGCCGGGAGCCCGGGCTGTCATGGGTCCCGCCTGGTGCTTGGGGTGTTTTTTTAATTATTTATTAAATTTCATATTTTCAAGGGCTTTGCGGGGTACGGGAGAGAAAGGACTTTCTAAATAAAATTGATTTTTTGTTTTGTTTTGTTTTGTTTTGTTTTTTGAATTAGTGCATCGCCCTGCCCTTTGTGCAGAGCGGGGCCGGTCTGCGAGCCGGGGGGCGTGTTAACACGGAGAAGCAGAATTACGGGTTCAACAAAAATCAAGCCGCAGGATGCGTTTTGCAACCCCAGCTCCTGTGTAACCCGGCGCTTGAGAGAGAGAGAGAGAGAGAGAGAGAGAGAGATTTCAACCTAAATTATGGTCATCTCCCAGAGTTAACGGCCGCTGCGGGGTGGGCAGGGGAGCTCTGAAGTGCTCGGCTCTTCCTTCACTGCCCAGGCTGGGACGTCCCAGTCCCTCCCCGGGATGTCCCCGTCCCTCCCAGGCTGTCCCCATCCCTCCCGGAGATCCGGATGGAAGGGAAGGGAACGGCGCGGGTGTCACAGTGCTGGCCCACGCGCTTCCTTCTCCTCTGCAGCCCTTCAAACTGATTTAAATTCCTCCCCCCCCTCCCCGTGCCTGTGGCAGCACGGGATACGGAGCAGCTTTTGTGGATTCGGAGCAGGTTTGGGAGCCTCCGTCCCACTGCCAGTAGGATCGGAGGTGGTCTCCATCTCCTCGGCGTCTCCCACCTCCCCACCCAGGCTGTGGGACCTGGGTAGCGGTGATGGAGGGGGGTCCTCGCCTGTCCCTCCTGTGACCACCCCATGCGGGGACGGCCGGCAGAGCCCCCCCGCCTGGGACCTGCCGCAGGGTGTCGCTGGGCTGGGTGTAAAGCGGTGCCCAAAGCTGCCCCAAAACCATCGATAGCCCCCCCCGCCTCGCCCCGGGTGAGGTCTGCAGTTAACGCTCTCGCCGTTGCTCTGCTTTTCTTCTTAATTAACATCAAGCCAAAAGTCGGGTCTGGGGGGGGGACGGTAACGAGCCCGGCCTAATGCGCCTCGTCCGCATCCGTACTTATCTCAAGCGCTGCGTCGCCAGGAGCAAGGCTTGTCCGACTCGCTTCGCCCAAGACGCGGTTATTGTTAAAAATCTGCTTTTCAAAGGTCCAAAGGGAGCGAGCGGTTTCTTTCGGCTCGGGAAAAGCACCGAGGTCCCCGGGAAAACCTCACCGGCTGCGGGAAACGCACGGCTCCTGTGTGCTCCCGCTCTGCGAATCACGTTGATTTTTTTTCTTTTTTTTTCCTTTTTGAGGAGACGATTCATCTCCACAAATTATCGCTGTGTTTTTTTTTTTTTTTTTTTAATTGTTCTCTGCAGCAAACGCTCCGTTTCCGACCCTATCAACTGCCAATTAGAGCCGGCTCTACACAGCAAAACTCCTGTTTCTAAAACTGGGCTCATTTTGTTTCTTAAACAGCCAGTCTAATTGACAAATAAAAGCCATTTGAATGTATAAAATGTTCATTATCTCCGTGGGGTGCCGAGCGGCAAAATCTAAGGCAGATTTCCCTTTTATTTTGGAGTGGTGGTTGGAAGGGCTGTTGCGAGGCCCGTGGGCAGAGCACGATGTCCCCAACCCCGGATCTTTTCATTGATAAAATGAAGCCCAGGGGCTTCGGTTTCCTCTCCCCGCTGCCGCGTCGGCCCCTCACCGGAGCTGGGGAAGCGAATTGCTATCACCAGAGGGGGTGGCAGCGGCTCTGTCCCTCTGTCCCGGTGACTTCCCGGCTCTCGCCTGTCCCAGGGGTGCTGGCATCTCCTCTTCTCCCATCTCCGCCCGCTCCCAGTGTCCCAGGTTTGGCTTTAGGAGCTCACCCCGTGCTGCAGTGCTGGTCTGCGTGCTGGGGGTGAGACCCTCCCTGGTGCTCGTCCGCAGCGGCGCCCCCGGGACCCATGTGTCTGGTCCTGGGCTCCCCAGGTCAAGAAGGCCGGGGAACTGCTGGAGAGGGGACAGCAAGGGGCTAGGGAGATGCTGAGGGGATGGAACATCTCTCTGACGAGGAAAGGCCGAGGGATTTGGGTCTCTTCAGTCTGGAAAAAAGACGACGGAGGGGGGATCTTATCAACGCTTATAAATACTGAAAGGGGGGGTGTCAGGAGGATGGGGCCAGGCTCTTCTCAGTGGTGCCCGGGGACAGGACAAGAGGTAACGGGCACAAACTTGAGCATGGGAAGTTCCACCTCAACATGAGGAGGAAGTTCTTGACGTTGAGGGTGGCAGAGCCCTGGCAGAGGCTGCCCAGAGAGGTGGTGGAGTCTCCGTCTCTGGAGACATCCCAAACCCGCCTGGACGCGTCCGTGTGCCACCTGCTGTGTGTGACCCTGCTCTGGCCAGGGGTTGGAAGAGATGATCTCCAGAGGGCCCTTCCCACCCCGGCCAGTCTGGGATTCTGTGACCCCCCCGCTGGCTGCTGGCCTTGGCGTTCACCGGGAGTGGGGTGGGGAGGGACCGTGGCGTAGCCCCCGGGGGTCGGTGGTGAAGTCGGTGGTGAGGGTGTTAAGCCCAGGGCTGCAAAGCAGCGTGAAAGGAACACGGGGGTGAGAAGCCGTTGGGCAGTTTGACGGGAGGAGGAGAGTCCCGGCAGCTTCTGGAGGCTAACTCTGACTGAGCTCTGCTTTCTCTTTCAGCGAAGTACCTTAAAGATGGATATAGAAGACTGTAATGGACGATCTTACATGTCTGGTATGTCTGATCTTAATTTTTGCCAGCTATTTTGGGGTGCTAATGTTTTTAAGGTGCTCAGTCTCATACTCTGGGGTGTAAGCAAGCTGTCCCGTGCTCAGTGTAGCTGTGCTGCTGTTGCCGTCGCGGCTTGAGCATCGAGCAGCGGTGTTCAGAACGCCGGCGTGTGTTCTGCTAAATACCGGAGAAGCGTTAAAGCCCAGGGCATAATAAACAGCTAATTTAAAGAAGGGATACCTAGGCTGAGCCTCGGGACTTCACGCTGGAGTTTATGTGCTGTGTGCTCACCTGCTGGTCCGGCGGGCGGCTGCCGGTGCTCGCAGGGGAAAATCTCCAGCCTTGCTGAAAGGAAAAAAGTATTTCCAGCCACGGCTGCGCAGTCCCGGTGCTGGGAGATCTCGGGGAGGCTGGTCTGTTCCTTCAGGGCTCCTACCTGAAGGGGAACGGGCGCGTTAGTCCCGCTAACGCATGCTGAACCCGCGACTGGAGGCAGCGCGATATTTAAAACCACCCCCCACGGTGATCTGTGCCTCGCCGAGCTCAGCGCCGTCGTCTATCACTGCGCGTTAAGATGAAACCCAGGCCGAGTTCCAGCCGTAAAGCCGTGAAACATCCGTGGGGAGCGGGGGAGCGGCGCGGGGCTGGCCTAGATCTTGGCGCTGGAACCGGGATCTTGGCGGCGGCACACAGACCGGAGCTGCCGTACTGGGCGTCGCGGCCCCAGGGACCGTCTCCGAGGGGACCCCGGGGGCACTGGGCTGGGGGGGGATTTAGATGATCTGGTCGCCCGCAGAAACCTGGTACGGGCCGTAAGGGCAAGCTGGTTTGGTGGGATTTGTTCCTATCTCTGGGGGAGTGGGGTTTGCAGCGTGAAAAGCCCTTGGTTTGTCCGTCTTTGCTGGGGAGGAGAGGGGGATGAGAGTCAGACCTGGTGTGGATGGAGAAGCGGCAAAGCCGGAAGAAACTCTCGCCGTTACCCAAGGCGGCCCCAGCGCCACGCGAGGCGGGAGGACGTCTCTGAGCGAGCTGGAGGAGCCGGGGATGAATGGCTCAGCGGGGATGAAGGTCAGAAGTTGAAGTGCGTTGGAAGGGAAGGGAGGACCCCGGCTGTTCTAACGAGCGGTTGCGGTGGCCGGGACTTGGTGCAGTGACAGAGCCGCGCGGGGGACCTTGCACAACGCCCCTTCGCATAAATCACGCTGTATCCTCCCCGTCCTGACAAAGCTCATCTGCGGGGCTGTTATTTGCTCCTTCTTTCTATGAAGATTTCCTCCTGTCCCCCGGAGGATCCTCGCTTGGCTCTTCTCGAGGCGCTCGCTGCAGTTTGCCGCTGGGGGTTCTGGTTGCCAGGACGGCTCTGTGAAATAACAAAATGCTTCCCCAAAGTTGGCCGCTCGCGCCGTTCCAGGGTGGCTGCTTTCTCAGCCGCGCTGGGCTTTCCCCCTGTCCTCCGATGGAGTTTGGGGACGCGTAGGAGCTCTCGGCTCGGAGCTCCTCGTCACCCGCAGAGCCGTGGCTTTGCCTTTCCTCGGGGAGTCCCGTGGGCGAGCTCTCCCCTTTCCCGACAGTCCCTGCGGCAGCTCCGTGTTTCCCGGTGAGCGTGGAGGTGCTGCAGCCGGGAAAGACGGTCCCAAAAGCGGCGAGAGAAAAAAAACCCGTCTCTCTCGGTGCAGCCTGAACCCCCTCGGGTGGGTGCGAGCTTTCGGCACGGGGCAGTCCTGGGGCTCCGAGGCCGAGCAGCTCCCAGAGTCTGGAGGGAAAAGGAACAGTTAAAGGAGGGTAGAAGGGAAAAGCGGCGTTACAGGAACCCTGTGGCAGCGTGGGCTTTCTCTTTTGGGCTGGGGGGTCAGGGCAGGCCTAACGAAGATCGGCTAATCGTTAGGGTCAGGGGGGAGGCCGGCCAATTAGCTGCTTCAGGTTGCTGTGAAATGACTAGAGGAAACAAACAGCAGGGCTCTCTCAAAACTCGTTTCTGTGAAATATGTTTAATTAAACGAACTCTTGAAAAAAAGTTCATTGTTCGTCAAATAACGAGGTAAGCGAGAGCCCGGAAACTCTTCACGAATGTGAAAAACTTTTTCTCCTTTGAATTCTTCACAGGAAAAGAAGTCAGTTTTGAAACAGCTCTGGTAGAGACAGAGCCGTTACTGCAGGAGGGGTAGGAACAAGGTGGAGGCGGGCGAGAGACCTCTCCGTCCCACGCCTCAGGTGGCACCTCCTCGGGCTGTAAGTCCTTCTGGGGACACTTAACCCCCCCCGAAAAAAGCGGCAGATAACGGCTTTGCTGCTCTTTGCTGGTGTCGGTCCTGCGGCCTCGGTGGTAAGAGGGGCTGAGCACCGTGTTCTGCCCGAGCCGGAGAAAGCACCGGGGCAGCCCTGTCCCCGACCGAGGACGCCCCATGCAGGCAGGGCGGCATCAGGTCCCCGTCCCCGTCCTCTCCCTGGGGTGGTCAAGCACCTCGGAGCTCTGCCCGCAACCGCGTGTCTGCGGGTCAGAGCCTGTTGAGAGACGGGGGATGTTTTCAGGCCATCCCTGCCCCAGCTCTGCTCCCCAAAACAGCCCAGATCTCCTCTATTTTACCCTCTTTTATCTGGGTGCCGGGCACCTGAGAACGGGGTTAAACGCTCTCGGCTCCTTGGATAACTGGGCTACAGACAGACAAACCTGCTCTTGCCTGACGTTCAGGTTTCCATTTAGTTTTTTGGGTTTTTTTGGGTTTGGTTTTTTTTTTTTTTTTTAGAGCAAACGAAATGTGACCCAATATTTCCTGAAATCTCAAAGTCTGAAAAGTTATCAGAGAGGGGAAATTGCTGAGAGACCGTTGAAACCAGGCGCTGGCTGCTCCCAGGGGTGGGATAGCGCTTCAGCTCTCGCTGCCGCCGGCGGGCAGCCCGCTTGCCTTCCCGGGGCTCCCGACCGCTCGCAGGAGCCGTTATCGGGGGTCCCGGTGTCAGCCCCGGAGGGAAAAACCCCGTCCCCGTGTTGGGGGGTGATTTTCAGAGCGGGGGGCTCCGACAGCGATCCCCCCCCCACCACCACCAGGGGAGCAGAGGGTCTGGGCAGCGCGAAGGTTCGCCCTGGCCTGATCCCCCCCGGGGCGCCGAGGATCAGCTCGGTTATCCCTTGGTGCCTCCAGCCCGAAGGGGATCGGGGATCCCTTGGGATGAGAAGGATCCTTTGGTATCTGGAGGATGAAGCCGGCTGGCAGAGGAGGTGAGCTTGGAGCTGAAAACGAGCTGCCGTGCCCTGCCTTAATGCTTGAAGGGGCGGGGAGAAATTTAAGTTTTCTTTCTCCTTAATGTTTAACTTAAATTTGGGGGTTTTAACCTTTCTCTGACACATGGGAGGTTGGCAGCAGCTGGGAACAGGCTGTAAAAGGGTGCAGTGAAGTTCTTCCTGCTGTCAGCATCACCTGGGTGCTTCGTTAGTGAGTCCCGAGCTCACCTTGGGGGTTAAACCAGCCCCGGGACCAGCCGGGTCCCTTTTGTAGGACGGGAGCCACGTGCCAAGGTAAGCTCACAGGGAAACCCTGCCTAAAATAATTCCCGGCGACTCCGGTGCGAGGCCGTGGGCTCTGGCCGTTTGACAGGGATACGCTGGCGTCGACGGTGCTGGAAAGGTGTGAGATCTCTTCTGGGCTGAGCGTCTCCTCCGGAGCAGCCTGGCTCCGGCGTGTTCTGCCTCCGCGCACACCAGGGAGCTGGGGGAGTTGAACGTGGGATGCTCCTGGAGCTGAGGACCGAGGCTTCGGCGTCCTCATCCCTTGTCAAAGCAGGAGGGTCGGAGCCCAGACGAGCCATGGCTGACTGTAGGCTGACGTTGGGGATGATGCTGTTCTCCCTCGGGTCATCGGGGCCTCTATTTCCCACCGGTGTTTTGGGTGGCCGAGCCCCCGGGCGGCCGCCGGCGTTGTGAGGGCAGAGCTGAGAGCTCGCAGCATCCCTGCTCTCCCGCCTGCTCCATCCTCTCCCCCCGCAGAGCGTCGTCCCCGTGGGCTCGGCGCGGCTCCATGCTCTCCGGAGGCCGGGGAACGGCACAGCCCGTGTTCCCGCTCGCCGTGCGGTGCCGCCTGACTGTAAAATGACGGTCGTTTCCCTCGCTTCCAGGAATCTGCTCTTCCTGGAAGGTGAGTGGCTGCGTGCGCCCTGCCAGCGACGCAGACATGCACACGCAGCCTGGGCTCCAGCGCTGTTTCCAAGGAGTTGGCTGTGATAACACTCCAGGGTATCTCCAGCAAGGTAGAATAATGCGAGTTAAACGGGAGCTGGGGAGGGGAAGGCGGGGGGGGGAGGGGGGCGGAGGGGGGGGGGATGGATCCTGAAATAGCTCGGTGCCGTCTCCGCTCGCTCCGTGCGCGGAGGAGCCGGGGTGCAGGGGGCTGCGCTGGGCAAAGGGACTGACTCCGGAGGGTGATTTATAGGTGTTTGAAATCCCCCGTGCTGGCAGGCAGGAGGGGGAAGGAAAGACCTGACCCCCCCCCTACCCCCCGAGATGCCCGTGGAGGCTGAAGACGCCGCTTGTGACCCTTTGAGAGGGTCGGTCTCACCCCACGCAGCGGCTGGTGGGTTTTCGGCCTCAGGACGTGTCCCCAGCCCGTGGGCTAACGAAGCAGCGGCTCGTTCCCTCTCACCAGGGCTGGTTTGTTCAGCCTTCTCGTTAACCTCCGCTGCCGTGGCTGGCAGCGCACGTAGGCTTCGCGTGACTCGTGCTGGCTGGCAGCAGCTTGCCAGCCTTGCCAGGGTGCGGGGACGGGAGACGGAAGGGTCCTCGGAGTCTTTTCCGCTGTGATCCCAGGAGGAAAGAAAACCTCTGGGGGTGTGAGGGTGCCGCTGGGGTGTCCCAGCTGGGCCTCGGTCAAGCAGCGATTTAGAAGATGCTCTCAGCAAGGGCAGTTACCATAAATGATTCCCAGGCTCAGCGCGGCTGATGAGCTCAGCGTCCCAGTAGTCAACAGACAATGGGATGAACTGGGCCCGGGAAGCACCGGGAGGAGAGTTTCTCCAGATGCAAGTATTTAGAAATAACATTCCCAGCTGTGCTAAAGGCGGTCACGGAGCTTCTGCACTTTCCATCGTGAAACTCCCACTGTCCCCGTCCCCGCAGCATCGCCGTGGGCAGCTGCCCGGCTCTCGGGCACGCGGTGGGGAGGGAACCAGGGGTTTTCTGCGTGCTGGCAGCCGGCAGGTCTCGCCGGAACAGAAACCTGCTAGCCCCTGGAGGGGAAAAAATGAGTCTAGGCTGCCGTGCAAATGGCTTGGGCTTGAGGTGATCTGGGCTTCGCTCCTGGTGGGCAGCTGTATGGCTGAATTCCCTTTCCAGTGTGAGTGGGCAAGGGCCTGTTTCCAGGGACAGCAGGGGTCCATCTGGGGTGGGCTCGGCTTCCCTGGGATGCGAGTGTCTGCCTGGGAATCGTCATTTCAGCGGGGACCGTCAAGGAGAGGGACCCCGGTGCCCAGCAAAGGGACGCGCTGGCCCGGGCAGAGCACTGGGGTCAGCCTCGGTGTTCAGGTGGGGGTCGACGGTCGTGCGTGGGAGGTGGCCTGGCTCCCCCCCGGCTGGCACACACCGCGGTGCCGGCCACAGCTCCCGCAGAGTCCTCCCTTGTGGCGTCCCACCCCTCTCCCCTTCTGCAACCGCTCTGCGGCCATCGGCACGGCGTCGGCTCGGGGCTGCGGTGCCTGAGGAGGTGACAGCCGGAGGACGGTGGTCCAGAAAGCGCCGAGCTCCTGTAACACCGTGCTGGTGTGTGTGGTGGACAGTGCCGTTGGGGTACGAGCCGTGTCCTGCAGCCCCTTTCCAGCGCAGAGGTGCTGGGAAGGGGGCCTGGCGGGGTGAAGCCGGTGGAAAGCCACCAGCCGTGCTTCAGGCATCACTCACTTGTGTTTCCCTCCTCCCAAAGGTAGTGGGGATTCCTCTCTGGAGAAGGAGTTCAGCTCGGCGATCGTGGGACCCACGGTGAGCACACCCAACAGCCAGCATTCCTCCCCGAGCCGCTCTCTCAGTGGTGAGTACGCCGCCTCCGCTGGAAAAACCCTGCCGAGGTCTGCCCGGTTTGTCCCCAAACCCTGCACTCTCTCAGGCGTGACATAAATTGTGACTTCCCGCTGCGGCAGATTTCTCTCGGAGTCTGACTCTTTGTTTTCCAGCCCAAGAGGATAAAACCCGGCTCCGGTCTCTGTGCGGAGCAGCTGCCCTGTTACTGATCCTGGGCAGCGGCTCTTGCGGAGCCCGGAGTTTGTCAGGTCGGCTGCGGTGACGCCGAGGGGTCGGGGTCTTTCCTGGTGGTGCTAAATTTCACCTTGACTTTCGGGCAGCTGCGTGTTCTGGGCTGTTAATGACCAGAGCTCTGGAGGGGCCGCAGAGCCACGGCTTGCTTTGGGATAAGTTATTTCTTTTATATCCGTCTAGATGTCTGCGGGGGGAAGCCAGGAGTCGCTCCGCTTCCATGTAATAGCCGGGGCAGATTGGGGTCCGCAGTGTGCACGGCAACTCCCGGAGCAGCGGAACCTCTGCCTGCAGGCGAATGAGCCTGTCGGGAAGTTGTTTGTGTAGCTGCGGGAGGTGGGAGAGCCCCCGGCATGTTCGGCTCCACCGGGAGTGATCACACACACCACCAGCTCCCAGCCTCCGCTGCCCCTGGCCAGTCCGTGCCCTTTGCTTCAGGCACCAGCTTTGCCGTCGTGTCTCTCCATCCTTTCTGCCGGCTGCCCCCTCCCCCCCGCCATGCCAAGAAATAGGCGGAAGAGGCAGCGTGCTCCTTGGGAAGCTCCGCTTCTGCTGGCCCTTGTCACCTCGCAGAGCGGGTGCGTGTCCCCTCAGGTCTCGCCTGGTTTTGTCTCTGCCTCCGTGTGCTCTCACCCAGCCAAGCGCCATCGTCCAGGTGCTGTCGGCACAGTGCCATCGTCCAAATGCCATTGCCGGCCAAGCTGGTGGCTGGCACTAGCAGGGAATTAATCCAGAAACGGGACCAGTGTGGGGAATCTGTCCAGAACAGGAAAATTTCCGTCTCCTTCCCTGTCTGCTGGTGGAATTCTTTGCGTTTTATTTAAAATGAATGAAACTACTTTTTCGGTCATAGTTAGGAACCTCCCCCAGTAAAACAGGTCCGATTTCCGAGCTGTCGCGCTCCGTCCCTATCCTGGTTGCGCCGTCCGCTCCCAGCGCTCGCTGTGGGGATTGAGGAGAAACGTGACGTTCGCCGTGTGCGCGGAGGAGCGGGGCGGCCCTGCCTGAGCTCGGTGCCGGGGGCACAGCCTTCTCTCGAGGAGACACTGTTCACGTCGCAGCCCTCTCGGGGCACCCGTCAAGTTTCCCTGGGCCCTATGTGCTGCTGAGTCGCGTTGACGTAGGAGAAGAAGGAGCGCCGAGACAGGAGAAGTCGGCAAGTCTCCCACTCTGCATCGCGCTCTCGGTGTTGGAGAGCTGATGGTTGGGCCGTCTCTACCGGATTGACTCAACCGGCACCGAAAAAAACCCAAAAAAACAAAAACCCCGGTGCTGCTCCCATCTTTCCCCTCTCCTTTTCCGTAGCAGAGAAACTCCCCCGTAATTTATCCGCCTGGGTTCCAGCAGCGAGGTGCTCGGGACACCTCTGCTTAGGTCCCGGCGTTTGAAGGTTCTTCTTTCTGAACCAGCATAAAATAAACCCTAAACGTGACGTTTTCAGAAGGGTAATGTTATGAATTAGCTCGGTTGCCTTTTTTTTTTTTTTTTTTTGCCTTTTATTACTTGCTATTTATTTTACATTTGCCCTATAAAGGCGCTTAGAAGCTCTGCAAAGAAAGGAAATCTTGGCTTTTTCGCGGAGGACAGCTCCGCGAGGTAACGCGGCCTTTTCGCTTGATCAGAAGCAAAAGGAACGGAGCACGTGGACTGACTGAAAGGACAATGCCCATCCTCTTCCCCTTTAACAGCAGGATGCTACTGATGGTATTGCCTCTGATCTGACTTGACTTCCCAGCTGGTTCCGCCAGCAAGCGTCGTGCCCCAGAGGAGCGAGAACATTGTATAACCTGTTCTGCCAGCAGAGGCTTCTCTCCAGTGAGACCGGACCCTGCATTGGTTCTGAAAGGAGAATTACAGAACAATGGTTGGCCCTCCCTTCTATGCCCAGGAAAAAAAAAAAAAAAAAAAACGTCCCTAGGGGAATGGGAGAAGGAAAAAAAACAAAACCAAAAAAACCAAAAAAAACCCCAAACCAAAAAACAACAAACCAACCAAAAACACAAAAAAAAACCCCCCCAGCAGAAAATCAAAGCGCAGCAAACGTCAACTCGCACCGGCAGCGCCCGCCGCCGAGAAAGGAGCTTCTCGCTCCGTGTTTGTGCAGAGGCGTCTGTTTGCGCCGGGTCTCCTGGATGCTCCCAGGGGAGCGTGGTGGCACCGGCCAGCACATAAATAAAGTCCCGCTCCCGCCCGCAAGAATGCTCCGGCCCCAGAGTCTCCTCCCGGTCTGCAGCCAGCGGTGGCTTTGGCCGGGGGCTCAGCAGACGGTCTGAAAGTGCCTGCGATTGCCAAGGCCGGGTGTATGCACAGTTCATGTTGCCTGGAGCCTCGCTGGGAAGGCGGCATTGTCTGCCGCCAGGATCCAGGAAGGGAAGGAGGGGAGCGAGAGCCAGAATTCCTGGGCTCTTCACCCGGCAATAAACCTCACGCAGTCTGGGATGAATCACTTCCATGCTGCTGCTCCTCGTTAATCCCCGCTCGCGAGGCTGTACCTGCCTCTGGGGCAGAGCCAGAGCCCTCCCGCCCGCCGGCGGGGCGGAGAAGAGGGGCTCCCCCCGCTCCTCGGGGGGCACGGGGTCTCCCCAGGAGCGGGACCGTCTCGCTGCCGCCATCACCGCTCTCCGTGAGTCCTCCCTGCCCGGTAAGCGACCCAAAGCCTCCCTTGCTCGCCCACCGGGAAGGATCGTCCCTGCCTCGGCCGATGGCAGAGTTTGGTCGGAAGCCCCCCAGGTTGTAAAGGTCAAATCCTCCGGCTGGTTCAGTACCCGGGACGTTACCGAGGTTCTCTCGAATGCCCTCGGCGGCTACGCTGCGACCGTCGGCGTCCCCGGCCCCTGGGTGAGCATTCCTGCTCTCACAAAGAGCTGAACCAGCCCCCGGGGGTCGAGTCAGCCCCAGATCTGGAAGCTGCTGGGGTTTCTGTGTGGTTGTTCCGCTCCCTTCTCACGCCTGTCTCCACCAGGCAGCCTGCACTCCGCAATCTCCAGCCCTCCGGGCAGCAGCGGAGGCTCCTTTGTGTATATAAAGTTCATTTTCCTCCAGCCCCCACAGTTCTCCTCTTAAGGGATTGGGAAGAGCCTCCTGCTTTAAATGGAAGAAATAAGAATCTGATATTTAACGGGATCCTGTAAATATTTTGTTTAAGCCCGCGGGCTCGGTGCATGGCCATGTGGGTGACCTGGATTCGACTTTACTCCATCCTCGTCTTCCTCCGGCCCGTTGGGACCGGTGCTACGGGAGCAGGTAGCGGGTGCAATCGGCCAAGGAGCCTCCCCAGGGGATTCCCTCTCGCTCCCGGCTGCTGGCGATGGCTTAAAGTGGGAGGAAACTTTCCAATTTGATCATTTAAAGACCGGCTGTCCAAGCAGACGACTTTTCACCGCGGCTGGGGGTGTCCCGGCGGCAGTTCTCCCTCCAGCAGAGGGTCCGGCTGGCGTCGGGAGGTGGGACAACCGCTCGGATGCTCCGCTGAGGGAGGAAGCGGGCAGGATCTGGGGGGACAAGTTCGTCGGGAGGTAGCGGAGGGAGCAGAGGGAGAGGTTTTTCCCCTCCGTCCTTCCCTCTCCCGATCCCCGCAGGGCTGTGGCTGGCTGGCAGCGGAGGGAGCGGAGCGGTCGCCATCGTCTCGGGGAGTGTTTGATTTGTGGCATTCCACAGATCATTAGAGCAGCCGGGAATGTAGGTCAGGGCTGGCGCATCCCCTCGCCAGCCTCCGCTCCCCGTGCGGCAGGAGGAAGGAAAGGTAGCGGCAGGGAGGGAAACCCCAGGGGCTTCGCTTTGCTGCCTGGGCCCCGCGTCCCTCTGTCCCCCGGTTCGGGTGGGCTTTAGAGCACGGATCCTCCGGTCCTGCCGTTGCTCTGCTCCTGGCCGGGCCAGAAACATGGTGGCCCGGCAGCCACCAAGCCCTCGGCCGTGGGACCTGTCCCCGCCATCGCTCACGTCCGCTTCCTTGATTTCACAGGAGCTTTCTTGGGGTTCTCGGTGCCACCCCAGGGGTGGTCGTCCCTTCCCTGCGTTTGTCGCGATTCCTGCAGCCTCCTGGGCGGCTGAGGGAAGGGGAAGAGGCCGAGCTGCCCGCAGGGGTGGGGGTTTTCAGGCAGCACCCTCCTCTTCGGCTTCGTTTTTTCTGCCTTTAAGATAGTTGATGGATTCCAGGTCTGGTAGCGAAGTTGAAAACTTGCGGTGAAGCGATGGCTTCTCCAGTGAGCCGAGATTTCCTGCCGATCCAGGAGACTGGTGTTGGGCTCTCTGTGCCAGGGGATTTTGAGCCTTTAGTGATTCAGAGAGTCAAAATTCGGTGTCTTTGCTTCCTCTGCAGGACTTCAAAAGCACGAGCGGTTTTCCTTTCCCCCTCTGCCTTTGAATCCAGGGAACTAAATGTCTTTTTCTTCAGTCAGTCGCCGCGCAAGGCGGGATGCAGAGCAGTAATCCAGCCCATAACCTCCCGTGATCCGGGTTTGATGTCTGTTCTTGAGTAGTCAACAAAATAAGAAGATGCACCTTTATCGCAAACAAATCACTTAACGCGTCCCATTCTTTCTTTTAGGAGTAAGTCTTGCCTCGGCTGCGCTCCCAGCTTCCTTAACTCCCGAGTTTTATTTCTCCGCTGACTGTGTTTTATCCCTTCCGCCTCCTCGCAGCAAACTCCATCAAGGTGGAGATGTACAGCGATGAGGAAGCCAGCCGGCTGCTGTCACAGGACGACCGGATGCTCGAGAAGGAGGACAGCGTGATCGTGGAGGACTCGCTCTCGGAGCCCCTGGGCTACTGCGACGGGACGGGCCAGGAGCCACACTCCCCCGGGGGCATCCGGTTGCCCAACGGCAAGCTGAAATGTGACATCTGCGGGATGGTGTGCATCGGCCCCAACGTGCTGATGGTGCACAAGCGCAGCCACACCGGTGAGTGGCAGCCCCGAGGCCGGCGCTGCTGCCGGGGCAGGGGCAGGTTGGGCTGGAGGGATGCAAATTTCGGAAGCCGGGTGGCAAGTGCGCATTGGCTGGTGGGCACAGAAGCCACGGGAGATGGGTGTCGGGTCCCAGCTGCTGACCTTGGTGGTGGTGGCCAGGAGGTGCCAGTGAGGAAAGGCCCAGGGGAGTGTGCCTAACTGGTCTTTCCTTGTCACCATCCAAGCGCCAGCAGCGGGTCCGTCGCTCCCCAGGCTGGAGGTCACATCCAGAGCGCGGCGTTCGGTATTTAACCCGGGGCTTTCCTCCTCCGACGCGCTCAGCGCTGCTGAGCCCCTGAATGCTTCTGGGTCTCCCGGGCTGTCGAAGCGAGAGCCGCTCCTCTGCAAACCTAGAAAATGCTTTTCATGGGGGGGTTTTCACCCGCTGCTCCGCTTTCGCAGGAGAAAGGCCCTTCCACTGCAACCAGTGCGGAGCCTCCTTCACCCAGAAGGGAAACCTCCTGCGCCACATCAAACTGCACTCCGGCGAGAAGCCCTTCAAATGTCCCTTCTGCAACTACGCCTGCCGCAGGAGGGACGCGCTGACCGGCCACCTGCGGACACACTCCGGTGGGTAGCTCCGGCCGGCTGGGACGGGAGGAGGCGGCAGGGAGGGGGACACACGGTGACGGTACAAAACCAGGGGATGGAGCTCAGCTTCCCAAAGCCCCGACCTCGAGCTCTGAGCCCACGGCACCCAAACTTGCTCTTGTTTCGGCTCCCCACTTGCCGCCCTCGCGACAGCGCAGAGTGCGTGGCGGCATCTGGTTAACGCTCGGGGAGTTCCGCTGACCTGCGGCGCCCGCGGGGGTGGCTTTGTGCCGCTGTTTTCCAGTCATTCCTGGGGGTTATTGCATCTCTTTCTTACAAAGATAAATGTTTAATAGATTTTATTGAGTCAAGATAGGTCCCACCCTTGGGTGTGCCCTGCCCCAGCGAAAAACGAGCACCGAGGGGTTTTGTTTGCGTGTTGTTTTGACATTGTCCTTTTTAAATACGACATTTGAGATGTGGTTTTTCACCCTCCGGTTCCGTGATGTAAGAGCTGGCAGGGGCCAGGGGTGGGGGGTGAAGAAACGCCAGCCTGGCCCCCCACCCCCGCCCCGGCTTGGTGAGGGTTTGCCCTTGATTTGCGTCCGCTGGCGCGTCTCTGCGCTGCTGACGGGGCTTTTAAAGTTCACGCAGACGGCGTTGAACACCTGTGACTCGAACCTTTCGGGCGCCGCGGGGAAATGGGCGTCGCGTCTTCCTGGAAGCAAGAAGCCTGGCCCCTGAAGAGCCTGTTCTCATCGCAGCCTTGCCCAGAGCCCACAGACCTGCTCCCCCCTCGCAGCCTGGCCCGAGACCCCCCCCCTTTTCTTTAGGTTTCTGCCCTTCTCAGCGGGAGGGTGCGACGCTCCGGGTTGAAGCTGCCATCTTGCTGTGGGCTAATCTTCCCTCTTGGCTCTTTCTTTCGGAGTTTGTCCTCTCCCCCATTCCCCCCGCCCCGCACGCACATCTGTGACTTTCTGGGAGATGCCGGAGGGGAATCCGGGTGCTTTGACCCCCGGAATGAGGTGCCAAGCCCGGAACGGGGCTGTTGGATCGGGGGCTTGCAGGAGCTTTCCATCTATGGCTGGGAGGTTAGAAAGGATGATCTTTAAGGTCCCTTCTAACCCGAACCGTTCTGTGATTCTATGGTGTCGTCTCTGGCCATCCCCGCTGCCACGGGACAAAGCTGCTTCTCGGTGTAAAACTTTTTGGGTCTCTTGTCTGGTTCTGCAGCCTGGCCAGAGTGCGGCAGCAGGTGGCGTTTCCGACACCGAGATGGTCGGAAAGAGGAGGTGAGGTTAGTGGCCTTGGGCTTTGCCCGTTAATGGGGAGAAACGGCAAAGAAATCCTTTCCTCGTGTTCTTGCCTTATCTCTGAGGGGGGGGAAGAAAGCAAGGCGGCAGTAGTTGGGGGCAAAAACCCAAGTGTCATTAACCCTAGAGAGCAAAGAGTGCGTGTGTCTCCTCCCGCCCCGCTCGGAGGGTGAGGAACGCCAGGCTCCGGTGACAGCCCGGCTCCCCACCAAGCACCGAATCGCCGCAGTAGCACCGAATCGCCGCAGCAGCTTCTCGGACCGACTGAGCCGGGGCCGCTCCGCCTCGAACGCCTTCAACTCTGCCGACGAGTCCTTCCGTCTGGAGAGCTCAGCATCATCCCTCGTCCTCCCCTCCGCTCGAGCGGCGGCAGCTCCATCTTGGGCAGCGCTGCGGCGGCTCGGGGAAGGGTTTCAGCGCAACGGAGCTTTGGCATCCGTCCGCCGCAAGCTCGTGGTGCCCCGGCGATGGGCTCCGAAGCTGAGCGGCTCCGTTCTTCCCTTTGTTTAAACCCTCCCCGTCCCCACTGTGTCGGGGTGGGGGGTTTTGGGACGGTACGTGGCTGGAACCCCGACACGCTGGCAGCAGAGAATCGTGCGGGTGGACGCGCAGACCCGAAACCGGGGTTCCCGCGGCTGGCGAGACCCTGCTCCGAGCCCGCGGGGGCTTTCTCCCAATTCACGTGCTTCAGGGCACCCCGAACCGTCCAGACCCAGAGGTGCGGGGTCATTTCTGGACCCCTCGCTCGTGTCTCCTCTTGCGGGTCGAGATGCCCCTCTCGGGCTGTTCCTGTTGGCCACGTTCCTCCTCGCTGAGCCTCCGGAGGTGGGTCCTTGGCCGTGCCGATGTTTTCCCCGCTGCCAGGCATGGCAAGGGTCGCCTTGAGCCCTGCAATCAAGAGACACAGAAATGGGGCAAGTCCTCACAACATATCAAACAAAAATTAGTCTTTATGGGAGCTAATTACTAAGAAAACCTTCGTTTAATGTGGATTTCACAGGCGAAAGTCTGGCGGTTACCCTGCCTGGGTGGAAGGCAGCGGGGCTTGGCTTTCCCTCCCTCTGCCTTAACTAGAGGCCTGCGCGTTTCATGCCGTCCCCATGAGGGACAGCGAGCTTTCATCTCGGAAGATGTGCTGTCCAAAAAAGTGAGGTATTTAAAATCCAGATCAAACACTCTGCCTTGCTCTGAAATAGATCAGAAGCTGCAGCCCCCACCCGGGACGGCCCAGACGTGCTGCCCGTCCCCCGAGACCTCCCTCCCTTTCAGTCCTCGCCGCTTCGCAGCCTGGTAAATAAACGAACCTGGAGCTCGTCTTCGGAGGGAGCCCTTCTGTTTGTTGTACTTGGTCAGAAGAAACTTCTCCTGGCGGGGCCCGACGGCGAGGAGAGCGTCCCCCTTTGCTCGCGGTGTGGGTATTCCGTGGGGTGAAGAACTTCCAGGGTCCCAACCAGAGCTGGCTGCCCTCTGGAAACCTCTCGCTCGCGTTAGGCGACAGATGGAGCCACGACAGAGCATGTGTCGGTGGGTAAACGATGTTTTCAAAGGATGGACTAAGGAGTAAAAGGAAAAACGGGCTCAGCACGGAGCCTCCCTCCTTGTCCTGCGGCCACCGTAAAGCCCGGGAGCTCCGAGGGGGAGCCCAGCGCGGAGCTCACAAACCCCAGAGCCCCCAAAGGTGGGCTGAGACGGGGAAGGGGAAGGCCGGAGCCTGAGAAAATAATAACTTCAGGGTATCCACGCGGAGCTTCCCGGCTCGGAAAGCCGTCCGCCATCCCAGCGCTGCCGTCAGGGGAGCTCAGCGAAGCGCAGGCGCGCGCAGGGGTTTGGGTTGTTGTTTTATTTAGGAGGAACGAAACTGAGCCGTCCGAGGAGCTCTTTTAACTTTAAAAGCTGTGCAAGTGATGGAGATTAATGAGACGTAATGGAATTTGGAGCCCAGGCTTTCCCATCTTAAATTGCTAGATTTGAGGGGCGAATTCCTAACGCGCGTTTTTGGGTTCGGACTCGGAGGCTAGTGGCATCCTCGGCTCCCTCGGGACTGGAGTAAACCAATATTCAGCTGCTCGGCGACAATGCCGCCGCCTGGGGAGGGCCGGGAGGAGAGATTTGCGCTTGTCGTCGCCTTCGCGGGATTGATTTCTAACCCGCAGCTTCGCTGGTGAAATCCACGGTGGCTCCTGGGCTCCCGGATCCGCCTGTGGCTTGGCTGAGCCGCCGGGCTGGGACCGGGCGAGGGCACGACGGCGCGTGTGGACGCGGCCGCTCTCCCCCCCCCAATCCCCAATTTTCTGGGGGCTCTGCGGCAGTGTTTGGGCAGGATCCGGTACTTTGAAGGTGTCGCGGGAGAAGGTTCTGGCCCCGGCCACAGAGCAAAACACTTCACGTGAACCCCGCCGTCGGAGCCGGGGCGGGGGGTAAATGTTGAATTCACCTACAGCTTGAAAATGCGTTGTTGTTTTTTTTTAAAACAAAAAGAAAAAAAACCCAACCAGTTAAAGGTTAAACCACAAGCTGAAAAAAAGAAAAAAAAAAAGAAAAAAAAAACCCCCGAAACAACCCCGTAAATCTGACAGGAACAGAAAGAGCCGGGTCCAGGCGGGTCTCGGCGGCTCCTGCCGGAGACGGGGCGAGCATGGCACAGGCTGCCCTGTGTCCCTGCCAGCGCGGGGTGGGGGGGTTGGGGGGGACAGGCTCCGTATTCCAGCAAAACCAGACGATTTTGGGACACTAAGACCAGCCCGGGAGGGAAGGGCTCCTCTGGGCTGCCACCGTCGCTGGCTCTCGCCTGGTGGACGACGTCCTCCTCCCCAGCGTGAAGCTCTGGTGCTTCAGGAGGGAGAAGGGGCCGCGTTCTCCATCCCGGGGGTGTGCCGGGCCGGGGGCTGCAGAGCCCACCCCCCCATCTCCTCAGCTCCCCTGGAATTGAACCACGGAATCATGGAATGGTTTGGGACCTCAAAGCCCAGCCAGTCCCACCCCCTGCGCTGGGCATGGACCCCCTTCCCCCACCAGACCAGGTTGCTTAAAGCCCCTTCCAACCTGGTCTTGCCTTTTTTTTTTCCCCGTTAGCATCTTCTTGCCTAACGAGCTGCCTCCCCGAAACGCGTCTAACCCCTGCGGCCGCGGGTCCCTTGGAGCCTGCATCCCTTTTCCCCCTCCCCAGACTATTTAATGGGATGGGGACGGCCTTGCCCTTTCCCCCGTGCCCGAAGGAACATGGGCTGCTCTGCCGCACCGCTCTGGGTAATTATACCTAATTAGCGATCACCCCCCCACACCCTCGTAGCGAGCGGCACGAAACCCCCGCGTCAGCGTTTCCCCCATCCCTGCGCGGGCGATGGAAAGCGCGACGGGGGCTCTGAGGTACCGTCCCGTCCCGTCCCCCCCCGGGGAGGGGTGGTGGTTTCTGGCTGTAAATCGTCTGCTGGTTAAAACGTACAGATAACGATGTGGTGAGGAGCACCCCCAGTGTCCCCCCCCCCCCCCCCAGCGTCCGGTGGTCCCCCGGCGTCTGGTGGTCGCCGGCCAGCAAGGCTGAACGCCGGCCCTTGGGTGGCTTCGCTGCTTTTCAGTCAGAAGTGAGAAAATTGGGAAAATCGGGGTAAAAATGTGTCTGGCGAGCATTTTATCGTGCATCTTGGTGGGAGGGGGGGTGGGGGTGGGGGGGTGCACCCTCCGCGCAGCGGCTGAGCCACCCAGCCCTCGGAACGGAAAGTGAAGAAATGCTTAGAAATATTTTAAAAGCTGGAGGGGGGTGGGGGGTGGGGGTGTGTGTGTCCAGCTGCCCCCCTTGAATATTGCCTTTGCCGTCGGGGCTCGCAGCGGGGGGCTTTACCCGGGGGCGCGTGACGCGTGTAACCCCCGTCGCTGGCGTCCTGGGGGCAGAGCGTAGGGAAAAGCCAGCTCTGAGGCGCTGGGGTGGAGATATCTGGCCGAATAACGCTCGATTTTCCCAGCTCCCCGTCTGTTGACGAGCACCCAGCCCTTCTCCCGCGCCTCTCCGGCAGGGAGCGGCAGCCGAGGGGGGCGAAGGGAGCCGCCGGCCGCGTGCGGTGGCCGTGCTGGGCTGGATGGCGGCCAGGAGGAAGGCTGAGAGCCCCGCGTCGTCGTGGCTCTTGCTCCCGCGGCCGGCGCGGTGGGCTGACGGCGAGGGGGTCGCTGCCCTGCCGCCACGCTCCCTCCTGGGCCCGTTCCTGCCCCTTTTCTCTCCCGTTGACTCGCGTCCAGCCCTTTCCCGGGCTCTCGAGGGCACGACGGCTGTTTTTAACGGCGGGGCTCTGGTTTGCTTCTTTCGCAGTCTCCTCCCCCACCGTCGGCAAGCCCTACAAGTGCAACTACTGCGGCCGGAGCTACAAGCAGCAGAGCACGCTGGAGGAGCACAAGGAGCGGTGCCACAACTACCTGCAGAGTCTCAACACTGAACCGCAGTCGCTGGCCGGCCAGCAAGGTCAGTGCCGCCCCGACGCCGCAGCCCCGGCTCCGGGGACAACCACGAAGCGGGGGCCCGGCAGGGTGGGAATCGGGGGCACGGGCTTCGCTTGCCAGCCCCGTCTCGGGCTGACGGCGTCAAGCTTCGGGGACGCTCTTCCCGTTGGGAAAAGGGCTGGGGGTGGGGGATAATGCTGCGTGAGCCCCGGAGCTCCCGGTGCCCCGGCGATGGGGGGGATGAAAGGTGCTTGTGCGTGTGCCTCGGGTGATGCCGCAAACCTCTGCAAGTGCAAAGTGTCACCTCCCTGCTTCCTCCCCTCGCCACCGGCTGAATTCCGAAGCCCGTCCCCCCCTGCCCCCACCATGAACCGAACCCCCCCCCTCGGCCCATATTTCTAGTGCGAGAACTGCCAAGAGCGTTTTCCATAAGTAACAGAACTCGGCTACGTGCCGTGATGTAGGGGACTTACCCCTCCGGGTGTCCAACACGGGCACCGCCTGCCTCGGAAGCACCTTCTGGCTCCTCCTCGGAGCCTGCAGCTGGACAGACTCCCCCCCAGCCCCGGCTTCGCAAAGAACCAAAACCGGAGCCATCCTGGCTCCTCACCCCTCCCGGAGCCGGACCTCGTCCCCCCAGAGCCCCCCAGTGCTTATGGCGAGGGTCATCGCTTGGGGCTGCCCGGATTTTACCCGGCTGATCCGTAACGTACGGGGCAGGGAATGGCGGAACCGCCCTCGCCTCTCCCCTCCGGGAACGGGGTTGAGAGCCGGCAGGAAAAGCCAGGGCACTTCCATCCATTGAAGCCGGCTCCTCTTCCCCAAAGCGGCAGGAGCAGGCCCAGCTCGATGAAGAAGGGAGGCGGACCGGCTGCCGGCGCTCCCCCGCGACCGCCTCGCCGACGGGGTAAGCTCTGGGCCTGGAGCAGGTAGCCCGGGAGCCTTCCCGCAGGTCCGTCCCGGCTAGCAGAGGGCAGGAGAGGTTTGCCTCGAGTCTCCGGCCTTGGGGGGCGCAGCGTCCCCATCCCGCTCGCCCCCTCCCGCGGTTGCCGGCTGATCCGGGTTTCCCTTGTCTTGCCAGGTGACGAGATGCGAGACCTGGAGATAGTGCCGGATTCTCTGCTTCACCCCTCGTCCGACCGGCCGACGTTTATCGACCGGCTGGCCAACAGCCTCACCAAACGGAAACGCTCCACACCTCAGAAATTCGTGGGTAAGGGGATTTCCCTCCCCCCCGCCCCGGCTTCCCGGGCAGAGAGGAGGGAGAGGGGGGAGCCAAGGTCCCTCGCACCCCGGGAGCGGAGACTCTGCACTTGGGCAAGCGGCTGCTGTTCGTGTGGCACCTTTCATCCCCCCTCCCCGGGCTGGGACGGGGCCGATCTGGCGCGCGGTGCTGGGCTGGGGGGGACACAGGTGACATTTTGGGACGGGGTGGGGGGGGAGGTGTGGTGTGTTTGCACCCCAAAACCAAGGCTGGCCGCGCTGACGCCGCCCTCCTTCCCGGCAGGGGAGAAGCAGATGCGATTCACCCTCTCGGATCTCCCCTTCGACGTGAATTCCGGCTTCGAGAAGGACGTGGAGATGGTCTCTGCCCACCACCCCCTCGACCCCTCCTACGGCGGCTCCCTCTCCCTGATGGGGGGGGAGCACCTTCGCCCCCTCCGCCTCCCCCCCACAAACTGCATCTCGGAGGTCACCCCCGTCATCAGCTCCGTCTACACCCAGATCCAGCCCCTGCCGGGCCGGTTGGAGATGCCGGGAGGTCGGGAAGCTGCCGAAGGGCACGAGGACGTGGCGGACGCGGTACAGGTGGTTTACCGGAGCCGAGAACCCACGTCTCCCGCCAACGGCTGCCAAGATTCCACGGACACCGAGAGCAACCACGAAGAGCGGAGCTCGCAGCTGCCGGCGGGGACCTGCGCCAGCAGCCGCCAGAGCCCGGCTTACGCCAAAGAGGATCCCAAAGCGCCGGAGGGACCCCCGGCCGCCCGCGTCACCCCCAGCTCCGCCAAAGACGCCCTGCGGGTGGTCAACGAGGAGGGGGAGCAGATCAGGGCCTTCAAGTGCGAGCACTGCCGCATCCTCTTCCTCGACCACGTCATGTTCACCATCCACATGGGCTGCCACGGCTTCAGAGACCCTTTCGAATGCAACATCTGTGGCTACCACAGCCAGGACCGGTACGAGTTCTCCTCCCACATCGTGAGGGGCGAGCATAAAATCGGCTAAAATATCCCCCCCCCCCTCCCCCAACAACACCCCGTATCCCCCCCCCTCCTCCCCAAATCCATCCCCGTCCCCCTTTCCTCTGCCTCCAGCTCGGCCCCTCTCCATCCATCCCCCCTTCCCAGCCCCCCCGGCCTTTTAGGGCACGGAACTGTTGGGGTTTGGTTTTGTTTTTGGTTTTTTGGGGTTTTTTTGGGGTTTTTTTGGTTTTTTTTTTCTTTTCCTTTTATACGCCTTTGCACTGACTTTTGGCTACAAAAATATTTAAAAAAAAATAAAAAAGAAAAACAGCGATAACTAAAAAACAAAACCAAAAAAAAAACCAACAAAAAAAAAACAACAAAACAAAACAAACACAAAACCAAACACAAAACCAACCGCCCCCCCACCCCACCCCACCAGGAGGAGGTGGGGATGGGGGGCAGGGGGGGAAGCTCTTAACAATTTGCCTTTTTATAAATGGAGTTATTTAAATATTAACGGACTTTTTTTGTGCTTCCCGCTGCCCCCCCCCCCACCTCCCTCCGTTATTTATTAAGCTGCTTAGTTTCTCTTTTTATAACTCTTTCCCCCCTCCCCTTCCCCCCCCCCCCCCCATTCCCCGAAGTCTCACTTGAATTTTTGAGGCTGTTTTTCCCCCCCCCCCTTTTTTCTCTCCCCCTCCCCAACCCGGGTCCCGGTTTCGGGGCCCTTTCCTTGGTGCGAGCCCGGTGTTGCCCCTCCCCGCTCCGGGCACAGCGAACCTCAGATTAGGTGCTAAACCCCCCCACACACCCCCCCCCCCGGCGACCCCCCCCCGCCCCGACTCTGGGACCCCCCCCCCGCCTCCACTGCCCGCCTTGGGGGGGCTGCTGCGCCCTGAGCTTTAATGAGTCCAAACCCACGGAGCGTGAAGCAGGGACCCCCCCCACCCCGGGGTTGTGCCGTGGGGTTTGAAGCCCCCCCGCCCCTCCCCCAGCCCCATACCTCCGGCGGGGTGGGGGGGGCCGGGGGGGTCCCTGTCTCTCCCCTTCAAAGAAGGAAACGGGGTCTCCTCTTCCTCCTCCTCTTCCTCGGCACAGGCCAGTATCTCCAGCCCGCGCTGCTGCAGGGGCTGCTCCCCCCGTGCCCCCCCCCCGGCTATGGGGGACGCCGGACCCCCGGCCTGCCCCCCCCCCCGCCCTCTCTCCCTCGACCTCCAGAGCCTTCCCTCTGGCGTTCCCGGGGGATCGGAGGGCTCCCCCCGTGCTCCCGCAGCCAACCCCCCCCCGCAACAGCAGGACCCCCGGGGGAGTCTCGGGGGGGGGTCCGATGAGGGGTGGGAGGTTGGGGGTGTCATCTCCTGCCCCCCCCTCTCCCCCCGGGATGGGCTCCGGGGGCAGATCGCCGGGAGCCGGATGGTTTTTGGGAGCGAGACGCTGAGAGAGGGGGGTCCAGAGTTGGTGTGTTGTGTCCCCCCCCCCTGCCCCGGGACAGGGACCCCCCCCCCATGGGACAGTGTCCCCTGGCCAAAGTGACATAGCGGGGCCGGGGGGGGTGGCGCAGCCGATATAACCAAAAATAAAGTGGGGGCTGCAGGGGAAGCGGCCGCCCCCCCTGGTGCTGCCGCAGCAGCCGGGACCCCCAGGGCAGCCCCCCCCCCCCCCAGCCTGGGTGGGGGGGACCCCGTTTTTCCCTCCCCCCCCCACCTTCTTCCTCCTCCAGGCCCAGGATGCATAAACTCCCCCCCCTCGGACGCAGCCCCCCCCGCCCAGGGGGGGCTCCTGAGGACGAAACCAAAGTTGTTCCTTTTCTACGGACACACGTGAACACACACAAAACCACCTCACGTGGGGGGGCCACCCGCTGCCCTCCCCCACCTCCGACCCCCCCATTCCCCCCCCCCCCAGCTTTTTCTTTATCATTATATAGAAATTTTTTTTTTTTCCCCTCCTTTTCTCGCTTTTCCCGGTGCTGGGGGCTGCGTGGCCAGAGGGGACGGGCGACCTTCCCCCCCTCGCCCCCCCCCCGCCCCCGCCCAGCACCGAAACCAACCCAAAAAAGGGGTTTTTACAAAGCGAGTGGAAACTGGGCGGTTTCTGCCCCCTTTTTGGGTTGGTTTTTTTGTGTTTTTTTTCCCCCCTTTCCCTTCTTTTTTTTTTTTTTCTTCTTTTTCCCCGAAAAGAATCTAAAACCGTGGGATTTTTGTAAAAACAAAAAAACTCCAGGTCGCTTTACTCCTGTAAATATCTATATTTTTTAATCAGATGGATGAAGAACAAACGAGGATGTGCAATACCCTGCCCCAAGCCCCCCCCCCAACTCCTTCCCCCCCCACCTCCTCGGTGCGCCCCCCCTCCCCCCCCCCAGCATCCCCAGAACCTCTCCGGCTTTATCCCTTTCTAAGGAATTTTCATTTGTCGAGCGTTCATGGATTCTTCGCTGTCGTATTGGGTTTGCCCTTTTTTGTCAGGTTAGACTCGCTTTTGGATAAAAAAAAATAACAGCCCCCGACCCCCCCCCCCCGACCCCTTGTCCTGTCCTGTCCCCCCCCTCCCCCCCAGTGACCGCAGGAGCTTTTGTATCTGTAAAATATTGTAATTACCTATTTGTGTAACGAGATCTACTACTGTAAGTTTTGTACTGTACTGGCTGAAGGTCTGTTATAAATAAACCGGAGTAATTTAACGCCTTTCCCCCCCCCCATCCCTGTCCCCGTCCCCCCCCCCCCGCCCCGGCTCCCTTTTTGGGGGAGGGTTCCCTTTGCAGGGGCTGGGGAAGGTGGGGAAGGACCCGCAGTGAGGGTCAGCTTGGGGAGGGGGGGTTGGGAAGAATAGTGGGGGTCCCCCCGCCATGAGCACTGGGGGGTGGGGGGGGCAGGATGGTGGTGGGACCCCCCCCTCTCCAGAGTTAGGGGGGGGATTGGCGGGGAGGGAGAAGGATGCTGGGGATACCCCCAGTGTGTCCCCCCCACCCAACCCCCTCTAGGGCTTTCGGGGTGGGGGGGGAGGACACTTGGGGACCCCCCCAGTAAAGGGTGGGACACTGGGAGTCCCACCATGAGCAGTAGCGGGGGGTCAGGATAAGGGGGGGGACACATAGGACACTGGGGGTCCCCCTCTAGGGCTTTTGAGGGGGGGCAGAGGACACTTGGGGACCCCCCCAATAAGGGGTGGGACACCTGGGATCCCCCACATGAGCACTGCTGGGGGGGGGAGCAGGGTGGTAGGACCCCCCCCAGAGTTGGGAGGGGGGAGCCTGGGGACTCTGGGGACACCCCCAGGGTTTGAGGGGGACACTGGGGGTCCCCTCTAGGGTTTTGGGGGGTTTAAGGACACTTGGGGAACACCCAATAGGGGGTGGGACACCTGGGATCCCCCCCCATGAGCACTGCGGGGGGGCAGGATGGTGGGACACTCCCCCCCATGGTTTGGGGGGGACACTGGGGGTCCCTTCTAGGGCTTTGGGGACACACACACACACCTGGGGACCCCCCAATAAGGGGTGGGGATCCCCACCATGAGCACTGGGGGGGGGCAGGATGATGGGGGGGGACAGGATACTGGGGACCCCCTGGGGCGTGTGGGGTCCCCTCTGTGGGGCGGCTGGGGACACACACACGAGACACTTGGGGACCCCCCATAATGACGGGGACCCCCCGCCTTTCCCCCCTCAGGACTACAACTCCCAGCGTCCCGCGCGGCGCGCGATGACGACACACGCAGCGCGCATCACGCAGCGCGCGTAAATCACTTCACCGCCGCGCGTCGCGCCGATCCCTCCGCCGCGGCGAGGAAAAGTAGTCCCTCCCCCACCGCCCCCGCCGCCGCGCTCCCGCCCGCCCCGGGAACGCCCCCCGACCCCGCCGACCGAGCCGTAGTGGCTCCGTCGGTGGGGTCGGGGGGGTTCCCGGGGCGAGCGGGAGCGCGGCGGCGGCTGTGCTTCCGGGCGGAGGGAGACTATATAAAGGCCGTGGCGCGGTGGCCGGGCCCTCTTTCGCCGTCCCGGCAGCGAGATGGTGAGGGCGGCGTGGCCTGGGGGGGGCACGGGGAGGCCTCAGTGAGGGTCCTGAGAGTACCGGGAGGGTCGTGTGGGGCCTGGGGGGGTTTGTGAGGCAGAGGGAGGCCGTAGGGGCCGGGGGAAGCGGGGATGGTGGCGGGGGGGTGGGCGGGGTGGCGCGGGGAGGCCGCAGGGCCTACATGGGCCTGGGGGAAGCCCCGTGGGGGGTGCTGGGGGAAACGGGCGGGACTTGGGGACCCGTGTGGGGCAGGGGGCGCTGGAAAGTGGGAGGGTCAGAGCTGGGGGGGGGGGAGGTTCGTAGGGGCTTATGGGGGTCGAGGGATGCTGTGGGGAGGCTGGAAGAGGGAAAGGGGGGAGGGAGGGCGAGGGGCGGGGGAGAGAGGCCATAGGGCCTATATGGGGCGGGGGGGGGGGTCTGGGGGGCACAGGGTAGGGCGTGTGGGGCAAGGGATCGATGGGGGGGGGGGAGGTCTGGGGGGCACAGGGTAGGGCGTGTGGGGCAAGGGATCGATGGGGGGGGGGGGGGGGGGGGGGCGAACTGGGAGGGGTCCGTAGGGAATTATGGGGGTCAGGGGGTGCTATGGGGAGGGGGGGTAGCGGGGAGGCCATAGGGCCTATATGGGGCAGGGGGAGCTGGGGGGAGGTTGTGGGGGGCTGGGAGAGGGGGCAGCACGGAAGTATTGGAGTCTGCCAGGGGAGGAGAGGGTGGGGGGGGGCTGGGGTTTATCCTCTCCATCCTCATCCCCCCCCCCCAGACGAAGAAGAGGAGGAACAACGGCCGGGCCAAGAAGGGGCGGGGGCATGTGCAGCCCATCCGCTGCACCAACTGCGCCCGCTGCGTCCCCAAGGACAAGGCCATCAAGAAGTTTGTCATCAGGAACATCGTGGAGGCGGCAGCCGTCAGGGACATCTCGGAGGCCAGCGTCTTCGACTGTAAGGCGGGGGGGGTGGGGGGGGGGATGGATGTCCCGCTAATGTCCCCTGTGTGTCCCCCTCATGTGACCCTTGACCCCGCCCCATGTCTCCAGTCCCCTCAGTGACACCCCTGTGTCCCCCAAATGTCACCCCTGTGCCCCACGAACCCCCTGTGCCCCCCTGTGTCACCCCCCTGTCCCCCAAATGTCCCCCCTATGTCACCGCGACCCCCCTCGTGTCCCCCCCTTGTGTCACCCCGGCCCCCCTGTGTCCCCCTGTGTGTGTTCCCCAGTGACCCCCCCCCGTGTCCCCCAAATGTCTCCCCATGTCCCCTTTGTGTCCCCCCATGTCACCCCGACCCCCCGTGTCCCATGTGCCCCCCCGTGTCACCTTCTGTCCCCCAGATGTCCCCCAAATGTCTCCCCACAACCCCTTTGTGTCACCACCTGTCCCCCAGATGTCCCCCCGTGTCCCCTTTGTGTCACCCCGTCCCCCCCGTGTCGTCCCCCCCGTGTCGTCCCCCCCGTGTCGTCCCCCCCGTGTCGTCCCCCCCGTGTCGTCCCCCCCGTCCCCCAGGTGCCCCCCCGTGCCACCCCCCCGTCCCCCAGGTGCCCCCCCGTACCACCCCCCATCCCCCAAGTGCCCCCCCATGTCCCCTGCGTGTGTCCCCCGTCCCTGCTCCTCCCTCCCTGCCTGGGAGAGGGGGACACCTGTACCCTGAGGGTGTCGCTGACCCCCCCCCGGCGTGGTTTTTGCCCCCCCCCCCAGCCTATGTCTTGCCCAAGCTGTACGTGAAGCTCCATTACTGCGTCAGCTGCGCCATCCACAGCAAGGTGGTGCGGAACCGCTCCCGTGAGGCCCGCAAGGACCGGACCCCCCCGCCGCGCTTCAGACCCGCCGTATGTATTTTTTTTTGGGGGGGGGGGAAGGGAGGGGGCGGGGGGGGGCGCTGGGGGTTCCCCTCCCCCGGATCCCCCTGACCTTCTCTCCTTCCTTCCCCCCACCCCGCAGGGCGCTGCCCCCCGGCCCCCCCCCAAGCCGATGTGAGGAGCCCGACGTGCCCCCCCCCCCCAGCCTTGCGCAGACCGAATAAAGGACCCTGCACCGAGCCCGGCTCCGCGCCTGTGGGGCTGTGGGGGGGGGGTCGCGTCGCTCTGGGGACACAGGGGGTTGTTTGGGGCAACCACGGGGCTCCTGGCCCCCTTCCGGGGGGGGGGATGGGGGGAAGCCGTGTGGAGGTAGGGGGCTGCTGCCTTCCCCCCCCCACCCCCCCCCCCCAAGGAGGTGCCCTGTCTTGCTGGGGGGGCATGTGGGACATCGTGGGGGGCAGACGGATGGATACACCCCCCCCTGCCCCAGAGTGGGTTGGGGGGGGGCTGACCCTGTGCCCCACCGCCCCCCATCCGAAGTTCTGGGGCTGACCCTGGACCACCACCCCCCCCGCGCCTTGTCATCCCCAAACCCGGCAGTGCCGGGGGGGGGGCGGAGCTGTGGGTGCCCCGAATCCTCCGCAGGGCCAGGACCTGCTTGAATTGGGGGTGTCAGTGTTGCCCCCCACCGGTGGGGCCGAGCGTTACTGGGGGGGGGGGGCTGGTCCTTGCCTGGGGGATGTTGGGGGGCTGCGGCAGGGCCTGGCTTTTGCCGGGGGGGGAGCGGGGGGCTGCAATGGGGCCAGACAGCTCCCCACCACCACCCCGTTGTGTTGGGGGGCTGTAATGGGGCCGGGCTTTGCCCTGGGGGGGGGCTGCAGTGGGGTTGGGGGGGCCCAAAAGTGGGGCCAAACTTTAGTGTTTGGGATTTGGGGGGGGCTGCAGTAGGGCCAAAATTTGTCCTGGCATCCTGGGGGGGGGGGGGGGGCGGCACAGGGACTGGTCTGCACCTGGGGGGGCGACAAGGGGGCTGGGGGGGCCACAGAGGAGCTAGACCTTTGCCCGGGGGGGCTCTTTGGGGGGGTGCAGCGGGACCGGGCTGCACCTGATGGTGCTGGGGGTCTGCGATGGGGCCAAACGCCCCCCCCACCCCCCCCCCGTGGTGTTGGGGGGCTGCGATGGGGCCGGGATTTGCCCCGCGGGGGCATGAATGGGGCTGGGGGGGGCCATGGAGGGGCAGTGGGGGGGGCGTAGCGGGACTAGGCTGCACTTGATGGAGCTGGGGGGCTGCGATGGGGCCAGACCCCCCCCCCCCCCCGCCGTGGTGCTGGGGGGCTGCGATGGGGCCAGGATTTGCCCTGAGGGAGCTGCAGTGGGGCTGGGGGGGCCACAGAGGGGCCAGACCTTTGCCCGGGGGGGGGCTCTTTGGGGGGGTGCAGCGGGACCGGGCTGCACCTGACGGCGCTGGGGGGCTGGGATGGGGCCAGACACCCCCACCCCCCCCCGTGGTGTTGGGGGGCTGCGATGGGGCCGGGATTTGCCCCGGGGGGTGGGGGGGGCACAGAGGGGCCAGACCTTCTCTTTTAGAGTCTGGGGGCGGCTGCGATGGGGCCGGACCTTCGCCTTCCCCCCCCCCCCCCCCCGCGGGTTGCAGCGGGGCCGGGCTTGTCCCGGCGGGGGCGGGCGAGGGGGGGGGGGGTGTCCCGGTGCCGCCGCCCCGGGGCGCGGCGGGCGGGGCCGGGGCCGGGCTGCCCGGGGGGGTCCGTCCCCGCCGCCGCCCCGCCCGGTCCCGCCCCGGCGGCCCCGCGCCAGGTGCATTCCCCCCGCCGCGCCCGGGCACGTCGGACCGCGGGCTCCGCCGCCCGCAGAGCCCCGCCATGGACCGGCACCGGCACCGGGCGCTGCTGCTGCTGCTGCTCCTGCTCCGCGCCCCGGCGCCGGGCTCCGCGCAGGCAGGTGAGCACCGGCACCGGCTCCCGGGGGCTCCCGGCGGGCCCGGGGCTGCGCGGCGGGGTCGGGCTGCTGGGGCTACCGGGGGTCCCGGGACGGGCGGCGGGGGACGGGAGCCGTCGGGGGGCGGCGCCGGGAGGGCTCCGGGGTCCCGATCTCGCCCGTGCGGGATCCCGAGCTCAGGGTCGCCGCGACCACCCGCCCCGCGACCCAGCGCTGCCACCGGGGGGACCCTACAGCCCCGGGGGGACCGGGACCGGTAAAGTCCCCCGCGGGCTGGGGCTCGGTCGGGGCCGGGGCTCGGTTCCCCCTTCCCGGGGCTCGGTGTCCCCCGGCCCGGGCAGAGGCACCTGCGCCCCCTCCACCCCCCCCGCAGCTGCCGGGGCCAATTTTAGGCTGCGGGGCCGGGAGCCGCCGGTGCCACCGGGATCGGGCCGGGGGGACCCCAGGGAGGGGACCCGGTCCCTGCCCTGCCCCGGGGGGAGCGGGGGCCGCTCCCGGAAGCGCCGGCTTCGCCCGGGAGTTGTTTTTCATCCCCGAAAAGGAAAACACGGAGGGCAGGACGCGCAGGTGGGGCCGGCGTCACCCGCCGACGTGCCCAGGTGTGGGGGGGGGGGACGGGGACGCGCCGTGGGGGGGACACACACGCCGTGGTGGTGGTGGCGGGGGGGGACGCACACGCCCCGGCGCCTCCGCTGCCATGTGCCACCCGCGACGCCTCGGGGGACGCGCCCGGCGACGCCTCGGGCCGGGGTCCTGCCAACACGGGGGGGTCCCACCCCGGCACCCGCAGGTGACCGGTGCCGGCATCGGGGCAAGGGGGCCCTGCTACCCCCCCCATCCCCACCCACCCCCCCCCGAGCCCCCCGTCCCCAGCCCAGAGCCCCCTTTTGTTCGGGGACGGGATGCGGCCTGCGCACAGACCCCCTTTGTGCCGCCCGTGGGGCCCGGGGCAGGCGGTCGGGGCTGTCTGTGTGTTGTGTGTGTGTGTGTCCCCCACCCCCAAGTCCGGGTCCCCCCCTGTCCCCCCCCGGTGCTATTCCTGGCGGCGGGGGCCGGGGGGGCCGCGGCGGCGCGGTGGCACGCGGCTGATAGCGGGCGACGTGCCGGAGCTGCCAGCGGGGCCCCGCGCTGATAACGCCCGTCCGCCATGCCACCACGGCGCCCTGGGGGGGGTGAGGGGGGGGCTGACAACCCCCTCCCCGTGGGCAGGTGCACCCTGAGGCTCCCCCCCCCACACCCCCCCCTCCCCTGTGCCTCCGTTTGCCGGGGGGTCCCGTGCTCCGGTGGGACCCTTGGAGCGGCCGTTCAGGATTCTCCAGCGTCACCCCGAAGTGCTGCTCGTTCCCAGCTGCTGCGGGAGGGGGTCCCAAGGGGGCCAGATCCTGACACACACACACACACACACACACCCCCCCCCAGCAGCCTGGGCACCCCCAGAGCTGTCCCCCCCCACACGTTGTTCCTTGGGGGGTCCCAGACCCCCCTCTTGGGGCCCTGCCGTGCCCATCCCCAGGGCGTCGGGGCTGGGGGCCGTGCCCCCACCGCAGCTGGGACCTTTTTATAGCCCCTTCCCTGTTAAAATAGCTCCGGCCTGGGCAGGGGGGGGGCTGTGGGGAGGCGGGGGGGGGGGTGGTGGTGTGCTGGCCCCTTCCTGTGCATGCACCGAGCTGCCCGTTCTCTGCGGCCGCCCCCCCCCCCCCCCCTACCCCGGCCCCCTGCCCCAGGAGGGGGCTCGGGCCCTTCTGTGCCCCCGCGCTGGGGACGGACAAAGCTGCCATTTACCCCCCGCGCTGGGGCCTGAGTCACGTCTGCGCTGGGCCCGGGGGGGGGCCCCCCCCCACACCCCGCTCTGCCCCCGGGGGTGCCGGTTCTCTCTCTCTCTCTCTCTCTCCCACCGCTTTCGGGGGGCTCGGCCTCCCCCGTCCCGCTGGCCACAATCGCCCCTTTGTGCGGCTGCGGGGAGGGGGCCGCATCCTGCCCCCGCGCACAAAGGGGGCCCTGTCCGCCCCGGCGGCGGGGGGGGGGGAACGGGCAATCATTAACCCCGGGGTCCCCTTGGCGCCCACCGCCCCACCCCGAGCTCTGGGGGCACCCAGGCATCCGGGCCCCCGTCGTCCCCCCCCACCATGTCCCCACCATTCTGGACCCCCGGGCGTCGAGGCGGGACGCGCTGGCCGGGTCCGAAGTCCGGGGCGTCGCGGGGGTGTGCCGTGCCGTTGGGGGGGGGCCATGCCCGCGGCACCCGCCTTGCGCAACCCTCGCCCGGCCGGTTGGGGCAGGGAGGGGAGGGGAGGGCGGGGGAGCACCCGTCACCCCCCCCCCGGGGCAACGCCACCCCCACGGCGGGGACGAGGCGGGGGACGAGGCGGGGGGGACCACCGGGGGGGGGGGGCAGGGACGCCATGGGGCGACCGCTGTGGCTACCATGGGGGGGGACACACCGTTGGGGGGCACAGGGATGCCATGGGGGCGTCAGCATGGCCAGCGTGGGGGGGGCCAGGGACACCATGGGGGCACCGCTGTGGCTACTGAGGGGGGGGACATCATGGCGGGGACAGGGACACCATGGGGGCATCAGCATGGCCAGCATGGGGGGGGACACCATGGGGGGGACAGGGACACCGTGGGGTGACCACTGTGGCTACTGAGGGGGGGGACGCACACCGTTGAGGGGCACAGGGGTGCCATGGGGGCGTCAGCATGGCCAGCATGGGGGGGGACACCAATGGGAGGGCCAGGGACACCATGGGGGCACCGTTGTGGCTACCATCGCGGGGGGGGACATCATGGAGGGGACAGGGACACCATGGGGCGACCACTGTGGCCACTGAGGGGGGGGACGCACACCGCTGGGGGGCACAGGGATGCCATGGGGGTGGCAGCATGGGGGGGGACAGGGACACCATGGGGGCATCAGCATGGGGGGGACACCACGGGGGGGCCAGGGACGCCATGGGGCAACCGCTGTGGCTACCGTGGGGGTTGACACACCGTTGGGGGGCACAGGGATGCCATGGGGGCGTCAGCATGGCCAGCGTGGGGGGGGGACAGGGACACCATGGGGGCATCAGCATGGCCAGCATGGGGGGGGACACCATGGGGCGATCACTGTGGCTACTGAGGGGGGGGACGCACACCGTTGGGTGGCACAGGGGTGCCATGGGGGTGTCAGCATGGCCAGCGTGGGGGGGAACACGCCATGGGGGGGACAGGGACGCCATGGGGGATGATGACACCATGGCGGGGGAACAACAGGGACACGATGAGGGCACCACCGTGGGGGAGGGACATCATGGGGGTACCATCATGGCCACCATGGGGGGGGGACATGGCCAGGACAGGAGGGACAGGGACACCGTGGGGGCATCTCCATCGCCAGAAGGGGGGGGGCACCAGAAGGGGGGACAGGGACAAAGAATGTTGAGGAGGGGACGGAGCCACCAAGGAGGGGGACGTGGCCTCCATGGGGGCATGTGGCCATGGCCGTCAAGGGGAGGACGTGGCCAGCTTGGGAGGGGAGAGTGACCCTCACGGGGGACATGGCTGTGGCCATGGAGAGGGAGATGTGGCCACCATGGGGGGGACATGGCCTCCATGGCGGGACGTGGCCATCGAGGGGGACGTGGCCACCATGGGGGGATGTAGCCATGGCCATCAAGGGGAGGATGTGGCCAGTGTTGCGGGGGAAGAGTGACCCTCACGGGGGACATGGCTGTGGCCATGGAGAAGGGGATGTGGCCACCATGGGGGCATGTGGCCATTGAGGGGGACATGGCCACCATGGGGGCATGTGGCCATGGCCATCAAGGGGAGGATGTGGCCAGCTTGGGAGGGGAGAGTGACCCTCACGGGGGACATGGCTGTGGCCATTGAGAGGGGGATGTGGCCACCATGGTGGGGGGACATGGCCTCCATGGGGGGGGATGTGGCCACCATGGGGGGATGTAGCCACGGCCATCAAGGGGAGGATGTGGCCAGTGTTGCGGGGGGAGAGGGACCCTCACGGGGGACATGGCTGTGGCCATGGAGAGGGGGATGTGGCCACCATGGGGGGGGACATGGCCTCCATGGGGGGATGTGGCCAGCTTGGGAGGGGAGAGGGACCCTCATGGGTGACATGGCTGTGGCCATGGAGAGGGGGATGTGGCCACTGCAGAAGGACATGGCTGCTGCGGGGTGGGGGGGGACAGACGGACACGTGGCCACCACGGGGGTGCCGTGGTCGCGGTGGGGGACAGGGTGCTGTGCCCGCAGTGTGCGCGGGGACGCTGAACGGGCTGAGCGTGACGGGGGACGCGCAGCACCAGTACCAGACGCTGCACAAGATGTACAACAACTGCGAGATCGTCATGGGCAACCTGGAGATCGTCCTCATCGACCACACGCAGGACCTCTCCTTCCTGCAGGTGACCTTGGGGCGGGGGGACGGGGACGGGGGACACACACACACACACACACAGACAGGGGGGGTCGGCGCCCGCCGGGGCTGACGCCTGTCGCCGTCCCGCAGACCATCCGGGAGGTGACGGGCTACATCCTCATCGCCATGAACGTCTTCGCCTCGCTGCCGCTGCACAACCTGCGCGTCATCCGGGGCACCCAGTTCTACGAGGAGAAGTACGCGCTCTTCGTCCTGCTCAACTACAACCTCAACGCCACCCACGCCCTGCGCCAGCTCGGCCTCAACCAGCTCACAGGTGGGACACCACCACCCCCCCCCACGCCGAGACACCCCCGCACCCCTGTCCTGGGAGCTGGCCCCGAGCCGTGCCAAACCGCCCTGGTCCCCATCCAGAGCGGTGCCACCCCCCCCGTGCCTTGTGGTCCCCATCCCAGAGTGACTGGGTGTCCCCCCGTGGTCCCCATCCAGAGTGGTGCCACCCCCCGGTGCGCCCTGGGGCCGTACCGTCCCCACCGTGTGTCCCATGGTCCCCATCCAGAGCGGTGCCACCCACCGGTGCACCCTGGCGCCATATTGTCCCCCCATGTGTCCCATGGTCTCCATCCAGAGCGGTGCCACCCGCCCCATGCCTTGCGGTCCCCATTCCAGAGTGACTGGGTGTCCCCCCATGGTCGCCATCCCAGATTGGTGCCACCCCCCGGTGCGCCCTGGGGCCGTGCTGGCTCCCCCGTGTGTCCCATGGTCCCCATCCCAGAGCAGTGTCACCCCCATGGTCCCCATCCCAGAGGGATGCTGTCCCCTCCATGGTCCCCATCCAGAGCGGTGCCATCTCCCTCTGTGCCCTGCGGTCCCCAGCCCAGAGTGCCACCCCCATGGTCGCCATCCCAGATTGCTGCCACCCCCGCTGTGCGCCCTGGGGCCATGCTGTCCCCTCCATGGTCTCCATCCTGGAGCGGTGCCATCCCCCTCTGTGCCCTGTGGTCCCCAACCCACAGTGGTGCCACCCCCCTGTGCACGCTGGGGCCGTGCTGTCCCCCTGCCCTGTGGTCCCCATCCCGGAGGGATGGTGTGTGTCCCCCCGTGGTCCCCATCCCAGAGCAGTGCCGTTCCCCCATGGTCCCCATCCTGGAGCGGTGCCACCCCCTCCGTGCGCCCTGAGGCCGTGCTGTCCCCGCTGCCGTCCCCATCCCAGAGCGATGGTGTCCCCCCTGTGGTCCCTTGGAGCGGGGACCCCCAGCCCGATGCCCATCCCGGAGCGGTGCCGTCTCTCCGTGGATCCCCATCCCGGAGCAGTGCCGTCCCCAGGTGGGGGGGCGGTGGTGGTGGGACCGCAGCCCCCCGTCACCCACCGGCCGTGTCCCCCCCCCCGTCCCCCCCCCCCAGAGATCCTGGCCGGTGGCGTCTACATCGAGAAGAACGCGCAGCTCTGCCACGTGGAGACGGTGGAATGGCGGGACATCATGCGGGACCCCCGCCTGGAGCCCGTCGTGCGGGACAACGGCAAGGCCTGTGCGTTGGAGGGGGGGGCGGGGGGGAGGGTGGGGGGGGGCGCGGGGGGGTGACACCCGCCACCAGCTTTGGGGGTGACCCCGCTGCGCTTCCCCCCCCCGCAGGCGCCCCGTGCCACGAGAGCTGCGGTGGCCACTGCTGGGGGCCCGGCCCCGAGGACTGCCAGAAACGTGGGTACCGGGGCCGGGGGGGGAGGTGGTGGTGGGGTGGGTGGGGGTGTGTGTGTGTCCTGGGGGGGGGCCCCCCGCTGACCCCCCCCCGCCTCCCCGCAGTGACGAAGACCATCTGTGCCCCCCAGTGCAACGGGCGCTGCTTCGGGCGGGCGCCCAACGAGTGCTGCCACGAGGAGTGCGCGGGGGGCTGCACCGGCCCCCTCCAGACACACTGCTTCGTACGTGTGTGCGCGTGTCCCCCCCCCCTACAACGGCACCCCCAGGGCGGGCGGGGGGCGATGCCAAGCAGCATCCCCGTGTCCGGCTGTCCATGGATCCCCCCCCTCTGCCCGCCCACCCGTGTCCCTCTGTCAGCCCCACTGGGGAGGGAGCTCGTCCGTGTGTGTGTCCCCCCAGGGCGTGGGGGGGGACACGGGACTGTCCCTGCGGGGTGGGGGAGGCGTCTGGGTGTCCATCCCTCCCTCCCTCCCTCTGTCCATTCCTCTTTCTGTCCACCCATATGCCCACCCATCCCTCCCTGCATCCCTCTGTCCACCCCTCCGTCCTTCCATCCACCCGTCACGCTGTCCCTCCCTCCCTCTCTCTATCCCTGCATCCCTCCTCCGTCCCTCTGTCCCTCCATCCATTTCTCCATCCTTCCCTCCATCCCTCTGTCTATCCCTCCATCCGTCCTTCCCTCTGTTCCTCCGTCCTTCCCTCCATCCCTACGTCTATCCCTGCATCCATCCCTCCATCCTTCCCTCCATCCATCCCTCCATCCCTGCATCCCTCCCTCCCTCCCTCCATCTCTCCATCCTTCCCTCCATCCCTCTCTCCATCCCTCCATGCCCATGGGAAGGGTCCCCACCCCGGGGTTGGGCGCAGGGCGACGCTGTCCCTGCGTGGCGAGAGGTGTCCGTGCCTCCCCGTGCCCGTCCGTCCCTGCATCCCCCCATCATCCCTTGTCCCTGCATCCCCCTGTTGTCCCTTGTCCCCCTGCCTCCACCCAGCCCTCCGTCCCTCCGTCCCGCAGGCCTGCCGGCACTTCAACGACAGCGGGGCGTGCGTCCCACTCTGCCCCCAGCCCCTCATCTACAACAAACTCACCTTCCAGCTGGAGCCCAACCCCGACACCAAGTACCAGTACGGGGGCATCTGCGTCCGGAGCTGCCCGCGTGAGCCGGGGCGCAGCGGGGGGGAACCGCCGGGGTTGGGGGGGACATGATGCTGGGGGCAGGGGGGTTGTTTGGGGTGTCAGGGACCGGGCTTTGACCGCGAGGGTCTCCCCGCAGACAACTTCGTGGTGGACCAGAGCTCCTGCGTCCGCGCCTGCCCCAACGATAAGATGGAGGTGGAGAAGAACGGGCTGAAGATGTGCGAGCCCTGCTCGGGGCTGTGTCCCAAGGGTAGGGGGCAGCGGGGGAGGGGGGGGTGAGGGGGGGGGGGGGAAGGCGGTGGGGGACGCGGGACAAACCCTCACCGTCCCCACCTTGTCCCCGTCCCACAGCCTGCGAGGGCACCGGCGCCGGCAGCAAATACCAGACCGTGGATTCCAGCAACATCGACACCTTCGTCAACTGCACCAAGATCTTGGGCAACCTGGATTTCCTCATCACCGGCCTGGAGGGGTGAGGGCTGGGGGGGGGGCGGGCTGGGGGCCAGGGGGTGCATTCCCCCCCCACCCCCGCCCCTTGCCTCCAGCCCCGGCTGACGGCTCCGGCTCCGCAGGGATCCCTGGCGCAACATCTCGGCGCTGGATCCCGAGAAGCTGAACGTCTTCCGGACGGTGCGGGAGATCACGGGTGAGCGGGGCTGGGGGACACCAGGGCTGGAGGGGACACCGGGACCCCCACCCTGAGACACCGCCCCCCCTTCCCGCGGCCACCCTGACCCCTGCCTTCACCCCCCCCAGGGTACCTGAACATCCAGTCCTGGCCCAAGCACATGCACAACTTCAGCGTCTTCTCCAACCTCGTCACCATCGGGGGACGGAGCCTCTACAAGTGAGTCCCCGTCCCCGCAGCCCCCGACCCGGCGTCTCACCCCCCCCCGCCATATGTCCTGCATCTCCCGGCATCTCTTGTCCCTGCGTCCCCCCTGGTTGTCCCTTGTCCCTGCCTCCTTCGCTATCATCCCCCATCCCTGCATCCCCCCGTTGTCCCCCATCCCTGCGTCCCCCCGTTCTCCTGTGTCCCTGCATCCCCACATTGTCCCGTGTCCCTGCATCCGTGTCCCTGCATCCGTGTCCCTGCATCCCTGTCCCAGCATCCCACATCATCCCTTGTCCCTGCATCCCCCCATCATCCCTGTCCCATCATCCCCCCATCATCCCATGTCCCTGCGTCCCCCTGTTGTCCTGTGTCCCTGCGTCTCCCCGTTGTCCCATGTCCCTGCATTTCCCCCCCCACCATCCCTGCATCCCACATCATCCCTGGTCCCTGCATCCCCTCTGTTGTCCCTTGTCCCTGCATCCCTGTCCCAACATCCCCCCATCATCCCATGTCCCTGCGTCCCCCGGTTGTCCTGTGTCCCTGCATCTCCCCATTGTCCCGTGTCCCTGCATTCCCCCCCCATCCATGCATCCCACATCATCCCTTGTCCCTGCATCCCTTGTCCCTGCATCCCTGTCCCTGCATCCCTGTCCCTGCATCCGCCCATCATCCTATGTCCCTGCCTCCCCCACATTGTCCCCCATCCCTGGATCCCCCCGTCATCCCTTGTCCCTGCATCCACCTGTTGTCCCATGTCCCTGCATCCCCCCCCATCCCTGCATCCCCCTGTTGTCCCTTGTCCCTGCATCCCTGTCCCAGCATCCCGCATCATCCCATGTCCCTGCATCCCTCCGTTGTCTCCCATCCCCACATCCCCATCCCTGCCTGTCCCTGCATCCCCTCGGGGTTGGCAGGACACCCCCCCCCCGCCGCCACCGGCCCTCGGAGCAGCACCCCCCCCATACTCCCCGGGATGTCCCCCCGCCCTGACGCCGTCCCCGCAGCCGGGGTTTCTCGCTGCTGATCATGAAGAACGAGAACGTGACGTCGCTGGGGCTGCGCTCGCTGCGGGAGGTGAGCGCGGGCAGGGTCTACATCACCGAGAACCGCCGGCTCTGCTACCTCCACACCGTGCAGTGGGCGGCCCTCAGCCGCCGCCGCGCCGACCTCGACATCCGCAACAACAAGCCCCGCAGCAAGTGCCGTGAGTGGGGCCGGGGGCGGAAGGGAAGCTGGGGACCCTGGGGACCCTCGGGGACCCCCCTGTTGAGGTCCCTCCGGTCCCTCCCCGCAGAGCAAGAGGGGAAGGTGTGTGACCCGCTGTGCTCCGCCGAGGGCTGCTGGGGCCCCGGCCCCGCTCAGTGTCTGTCCTGCCGCCACTACAGCCGCCGCGGCGTCTGCGTGCCCTCCTGCCGCTTCACCGAGGGGTGAGGGGGACTGGGGGGGGCACTGGGGTGGGGGTTGGCCCCATGGAGGGCGTGGAGGTGGGGTTGGTTCCATTGAGGGCGTTGGGTTGGGGTTGGCGCCATTGAGGGCGTTGGGTTGGGATTGGCTCCATCGAGGTCATCAAGGTGGGGTTGGGTCCATCAAGGGCATCAGGGTGGGCATCAAGGTGGGGCTGGCTCCACTGAGGACATTGGGTTGGGGTTGGCTCCATGGAGGGCATCAAGGTGGGGTTGGCTCCATCGAGGGCATCAGGGTGGGCATCAATGTGGGGTTCGCTCCATGAAGGGTGTCGAGGTGGACAACAGGATGGGGTTGGCTCCATGGAGGGCATTGGGTTGGGGTTGGCTCCATGAAGGTCATCAAGGTGGGGTTGGCTCCATTGAGGACATTGGGTTGGGATTGGCTCCATCAAGGGCATCGGGGTGGGCATCGGGGTGCAGTTGGCTCCACGGAGAGCATCAAGGTGTGGTTAGCTCCATGGAGGGCATAGAGGTGGGCATCAAGGTGGGGTTGGCTCCATGGAGGGCATCAGGGTGGTCATCAGGGTGGTCATCAGGGTGGTCATCAGGGTGGGGATGGCTTCATGACGGGTGTCAAGGTGAACATCAGGGTGGGATTGGCCCCATGGAGGGCATCGAGCTGGGGTTGGCTCCATTGAGGGCATCAAGGTGGGCATCAGGGTAGGGTTGGCTCCATGGAGGGCACCAGGGTGCGGTTGGGTCCACAGAGAGCATCGGGGTGGGTCCTGGGGTGGGCACCAGAGGGAGATCAGCTCCAGGATGGGCACAGGGAGCAGGATTGACCCCAGGGTGGGCAGCGGGGTCAGCACCAGGGCGGGATGGACACTGGGGTGGGAACAACCCCAGGGTGGGCTGGACCCCAGGGTGGGCACTGGTGTGGGCCGGGACGCCTGGGTGGGCTGGTGACCTCGCCTTGTCCCCCCAGGGAGACTCGGGAGTTCGCCCAGGGGGGCGAGTGCTTCGAGTGCCACCCCGAGTGCGAGCGCATAGAGGGCAACGTCACCTGCAACGGCTCGGTAGGGCTGCGGCCGGGGACCCGCGGTGGCGGCAGCGGCGGTGACGTCCCCGCGGGTCCTGACAACGTCCCCCCCCCCCAACTCCCACCCCCCCAGGGCGCCGACACCTGCACCCGCTGCGCCCACTACCGCGACGGGCCCCACTGCGTGGAGAGCTGCCCCGAGGGCATCCTGGGCGAGCGCGGCCCCATCTACAAGTACCCCGACGCCAGCCGCGAGTGCCGGCCCTGCCACGAGAACTGCACCCGCGGGTGCGCTGGGGCGGGGGGGCTGGGGGGGGCTCCGGCACCGTAGGAGGGGACAACCCCCCCCCCCCAAACTCCGGGGCTCCGTCTCACTCCCGGCTCCGTCATCTCCGTCTCCGCAGGTGCCTGGGGCCGCTGCTGCGGGACTGCCTGGGGGAGCCCCTGCCCGTCTCCAGGTACCGCGGGGTGGGGGGGCTCCCCGGGCCGGGCCGGGCTGCGCCGTGCCGTGCCATGCCATGCCATGCCCTACTGCGTGGTGCCGTGCCGTGCCGTGCCGTGCTCTGGTGTCCCGTGCCATGCCCTGCTGCACTGTGCCATGCTGTGCTATGTCCTGGTGTCCCGTGCCGTGCTCTGGTGCACTGCCGTGCCATGCCCTGCTGCGCTGTGCCGTGCCGTGCCATGCCCTGGTGTCCTGTGCCATGCCCTGCTGCACTGTGCCATGCCCTGGTGTATGGTGCCCTGTTCTGGTGTCCCGTGCCATGTCCCGGTGTCCCATGCCGTGCCCTGGTGCACCGTGCTGTGCCATGCCCAGCTGCACCGTGCCGTACCATGCCCTGCTGCGTGGTCCCGAGCTGTGCCGTGCCGTGCTGCACCATGTCATGGCGTGCCCCGCTGTGCCATGTCCTGGTGTCCCATGCCATGCCCTGGTGTCCCGTGCCGTGCCCTGGTGTCCCGTGCCGTGCCATGCCGCCGTGTGCTCTGGCGTGCCGCACCGCTCCGTGCCGTGCCCCACTGTTCCCTGCTGCCCCACTCAGGGGCCTTTCCCTGCCCACCTTGGTGCTGGGGCACCTCCTGCCCTGGCCGTGCCGTCCCCCCCCCAGCCATATGTGCCCGGGCCGCCGAGCCCTGCTCGCCCCCACCAGCCCCAGGGTTGGGGGTCCCGGCCGCCCCCGTGGCACCGGGGCCGCTGGGAAGCGCGTGGGCAGCGGCGGTGGGGGGCCGGGACCTGCCGGCATTGGGAGCTCAGCCCCGGCCTCCGCGTCCCCCCCCACCCAGGAAAACGCCGACGGTGATCGCGGTGATGGTGGTCGGGGGGCTCTTCCTCTCCTGCTCCTGCGTCCTCCTCGCCCTGCTCTACTGGCGGGGCAAGAAGATCCAGAAGAAGCGGGCGATGCGGCGCTACCTGGAGAGGGGGGAGGTGAGGGGACGGCCATACCCGGGGGTGGGGGGGGCCCAGGGGTAGCCGGGGTGGGGCACAGGGAGGGGGTTTGACAGGTGGGAGGGCTGTGAGACCTGTCCCTGTCCCTGTCCGTCCCTGTCCCCATCCCTGTCTGGAGCCATCCCCATCCTTCTCCATCCCTCTCCATCCCCATCCTTCCTCATCCTTCTCCATCCCTCCCCATCCTTCTCCATCCCTCTCCATCCCCATCCTTCTCCATCCCCATCCCTCTCCATCTTTGTCCATCCCTCTCCATCCCCATTGTTCCTCATCCTTTTCCATCCCTCTCCATCTTTCTCCATCCCCATCCTTCTCCATCCCTCTCCATCCTTTTCCATCCATCCCCATCCTTCTCCATCCCCATCCCTCTCCGTCCCCATCCCTCTCCGTCCTTCTCCATCCCTTTCCATCCCCATCGTTCCTCATCCTTCTCCATCCCTCTCCATCCCTCTCCATCCCCATCCCTCCCCATCTCTCTCCGTCCCCATCCTTCCCCATCCTTTTCCATCCTTCTCCATCCCCTTCTCCATCCCTCCCAGTCTTTCTCTGTCCCCATCCACCTCCATCCCAGGACTCCGTCCCCATCCCTGTCTGCTTCCGTCCCTTCCCGTCCCTGTCCCTGTCCCCGTCCCCGTCCCTGTCCCCGTCCCCATCTCCGTCTCCACCCGGCAGAGCCTGGAGCCGCTGGACCCCAGTGAGAAAGCCAACAAGGTGCTGGCCCGCATCTTCAAGGAGACGGAGCTGAAGCGGCTGAAGGTGCTGGGCTCCGGCGTCTTCGGGACCGTGCACAAGGTGAGCTGGGGGCGGGGGGGGGGGCTCGATGCGGGGGGCTCGGCCGGGGCCAGGCACGGCACCCACCGGGGCACCTCGTCCCCCCCGCAGGGCATCTGGATCCCGGATGGCGACTCCGTCAAGATCCCGGTGAGCATCAAGGTGATCCAGGACGGCAGCGGGCAGCAGTCCTTCCACGCCGTCACCGACGTAAGCCCGCGAGTCGGGGCCGGGGGGGGGGAAACGGGCCAGACCCTGCTCCCCGGGGGGACCCCACAGGTGGCTCGGGGGTGGGTGGTGGGGGGGTGTGTGTGTGTGTGTGTCTCAGCCGCCGTCCCCCGTCCCCGCAGCACATGCTGGCCATCGGCAGCCTGGACCATGCCTACATCGTGCGGCTGCTGGGCATCTGCCCCGGCCCCCAGCTGCAGCTGGTGACGCAGCTCCTGCCCCTGGGCTCCCTCCTCGACTACGTCCGCAAGAACCGCCACAGCATCAGCCCCCAGCTCCTGCTCAACTGGTGCGTCCAGGTGGCCAAGGTGAGCGTGTCCCCCCAGCCCGCCGTGGGGGGGGGTGGGGGTGCGTGTCGTGGCGGGGGGGGGCAGGGATGGGACGGGACGGGATGGGGGGACAGTCCCCAGGACCCCGCTGAGCCTCCCCGGGGGGTCCCGCAGGGGATGTACTACCTGGAGGAGCACCGCATGGTGCACCGCAACCTGGCCGCCCGCAACGTCCTGCTCAAGTCCCCCAGCCAGGCGCAGGTGGCCGATTTCGGCATCGCCGACCTCCTCTACCCCGACGACAAGAAGTATTTCTACAACGAGGTCAAGGTGGGCGCCTGGACCACCCCCCGTGTGTGTGTGTGTGTGTACCCCCCCGGCCCCACAGCCCCTCACCCCCCCCAACAGCCACCCCCAGCCCCATCGCCACAACCCTTCACACCCCGCCACAGCCACCCCCACCCCCAGCCCCACAGCCCCTCACAACCCCCCACAGCCACCCCCAGCCCCACAGCCCCTCACCCCCCACCACAGCCCCCCACATCCCCCCACGGTGTGTGTGTACCCCCCCTGCCCTGTGCCGTGGGGCACCCCCTCCCCATCCTCCCCACCCCACACCCCTGGCACCCGCCGCGTCCCCTCCTCCCCGTGTCCCCGGTACCCCCAGCACCCGGAGACGTCCCGGCCCCTCTGTGCCGCCTGCCCTGTGGGGTGTCCCCCGCCCTGTCCCCGTGTCCCCCCACCCATCCGCGTCCCCCCCACACACACACGCCTTTCCTCGCAGACGCCCATCAAGTGGATGGCGCTGGAGAGCATCCACTTCGGGAAGTACACGCACCAGAGCGACGTCTGGAGCTACGGTGAGCGCTGGAAACCCCCCCACCCACCCACCCCCCCTCTCCCCGGGACCCCTCCGTCCCTCCGGCCCCCGTGGGGCTGACGGGGGACTGTCCCCGCAGGCGTGACGCTGTGGGAGATGATGACGTTCGGGGCCGAGCCCTACGCCGGCATCCGGCTGGCCGAGGTGCCCGACCTGCTGGAGAAGGGCGAGCGGCTCTCGCAGCCCCACATCTGCACCATCGACGTCTACATGGTGATGGTGAAGTGTGAGTGCGGGGCCACCACCCCCGGTCCCCTCCCCGGGGCGGGGTGGGTCTTGCTCCTGTCCCCAGCCCTGTCCCTGTCCCCGGGGGGGGGTGTCCTTCTCCCGTCCCCATCCCTGTCCCCATCCCCGGGGCATCTCTGGGGCTCTGCACCCCCCCGGGGCAGGTCCTGGTCCTGTCCCCACCCTTGTCCCCATCCCCGGGGCAGGGTCCTGGTCGTGTCCCCATCCCTGTCCCCATCGCCGGGGCAGGGTCCCGGTCCTGTCCCCAGCCCTGTCCCTGTCCCCGTCCCCAGACCAGTGTCCTGGTCGTGTCCCCATCCCTGTCCCCATCCTTGGGGCAGGGTCCCTGCTCTGTCCCAATCCCAAGGGCAGGTTCTCGGTCCTGTCCCCACCCCTGTCCCCATCCCCGGGGCAGGGTCCTGGTCGTGTCCCCATCCCTGTCCCCATCCCCAGGGCAGGGTGTCAGTCCCGTCCCCATCCCTGTTCCCAACCCTGGGGCAGGGTCCCAGTCCTGTCCCCATCTCTGTCCCCATCTCTGGGGCAGGGTCCTGGTCGTGTCCCCGTCCCCGGACCAGTGTCCTGGTCGTGTCCCCATCCCCGTCCCCATCCCCGGGGCAGGGTCCCAGCTCTCAGCCCCCCCGCCCCCCCCCAGGCTGGATGATCGACGAGAACATCCGTCCCACCTTCAAGGAGCTGGCGAACGAGTTCACCCGCATGGCCCGCGACCCCCCCCGCTACCTGGTCATCAAGGTGAGCACGGCCCCCCGCCATGGCCACCCCCACCCCCAGCCCCACAGCCCCTCACACCCCCCCAACGGCCACCCCCACCCCTGCCCCCACAGCCCCCCGCATCCCCCCACAGCAACCCCCACCCCCAGCCCCACAGCCCCTCACAACCCCCCACAGCCACCCACAGCCCCTCACCCCCCACCACAGCCCCCGCATCCCGCCACAGCCACCCCCACCCCTGGCCCCACAGCCCCTCGCACCCCCCCACAGCCCCCCACAGCCCCATCGCCACAGCCCTTCACATCCCCCCACAGCCCCTCACCCCCCACCACAGCCCCCCACATTCCCCCACAGCCACCCCCACCCCCTGCCCCACAGCCCCTCACACCCCCCAACCCGCAGCAGGAGAGCGGGGCCGTGCCGCCGGCCGAGCCCCCCACCCTCAGTGACAAGGAGCTGGATGACATGGAGACGCTGGAGCTGGAGGAGGAGGAGGAGGAGCTGGACGCCTCCTTCGGCCTCGCCAGCGGGCTCTACCCTCAGCGCCCGCGGGGCAGCTGCGCCTGGGTGAGACCCCTCTGCCCCCCCCGGGCTGGGGGCTCCGGGGGGTCCTGGGCACGGGGGGGACAGGGTGGGGGGCACGGGGTCCCGGGATGTGACATAGGGGTCCCGGGACGTGGCATGGGGCAGGGTGGGGGGCACGGGGTCCCGGGATGTGTCATGGGGGTCCTGGGACGTCGCATGGGGCAGGGTGGGGGGCACGGGGTCCCGGGATGTGTCATGGGGGTCCTGGGACGTCACATGGGGCAGGGTGGGGGGCGCGGGGTCCCGGGATGTGTCATGGGGGTCCTGGGAGGTCGCATGGGGCAGGGTGGGGGGCACGGGGTCCTTGGACATGGTATGGGGCAGGGAGGGGGGCACAGGGTCTCCCAGCCCCAAACCCCACCAAGGGGGTGGGACGCAGGGCTGACCCATGGGAACCGCCCCCCCCCTCCCCTCTGCCCCATCGTCCCATCCCCTCCGAGCCCTGTCGGGACCCCCACCCTCTTCCCGCAGCGGGGGGTGGGCGTGGGGGTCCCAGCCCCTGTATCCCCCCCGTTGGGTGTCAACCCCCCCTGTCCCCCCGCAGAGCCCCAGCCTGCTCAGCCCCCCGGCCGGCTACATCCCCATGAACCAGCCCGGCCTCGGCAGCGCCCGCCAGGTATCCGTGGGGCGGGGGGGGCGAGGGATGCTGGGGGGCTATAAGGGGTGTCCATGGGGTGCTGGGGGGCTGTAGGAGACAGCCATAGGGTGCTGGGGGGCTATAGGAGGCAGCCATGGGGTGCTGGGGGCTATAGGGGGTGGCTGTAGGGTACTGGGGGGCTATAGAGGGTGGCCATGGGGGGCTATGGTGGGTGTCTATGGGGTGCTGGGGGGCTATAGGAGACAGTCACGGGGTGCTGGAGGGCTATAGGGAGTGACCATGGGGTGCTGTAGGAGACAGCCATAGGGTGCTGGGGGGCTATAGGTGGTGACCATGGGGTGCTGGGGGGCTATAGGAGACAGCCATAGGGTGCTGGGGGGCTATAGGTGGTGACCATGGGGTGCTGGGGGGCTGTAGGAGACAGCCATAGGGTGCTGGGGGGCTATAGGGGTGGCCATGGGGTGCTGGGGGGCTATAGGAGACAGCCATAGGGTGCTGGGGGGCTATAGGTGGTGACCATGGGGTGCTGGGGGGCTATAGGAGACAGCCATAGGGTGCTGGGGGGCTATAGGTGGTGACCATGGGGTGCTGGGGGGCTGTAGGAGACAGCCATAGGGTGCTGGGGGGCTATAGGGGTGGCCATGGGGTGCTGGGGGGCTATAGGAGACAGCCATAGGGTGCTGGGGGGCTATAGGTGGTGACCATGGGGTGCTGGGGGGCTATAGGAGACAGCCATAGGGTGCTGGGGGGCTACAGGGGTGACCATGGGGTGCTGGGGGGCTATAGGAGACAGCCATAGGGTGCTGGGGGGCTATAGGGGTGACCATGGGGTGCTGGGGGGCTATAGAGTCCAACCAATTGGGTGCTGGGGGCGACTATAGACCCCCTATAGCCATGGGGTGCCAGGGCAGGGGGGGCGAAGAGGTGGCCGTGGGATGCCGGGGCGGTGGGAAGTGGAGGGGTGGCCGTGGGGCAGTGGCGGGGCTGGGGGTCCGCATGGGGGTGTCCGTCCGTCCCCCCCCTGCCCCCCCACCCCTCAGCCCCGTTTCCCCCAGGGCGGGGGGTGCCGGCCGCCGCGGCGCAGCCGTCAGGAATCCGTGGGGCGGACGGTGTCGGAGTCATCGGAGGGTCGGGGTACGGCCTCGGAGCTGGACCTGGCCGAGGGGGGGTCGCTGTCGGGGGGGAGCCTCTGCCGCAGCCTGCGCTCGCGGGGGGACAGCGCGTACCTCTCGCAGCGGGAGAGCTTCCCCCCCCCGCCCCCCAGCTCCGAGGGCAGCGAGGAGGACGCCAATGGCTACGTCACCCCCAACTGCACCGGACGGGGTGAGGGCCGGGGGGGGGGTCCCCTCCTTAGGGGGTGGGGGTCCCATCCGTGCAGAATGGGGGGGGTCGGAGCGGGTCTGGGGGCTGCCCCTGCCGTGGGAGTGCAGGGAGCCCGTCCTTGAGGGGTGCTGTGGGGGGGGGTCCCATCCCATGGGGGGGTCCCGTCCCATCAGGGTTTGGGGTTCCGGGGGGTGGGGGCTCATCCTCGCAGGGTTGTGGGGGGGCTGCTGTGTCTGTGGGGTGGGGGCACCCCGTCCCCAGGAGGTGGAGGGGGCCCATCCCCGGCGTTACGGGGGAGGGACGACACCCATTTGTGCAGGGTTGGGGTCCAAGCTGGGGGCGGGGGGGGGGGGCATCATCTTTTAGGGGGTTGTGGAGTGGGATGAACCCCCCCTGTGGCCCAGCCGAGACACCCCCCCCCCCCGCAAAGTGGGGACAGGCCCTATGGGGGGGGGGGGGGGCCTGGCTGGTGTCTCACCCCCCCTCCCCACAGAGCCGGACCCCATGGGGGGGTCGGTGCCGGAGCCGGAGGAGGAGTACGAGTACATGAACCGCCGGCCTGGGGGGCCCCCAGGAGCCCCCCCCCAGCCCCGGCCGGCCTCGCTGGAGGAACTGGGCTACGAGTACATGGAGGTGGGCTCGGAACCGGGGGTCACCCCAGGACCCGCCCCGGGCAGGGGGCAGGAGGAGGAGGACTACGAGTACATGAACAAGCAGCCGCGGCTGAGCCGCTCGCTGGGCAGCGTGGCCGGGGGGCCGGGACCCCGACAGGATGGCGGCCCCCCCCGGCACGACGGCGGCCCCCCCAGGCACGACGGTTACACCGACATGCGGCTGGGGGAGGCCGCCCCGACCCCCGAGGAGGAACAGGGCTACGAGGAGATGGAAGCCGTGCTGGCCCCCCGCTGCCCCGGCTGCCGTGGCCCCCCCGGCCCCCCCCCAACCCCTTGCATGAAGCCCCTGCGGAGCCTGGAGGCTTCGGACTGCGCCTTCGACAACCCCGACTACTGGCACAGCCGCCTCTTCGCCAAGGCGGACGCCCAGCGGACGTAGGGGGCCCCCCCCCCCCGGACCCCCCCACCTGGGGGTCCTGCCGGCCCCCCCGCCGCCTTCCTGGGCCCCCCCCCCGGCCCCGGGGCTGTTTACACTGGATATGAAGGATCCCCCCCAGCCTCAGGGGCATGAGCCGAAGCTGGAGCGTGGGCAGGGGGTGTGGGGGGGTCCCCAGCCCAGCCGGAGCCAGGGGTGGGGGGGGGCCATGAGCCCTTAGGGTGCCCCCCGCTCCCCCCCAGCCCTTCCCAAAGCTGTTCCTGGTGTCCGGGGTCAGTGGGGCTCGGCCGGAGCGCCCCGAGCCGGGGAGGGGGGTGGCCCAGGCCCCTGCAAGAGGGGGTCAGACCCCTAGGTGCCCACTGGGTGCCCCCCAGTCGCCCCCCCCCAGCTGAAGGTGCTCCCCACCTGCGGGGATGCTGGGGTTGGGGGGCCCTGGCCCTGGAGTGCCGGGGGGGGCCCTACTGGGGGTGCCCCAGGGTGCAGCAGCGGGGGTGGGACAGGGTTTCTGGGCAAGAAGGACCCCCCCGGGCTCATTGTCAGGTTCGCCCCCCCCGGTTGGCACCGCACTGAAGGTTTGGGGGTTCCCCCCCCCCGGCCCCGTGGTGTCCTCCGGTCGGGGGTGGGGGGGGCGGGGTGAGGAGGGGGCTGCACAGCCGGCCCCTTTTTGCGCCGTGTTTTTCTCCAGGTTTCACGGGGGTTGCCCGGGGTGGGGGGGCCTGGACCCCCTCCCACCTTTCCTCCTCCCCTACCCCGGGGCGTCACCCCGCGCCCCCCCGGCCCCGGCCGGGTTTGTAAATGCTGAATAAAAACCAAAGGGAATTTGAGCAGAAGCGATGGTGCTGCTGTGGGGGGGTGGGGCCTGGGCGGGAGGGGGCCGTGGGGGTGCGGGGGGGTCGTGGGGAGGGCCCGGAGCCGGTTCGCCCCCCGCCGCCATGAGCGGGCCGCGTCCCGGCGCCGCCCGCAGACTGCATTTCCCAGCGGTCCCCGCGCGTTCCCGCCGACTCTCGCGAGACCCGCGGGGCACGCCGGGAGTTGTAGTTCCGCGCCGGGGAGAGCACGCGCTGCCGGACCGGGCCCGTGTCGCGGCGCCGCGGGGGCCGCTGGGAGTTGTAGTCCGGCGCGGAGGGAGGGGGCGGGGACTCGCCTTCCCAGCGTGCCCCGCGCGGAGCCCGCGCTCCTGCCCTGCTCGCGCTTTCTCGCTCGCGCTCCCCGGAGTCTCCTCAGCGCGGCGGCGGCGGCGGCGGGGGGCGGCGGCGGCGGCTCCCACCATGTCGGGCGAGGAGGAGGCGGCCGAGCTCACCATCGCCGAGGACCTGGTGGTGACCAAGTACAAGATGGGGGGGGACATCGCCAACCGTGAGTGCGGGCCGCGGCCGGGCGGGGGGCGATGGGCCGGGGGCGCCGGGCCTGGCCGGTGCGGAAGCAGGGGGGGCGGGGGGCCGTTGCCCGGGGAGGGGCGGGGGGGAGCGGCGGGCGTGGGGCCTGGAGTGAGGCCTGGAGTTCACCCCCCGCACTCTCCCCCTTAACGCCCGTCTCCACACGCTGGTGGGGGGGGAGGGGGCGGCCGCATGTTCCCCTCGGGGCGACGGGGGCTCCCCGGTTGCCGCAGGCCCCGGCCCCGCGCGGTGGCCGCCGGCGGCACGTGGCCTCCGCGCCCCACGTGCACCGGAGGAGGGGGGGAGGCGGGCAGGGCCTGCCGCCCCCCGCTGCCTTCCCTCCCTCCGCCGGCGGGGCCCGGCCCGGCGGAGGCGCTGGCCCGGGACTGCCCCGCTCCGCTCTTTTGTTGGGGGTTTTAACACGCCCCCCCGCGTCCCGCCGGGCACGGCAGGGCCCCCCCGAAGACCAGCCCCGCGCGGGGGGGACACACAGGATCGGGGCGAGCCCCCCCAGGCCGGCCCGGGAAGGGGGGAGCCCCGCAGGGGGGCCCGTGACACGCGTTGTTCATCCCTAAAACTTTCCCCCCCGTGTCCCCCCCTTCCCCCCGTGTTATTTCCTTTTTGTTGTTATTTTTTTCAACGCTTTTCTTCACCGTCTCACTGACGGCCCCTCCGGGGAGGGGGCGGGGGGGGTGACAGCTCGTTAAAGAGCTCCCGGGACCGGTTCGGTGAGGCAGGACCGGCCCCGGTCCTGGCGTGTCCCACACAGATTGTTGCTGACTTGGGACGCTTCGTCGTCGGCTCCCGAGGGTAACCGGGGAGTGGAAGCCGCGGGGCTGTGAGCCACGGCCATGTGGGTGCCCCTCTGGGGAGGGAGGTCACCCCTTTGGCTCCTCTGGCTGCTGGGCAAGCAGGATTTAAGGGTGGCCTCCCCCAGGTGGCCCTGGCTCCCTGACGGGTGCTGTGAGCGTCTTTAGGAAGAGCAAACGCAGAACTGTGGCAAAAAGTTCCAAATGCCTGAGGTTCTTGTCAGAGCAAAGTGCCTTTAATGATAGAAACTGCCTTTTAATTCCCTGAACGACACGCTGTGGAAGGACGGAGCACAATTAGTAGGTGTTCCTTGGTCAGTGCAATCACGCTCTCTGCTTCGGAGTTTGGTTTGAACGCTCTGATGAGCGCGGCTCTCCATTTATCTTTGCACTCGGTTTGTTTAAAACATTTCCTCTCCTCGCCTCTCTCTGTCCTGCCATCCACCACATGTCTCTTTATCAGAGTTTTGTCTGTACTTAAAAACATTCCCAGTTTGTTACTTGCGGCGCACGGAAAGGTGACTGAAGGGATTTGAAATTTAATTCATCACGCAGGTGAAAAGACTTAGGGTTTTTATTCAGTGTCAGCGAAATTATGAAAACCCTCCTGCTCGTGGACATCCCCTTCGTCTCTTCCGAAGCATTTATTGTACTTGGAGCACAGGCATCGGTGACAGAAACTCCCACCTGACAGAGGCACTTCACCCAACAGCCTCTTGTAAAAACAATGTGCTCGCAGGGCGAGGAGGAACTGCGAGGGTACCTTTTATCTCGGGATCCCACAACATTTCAGGGTCAGCTTTGTGACTCCCTGTGAAATGTCCCAGCTGGGGAGAGGAGGGAGAAGGGGAAGTGGCAGCTCGGGGTCCGGAGCAGCTCAGCCCCCAGAGTAGTGGCGAGGCCATCGAGATGTGGCTCCTCCAGCAGCCCCCTGTGCCGCCATCCAGATGTGTTTGTGATTGTCACCGCAGCGTTTCAACCAAACCTGCCGCTTTTACGCTCCTTTCCCTCCTTATCTGGTTTTATAAAGCACAAGGCAGGGTGCCTACAGCGGAACCAAAACGCTGCTGGGACTTGCGGGCACTGGCATATTCCCAAAAGTGGGTTCAGGCAGCAAAAGTTCCTCTGGCACGGAGCAAGGCCTGTGGAGTTCCGTGTGTCAGGCGGCGCTGGCGCTGCCAGGCCAGAGCAGCAGCACGTGGGTTACCTTAAAAACACCTTTCTGCAGAGGAAGGGACTGGCGTAACTGGCTCTGCTGCGCCCGTCCTGCACTGCTGCCAGCTCTCGTGCCCGGCCAAGGCTTTCAGCTGCTCCGTGCCTCTGGTCCCGCACGTCCGCAGCGCTGGCCCCTGCCCTTTGATGTGCTGCGCGTCCCGTCTCCCAAGTAATTTTCAAACCTGTTTCTGTAGCTCTGACTTCTCCAGGAAGAATGTGGGAGTTTCTGCCCAGCTGCTTTTTCGGACGGCCCTCGGTCTGTGCAGGCCGGTGGCTGAAGCTGCAACCCCCAAAATATATTTGTTTGCTTGCATTCTCTGTGAAAACGTTCTCAAAAACAAAATAACAATTAAAGGGGGATTTCTGCCTGCCCACGGTCCTTTTTGGTGAAGAGCTGAGTCCAGAGTCTTGTTCCCTCTTAGAAAACAAACAGATCTGTCCACCATGGTGCCGTGCGGTGAACGTTGGTGTTAGATTTAAGGCTGTTTATCGTTAACGTGCTTCAACAGCTCCATGTCTGTGTTTGAATTAAGGGGTCCTGCGTGCGGTGGTGGAAGCGGCAAACTCTGGAGCTTCGGTTCTCTTCCTGTGCGAGAAGGGAGACGCCATGATCATGGAAGAGACTGGCAAGATTTTCAAGAAGGAAAAAGAAATGAAAAAAGGTGAGGCCTGCTCCAAAGACTCTCTTCAGCGTGGCCACGGGTTTTGGTCCTGTTGAGTGGTTGGCGTGAATTGTGAGAGCACAGAAAGCGCTACTCTGTGGTAATTAACGTAAGAAATAGTTTGCTATTCCCAGAAAGCCAGTTTTAACCCAAATCCTCCCTCCTGCCCTGCTTGTAAGCACCACTGATGAGCCTCGGCGTCCTGTTCCGATGCATCCCATCCTCCACGTTGTTGTCCCCAGTAGCTCTTGTTTCAGTGGGAGACCTGTGGTACCATTATCGCTGGTCTGTAGCTGCCGTGGAAATTGTGTGACGCTCGCGTGTGTCACCCAGAGCTCCCTGATTTCTGTTCTGGAGACTCGAGGTCCCTTTTGCAGGTGTCTCACCACCTCGGATGTATTTCTTTGACATCCTGGGCAGAAGGAGAGTCGGTGCGGGAGCAGCCCACACGCCGCATTCCTCGTGGCTCTTTGGCCAGAGACTTGTGTAACGGGGCATTTTCCAGCACTTCAGAAACCGAAATCCTGAGTGAGGATCCCCACTGGCGGGGCTGCTGCCTCTGCTGGCTGTGAGGCTGCAAGATTTCATGGATATATATTTATTTTTTTTTTCCCCTTTGTAGGTATTGCCTTCCCAACGAGTATATCGGTAAATAACTGCGTCTGTCACTTCTCCCCACTGAAGAGTGATCAAGACTACATCCTCAAAGACGGAGACTTGGTCAAAATGTAAGCGTCTCGGTTATACTTCTTGTTACAACGATTGTGTTACACTGTTGGCATCTGAGCTTTGCTTTCTAATCCTGCTCGGTGTGTTAAATACTTCCTCGGCGTGGCTAATTAGAGACTCTAATAGCCAGTCAAGTGAAGTGCTGGAAACACGCTTGAATCTTCTGATACTTCTAGAAGTCACAAAAGTTTCCTGAGCTGTGACGCCCCGCCTGTAATTAACTCTCTTTGCGTTGCAGTGACTTGGGAGTCCACGTCGATGGCTTCATAGCGAATGTAGCACACAGTTTTGTCATAGACGCCTCCAAGGTAGGTTGGTAATGGAGTGGTGTCTCCCGTCGCTGCTGTTTTACCTGCGCTCCGAAAGGGAGATTAAAAAGCTGATGTTTGGGTGCTGCTGGTGCCAAAGGCGGCGGTGGCGGCGCAGAGCCTCGGAGCAGTGTCTGCTCCGTTTCGCAAAGGCGCCGCAGGTCTGGTGTCACAGCAGCGATGGGGCGAAAACCGTCCCTTTCCTAAAAATTATCCAGCCCTCTGGCAAATGAGGGCTGAGTGTTTCACTGTTTCAACATGGACAATTTTGCAAGGTTATGTGTAATTTGACAAACCACGTGTGAGCGGCGCTGCAGCGAGCTATTTGCATGTAGAGTGTCTGGGGCTGTGGGGCGGACTGGGCAGACTGGTTTTGCTGCCCCCTCTACTGGCCGAGGCCCAGGGAGTCGCTACCTTCGCCTCTGCAAACTGAGCTGAGGGGTGACCCCAAAATTAGTCCCTTCTGCCCACTTTTCCTGCCTGCACGGACTCTTCTCAGCCGGGGCTGATGGCAGCGTACAACCCCAGCACATGTCGGTGAGGTCACCACCGCGGCACGTGGGGTTTGGGCCGGCATTTTGGCAGTGACACTGAGCCACGCTCACGTGCTGGGAATCAGTGTTGCGTGTGTAAAGTCACCACAGAACGAATTTTTAGCTGTATTCTTGGGAGGAGGATGGCGGCGTGGGTCTTGATAATGGTTTTGCTCCAGTGGCTGCGTCTGAGCGACTTAGTGGGGAGAAGACAAAAAAACCAAAAGTAATCTTTTGAAGTGGACTGAAATCTTTGCAGTTCACGTTTCTGGCTACAGGGGAGTCTTGTTTTGTCTTCAGTCTTTGACAGTGATGCGCTTGTACGAGGGTGTCTCTGTTGAAACTCGAGAGAGAGTCGATTTGGTTGTGGCAGATACTCTTCTGCTCTTCTCATGGAGGAGAGACTAATGATGGAGCTGGAAGCCTTTCCACCTCTGAGCTACATTTCTCTGTCCGCGTCAGGGGGGACGTGTCCAGTTAGATGGAGAATCTCCATCTCTAGACACTCAGAACAGCTTTTTTACTAATAAGAGGGAAGGGAACGCACCTTAAAAAGCCTTTATTTTTTTGTTCTTCCAGGAAAACCCCGTGTCAGGCCGTAAAGCCGATGTCATCAAGGCGGCTCATCTTTGTGCCGAAGCCGCGCTGCGCTTGGTAAAGCCTGGAAACCAGGTGAGTGACTGCTACGAGGCAAAGTGTGTCTGGGCACGGGGCGAGGAGCTCAAGTGCAGGCGCTGCCTGTGCCGCGCTTTGTGTGCCGCAAGAAAAGCATGTGACCTCGCCTGGGAGGAATCGCCCAGCGATGTGGGGAATGTGGAAGCAGCTGTCTGCAGGCAGCTGAGCCGCTGCTGGGGTGAGCACCGGCCTGCTGGGGCTCTTCTGGCAGCACCTCCGGCTTCCCTGCGGGACCCCAGCTCTTCCTGTGCCATGGTGGCTTCGCAGAGAAGCGTGGGTGCTCCCACTCGCCAGTCCTTTCCTTGCTGGGGGCAGCTGGGCTCGCACAGCCGGTGTTCCCTTAAGTCTCCCACTGGCACTTCTCCCTCCTCAGGCGCCGCAGCAGCCATAGGCGATCTCCTTTGTCGCTGTGTTACTATTCCAAACGTACTCGCGTCGCTCTTGGTTCCTGCTGTGCTCCCCTAAAGAGGGGTGGCTTGTGTGAAGGCACCGGGTGCAGTGCGGGAAGCTGAGCTGACCTCGCGTTCTGTGTCATTTTTATTGATGCAGGATTAAAAATGGAAGCCTGACACTGTTTCTCCTTTTTTTTTTTTTTTGAGGGTGTTAGAGCACCAGTCGGTTAGAAAGCCTGCCCGTTTTATCACAGAACGCTGTCAAGTTAAAACAACTGTCATGCTCGTGGCTTGAATTTTGTATCCTTAATGTGTTCTCATGTGTTCTTCATCCAGAACACACAAGTGACAGACGCGTGGAACAAAATAGCCCACTCGTTTCACTGCACGCCGATCGAAGGTAAGGACGGGGAGCAGCCAATCGGGGGGAGTGATGTTTTAGCGGCCCACCAAACCCTGCTCAAATTCTGGGAAGCGTTTAATGACTACGATTCCTGGACACGCCATCTTTAAATGCAGCAGCCTTTGCTAAAAAAAAAAAAAAAATCCCTTCGAAACTCTCTATATTCTTCTTTCTTCCTCTGTTGGTTTTTTGGATTATTAAAGATCCGTTAATCTAGGAATGATAGACACGGGCGTCCATGGCTGGTAGGTAGCGTGGGCTTCCTGCCGACCTCGGGCAAGTCGCGCGACCCTCTGCTTTCGTACTGGACCGCTCGTAGTTAAAACCCCTTTAGCGAATACGCAACAGAGCTCGTTTGTAAGGCAAGAGGCGCTGCAAAGAAGCCCATAGATGTGCAGGGTATGTAATTTCCTGCCAGCTCTAAGCCGATTCCCGTTGTCTTCGCGGGGTTGATAACGGGGGGCGGGAGGGGAAAGGCGCTGGGGCAGCTTCTGGTGGCAATGAGACCGCTTGTGGGAAAAGGTGGCGAGAGCTTAGCCTGACATTTGGCACCCGCAGATGCTTTCCTCCTACTCGGTGACATCACTGTCAAAACGGTTCTTTCGGCCACAATTAAATCGGTCCATTATTCCATTATTAGTTAGATTTCCTGAAAATACTGCAAAGCTGGCTCCTTCTCTTCGCTCGCCTTAGCCCAGTCTTGGAACATGGGTTCCCTGTTCCGTGTGTGGGATGGCTTTGTGGGTCTCCTCAATGCTCTGCGCCTTTCTCTGTGAAAAACCATGGCATCAGCTGCAGTGAGGAGGCGGCCGCTCGCACTGTCAAGGGAGTTTAAGCAGCCACTGTTTTGGAAACAGTCAAGTGCCGTAATTATCCAGGCACTGGCAGCAGCATAAGGCCCCGGTTGATGAAAACAAACGGAGCTGTTGGCGGCTGGGGCTGTGCTTCCCCTCCCCGCCAGCGGCCGCCGTCCTTCCTGAGGGGAGACGTGCGACTGTCCCTGCTGGGCTGGTGGCCTGGGGAGCGGAACAGGAATGGCCGCGAGTGCCCCTTCAATTTGAAGGTGAAGTGTAGGAAAGGAAGGAAAAGGGAAGCAAATCCCCCAGAATACCCTTTGTGTGCTGTACAGCCGAGGTGCTGGGGAAAGGACTGAAAATTTCCATTGATTTGGCATCTTTATAAACACCCCGCACGTGCCTGCGGGTTCACCTCCGCTCCATTGCAGCTCACGGCACGTGCCCGATGGAGACGTGGCGACGCTTCAGAGTGCTTGGCTGCTGGCCGTGCCTCGTGCCGGCGCTTCCAGCTCCTCCTGGCTGGCGAGGAAGCATTGCTGAAGTCAGGGTGGGCTTTGGGGAGCCCGGGCTCTGTGCTAATGCACTTGACGGCCTGCGACTGAAGCCGTAGATGGTTTCCTTCACTGCTGGCTGTAGCCGAGGGCTGCAGTCCTGGGCCCTGGGGTGTTTGTAACCCAAGTCCCGGTGTCGCTGGTTTGCGGCTCAGAGGCGTTAATGGATTCTCTTGTCGCGGCAGGGATGCTGTCACACCAGCTGAAACAGCACGTGATCGATGGAGAGAAAACAATCATCCAGAACCCTACAGACCAGCAAAAGTAAGCATCACCTCTGGGGTCGCTGCTTCCAGCAGCAGTTGGGCGGGGTGTGACTAGGTCCAGAATGGTGACCCTGTTTCTCGCTGCAGTATCAAGGGGGAGGACGTAGCAGGTATGTTTGATTTAACCGGGGTATAGACTGCTCCCCGTATGGCCTCTTTCTTAAAGTCTGACCCAATATGGCAAACTAACAGCTCTCTAGCCCCGTATCTTCTTGCCCTTTCTGTGTGAACGTGAAGCGTGGCTCTGTTTGGGGGTTGTTCTGAGAAGGAAAGGCTGGAAGTCGCTGACGTGAGGCTCCTCGCTGGCACCTACGAGTGTTGTTGGTTTCTGTCCAGTTTCTCGAAGGAGTCTGCTGGAGGCTGCCAGCAAAATAACCAACTGTTGCTCCTCGTAGCAGTGGATGCAAATTCACCAGGAGCTGTGCCAAGACCTACCGTTTTGTCTCGCAGAAGCTGCCAGGAGCCCACTGGATGGTGATGGCTGTCAGTAGGATCTCGGCATGGTTTTGACCTAATGAGCTGGATATGTCATTCCGTTCTGTTCCAGCAGCTCTTCTCCCTCAGAGATCCATCGGGGTTGGGTCTCCTGCTGAACATTTATTGCTCAGTGGCTTTAAAATCCAGCTCTTGGCCTGTAAGTTCTTCGGCGTGGCGAGGTCCCAGGCGTGGTGGGGCTCTTGGCCTGCCTGGGACATGACCACGCGTTCAAAGAGCTGGTGCTGAGTGTCCGAGAGACCTCCCACCCCTTACTGGGGATGGAGCTGCTTGTCATGGGCAGGAGGAGCCCTGGCTGGTCACTGGTTTTTCTCTGCCAGCCCATCACTGACCAGCTCTGCCGCCGCTTCTGCTCTTCTGGTCAGGAACTTGGTCACTGCAGCACAACTTCGTGCTCCGAGACCTTCTCTGGCTGAGCCCAGCGTGGGCCTGTTGGAGGCGCTCTGGCCGTGTAGGAGGTTTTTGCCTTCTCTATTTACCGTTCAGACTCACCAAACTTTGTTTTTTTCTTTTTTTCTTTTTCATCCAGGAAGGACCACGAAAAAGCAGAATTTGAGGTCCATGAAGTTTATGCTGTTGACGTTCTTGTCAGCAGTGGAGAGGGAAAGGTGGGTTTGGTGCTTCTCGGTCTGCCGTTCCGCTGTGCGTGTGGTCAAAGCGGCCACGTTTTGGGATAGTCGTCAGCATCGGGTGGTGCTAACAGCCGCATCCTTGCGAGTGCCAGTCCCAGACAAGGAATACTTGCTGCCTGGCTCTCGCTGCGTCTTTTTGGGTGGCACTTTTTCGATCCCAAAAGTCGAGGTGCCCCTTTCCAGTGTTGGAGTACAGGCGGTGCTGGCGGGGCAGGAGGTTGGCTGGTGTGGCTGAGGAGGTGCTGCGCCGCTTCCCTGGTCTCTCAGCGCTGTTCGCATTTTCAGGCAAAGGACGCCGGCCAGAGAACTACAATTTACAAAAGGGACCCCTCCAAACAGTACGGCTTGAAGATGAAAACCTCCCGTGCCTTTTTCAGCGAGGTGGAGAGGCGCTTTGATACTATGCCATTTACTCTCAGGTATTTGCTCTTACTCGTGGCCTCCCTGTGTGTTCAGAGCCGGGCGCTTTGCGTGAGCTTACAGCCCGCGCTGACGACAAAACCGACTTGATTTCCCGTCACAGAGCGGGAGGCAGCCTTTGCGGCTTTACGTGGGGTTTGCTGTATTTGAGCCCAGGAGTGGGTGTAGGAAGGATGTTACAGGCTTAAGCAGGAATCCCAGGCAGAGCCTGAGGATTTGAGAATCTCCTGTGCCTCGTGTGGCAGGTGGGGAGCGGGGAATCGCGTTTAAAATAAAACAGAGTGGGGTGAAAGCAGTGTCGGGCTGCCGCGTGCAGGGGCGAGGCGGTTCCAGTCGGTTTTTATAAGTGATTTACTCTCAAACTAAGGAAACAATGTTCACTGGATGGGCTCTTTTCACCCTTAAATCCGCTTGCCTTTTCCGCTCTCTGGAGGTAACAGTGCACCCGGCAGCTCCCTGCTCCGACAGTCCGCTTTGTCACCGTACCGCGACAGGGCTGGGGCGAGGGGGACACAAGGGATTCGAGTCTCCAGCCTGACCCTGGGGGCAATTCTGAAACCGGCAGGGTGGAATCTGGCTTCTAGGAAAGGTCCTGAGCTCAGGTGTGGCTCTGTCTCCTCCGCAGGGCATTTGAGGATGAGAAGAAGGCCAGGATGGGGGTGGTGGAATGCGCCAAACACGAGCTGCTCCAGCCTTTCAATGTCCTCTACGAGAAGGAAGGTGAGTGCCGCGGGTGGGAGCCGGCTGTAGACAACTGTCGGTGGGTTCCGGAATCTGGCGAGAGCGTTGCTGACTCTGCCGCTGTGGAAATACCAGAGATGCACTTCGAGGGCCCTGGGATTTATCCTCCAGGAAACTCGCTACCCGTTTGGCTTCTGGATTTTGTTTTGGAGTCGTTCCAGTGATGAGATGAAATTTTTATTTTATTAATTTTTTTTTTTTTTTGTGGAGTGATCTCCTGGGCAGGAGGGAGGATTGCTGGCTGAGGCTCGCTGGTCGGCTTACGGAGCGGGCTCGGCAGGTGGTGCCGAAGGAATTGTTTTGCCTGGCCGGGGCAGGTTTAAGAAGTTCCTGCAAGATGGTTTGGGGTTTTTTTTTTGGTTGTTTTTTTTTTTTTTTTTTAACAGTGACAATATAGAAATCGCATAGGAATCGAAACATCTGGCCGAGATACCTAGTGGATCAGATTTGTGGGGCGGCGGTGCAGTAACGCCCCTTTCTGTCTTGCAGGAGAGTTTGTTGCACAGTTCAAATTCACAGTGCTTTTAATGCCCAACGGTCCCATGAGGATAACCAGCGGCCCCTTCGAACCGGAACTCTACAAATCCGAGTTTGAGGTGCAAGATGGAGAATTGAAGGTTGGTTGAAAAAATAATAATAATAAAACGGATGCAGCGCATCGCACGGCTCACCCTGGCTTGGCGTCCCTCGGGGTTGAAGGTGGGAAGGAAAATCCGCACCACGACCGCAGGGGAGGGACCGAGACCTGAGCTTAGAAAGGGAAAGGTTTGCTGAAGGCCAGCTTGGGCCCCTGCTTTCCTGCCTCGGGCACCAGCTCTCGTGGCTCGATAGTGCCCAGCCCTTTCCTAGGAGGGGCTGAGAACTCGCCACGGCTGGCTCCGGGGCCTCATACCTCGTCGGGGTGTGAGCCCGTGGCGTTCCCCGACCATCTCTGCGCCCCTTGGGACTCCCCTCAGTGGCTGGCAGCGCTTGGTCGGCTTTAAAGGCGGTTTCCCTTTATCTGCCGTCAAAAAAAGGAGTCGGCTTTCTAGCTTCTTACGTTTCCTTCCTGTCTTCAGGCCCTTCTACAAAGTTCTGCAAGCCGGAAGACCCAGAAAAAGAAGAAAAAGAAGGTAATTTGGCCAGGTTTGGGGGGGGGATTCTCTCGCGCTCGGCAGCACCCAAACGTTGCCCAGCTCCTGCTTTGGGTCCACCTTACAGAATGCCCCTGGTGTTCCCCTGCCTCGGGAAGCAGCAGCCTCCCGGAAAGGGTCTCCTTCTTTCCCTCCTTTTTCTTTTTCTCTTTCTTTTCCTCCCAAAAAGGTCCCTTGAGGTGGGGCGGGGGGGCCGGCCGTGCTGTTCCCGTTGTGGCGGCACGTGGTCCCCCGAGCGAGCCCCCTTCTGATGGCCGCTGTGGCTTTGTCTCCGCAGGCTTCCAAGAACGCTGAGAACGCCACCACGGGGGAGACGGCGGAAGAGAACGAGGCCGGCGACTGAGCAGCGCCCGCTCCCTCCACGTAGCGCCCGATTCACACACAGTCGCCCCCTTTTTCCCCCCCTTCCCCCCCGCCCGAAAAAAAAAATTTAAAAAAACCAAACACAAAAACAAAACAACAAAAAAAAAAAAAACCCACACAAAAACCAGAAGCGAAATAACCCGGCACTGTTTGTCTCATAACGACCAAACACCAAACAGGCTGGACTTCCCACTGACTACAACCAGCTCCTCTTGACTTTGCCAACCAGGGAGGGTTCTCTCAGCCACTTCAGACTTCTTAAAAAGAAAGCAGAAAAATAAAATCAGGAGTAAAAGCTAGTCTATAATCCACTCTTTCTAACCTTTTATACTCCCCACACATGAAGAGTTGAACAACCAACTGAGAGAGGGAGCGAAGAGAGCCGCCTGCTTTCCGCTTCCTCCCTTTTTTCTTTTCTTTTTCTTTTTTTTTTTTTTTTTTTTTAAATTTCTCCCTTTACAGATTTTCTTGGAGGGGGGAAAAAAAAGAAAAAAAACCAACCAACCAAAACCCAACCCAACAGCTGATCACGCCCGAGGAAAAAAAAACAAAAAACCGCCCTGTGTTTGGCGACCCGGTACGCGTGGACGGTGGAAGGCGATCGGCCGCACAGGCATTCCTCGCCGATACCCTGGGGCGGAGGATTTCTCGCTCTTCTCTTTTAGCCTCTAGATTGTACATTTATAATTGGGAAGAAAAAAAAAAAAATATAAAATTTTATGTCCCCTGTGAAACTGTAGACTGTTCCGTCTACTCTGGTCTGTCTCTGCCTTGATTTTTACGTATAAACGCTCTATTTTTTAACACGCCGCTGTGGCGAGCTCGTTTTTAAACCGACTGTCCAAGCTGCTGGGGGGCAGATGAGGTTTCCCCCCGCAGCCCCGCGAGCTGCCCGCGCCGGCGGGGGGTGAATTCCCTGGTGTCCGGGGGTGGTGGTGGTGGGGTTTCTTCTCCTGTTTCCACGTCCCGGGAGCACATTCCGCTCTTGGATGTGCTTTTGGTGGCTCTCGGCTGGGACGGGTGAGGGAAACGCAACGGGAGTCGTCGGCCTCGGGCCAGAGTCCGGCTGGGGGTGTTGCGTTGTGCTTCTGGAGTGAGTCTTTTCTTAAAAAACTAAGAAAAAATACCCAAAAAAAGAAAACAAAAAGAAAAACGCCTATTTAACTACATGTAGTTGAATGTGAGAGGTTTTTTCTTCGCTGCTACCTGCTGACGGGCGCTCTGGTTCTTCTGCTGTAGCTGAATTTCGGGGAAAATTCTTTGCCTTGAAGTTTTGGAAAATTTCTTCGCCTTAAAATTTTGGGAAAAATTCCTTGCCTTGAAATTTCAGGAAGGTGCTTTGCCTTGAAATGGCGGGAAAGTGCTTTGCGTTGAGCTTTCGGAAAAGTTCTTCGCCTTGAAATTTTGGGCCAGTTCTTTGCTTTGACATTTCGCAAAAGTTCTTTGCCTTGAAATTTTGGGAAACATTTTTCGCCTTGAAATTTCAGGAAAGTTCTTTGCCTTGAAATTCTGGGAAAAACCTCTTCGCCTTGAAATTCTGGGCAGGTTCTTCACCTTGAAATTTTAGAAAAACTCTTGGCCATTGAAGCTGCTCCCGGGCGTCGCGGCCAGCCCCGGGCTTTCTCCCCCCGATGGGGATTTTCCACCCCAAACTGCCTGCCTGCAAATATCACCACAGTCAAAAAAAGCCAATAAACGATGCGCTGTGTTATTTTTTTTTTCCCCTGAATTCCCCCCCACCCCGTTCCGGAACTGTCGAGGGCACGGATCCGAGGCCTGGACCGTGAGGGACGAGAGAAACCCTCGTTTGGTGTTTTTTAAGCACAATTCTGGCCCGCGCAGGGAAGGGGCGGCGTGAACCTCCCTCACTGACCCACAGCGCAGATTGATAAACCGCAGTTGCTTAATTTAATTTATTTTTACTTTAAAAAAATAAAAAATACTTCATCTCTTGATAAAAGAAACAAAAACCCAGTTTAAAAAAAAAAAGATACAAGTGGAAACTCCCACTAACGGCTCTGTAACTCTTATTTTTCTTCTGTTCCGTATAAATTCATCGGGGCGGCGCGGGGCGAGGGGGGGGGGGGCACTCACCGGGCCCGGGGCTGCGCAAAATGGCGGCGGGCGAGCGGACTACATATCCCGTCATGCCCCGGGAAGGCGGGACTACACTTCCCATCGTGCCCCGCGCCGCGGGAGGGGGCGTGGCCACGGGAGCTACCCTATAAATAGGCCCCGGCGGGCGGCCACGGCCTCTCTCGGCCGCTGCTGCCGCCATCTTGTGGGGCTGCCGCCGCCGCCGCTGCCTCCATCCGGTTCCATCCGCCGCCGCCGCCGGCGCCCGCCCGCCGGGACTGACCGCGGCGCCGCCGCACCGCCATGAGGGCCAAGGTGAGCGGCGGGGGGCGACGCGGGGGCGGCCGATGGCGCTTCATCTCCCCCTGAGCAACGGCCGGGCCTGGCCGGAGAGCCCGGGGGCTGGGGGGGACCCTGAGGGGGGGACTCCGTGGGGAGGGGCCTCCGTTACACCGGGACGTGGAGCGGGGACGGGGGTGTCGGTGCGTGGGGCCGGGGGGTGGGTGAGGGGGGCCGGAGACGGGGTCTCTGGGTGTGTGGGAACGGGGGGGCGGCTTGTTGGGGGGTGCCCTGTCGCGGGGAGGGGGGGTGTCCCTATGTCGTGGGTGGGGGGGGCTCCATATGGGGGGGGGGGTCTCTATCGTGTGGAGGGGGGCTCCATATCGCGGGAAAAGCCCCTGTGTCGGGGGAGGGGGTGTCCGTATCGCGGGGGGGTCCCTATGTCGGGGAGGGGGGTGTGTCCCTGGGCTTCGGGGCAACCCTGCCCCGGGCACACGGCGCGGGGGGACCGCGGCCGCCTACCCTCCCCGGTACCGGCTCTAACGGCGCCGCTCTCCCCCCTTCTTCCCGCAGTGGCGCAAGAAGCGGATGCGCAGGTACGTGGGGCCCCCCCGGGGCTACCGCGGGGAACCGGGGGGGGACCCGGGCCACCGGCCCGTCCTGGTGTGTGAGGCCGACCCCGGGGGCTGAGCGCCGGTGTCTCCGCAGGCTGAAGCGCAAGAGGAGGAAGATGAGGCAAAGGTCCAAGTAGGCCCTGCCGGGCCGCCGCCACCGGGGAGAGACGTCCCGGTGCCCCGTGGGAGGAGGCCCGGCGCCGCGGGGGGATCCCCCCGCGGCGCCGGGCCGGTTGTGTGCTATGTGCCGCCAATAAAGCTGGTGTTGTCGGGACACGGTGTGGTTCCTCGGGAGCGCCGGGGGGGCGGGGCGGATCCTCCGGTAACGGGGCTGGGAGGGGGTTATGGGTCCCCCGGTAACGGGGCGGCGGGATGTCCTCGCGACGGGGGTCACCGAGCTGTGCTGAGGGGGAATCCCGCCCCGCGGGGGCGGGCCGGGGGTCTCGGCGCGGCCGAGGGAGCTCCGCGACGGCGGCGCATCCGTGTGACGTCACTCCTGACGGAAAAAACGTCTCCTGTGCCGCTGCACGCCGGGAGGAAACGCGCGTTTCCTTCCGGGTCGCCCCGGAAGCACCATAGAGCACTTCCGGCCCGGCGCAGAGCGGCGGCCGGAAGGGGCCGCTCATTGTTGGCGCTGGAGGACCCGCGAGGAGGCCGCGAACGGGTGAGTGCGGAGCCGGGGCCGGGACGGGCCGCGCCGCCACCGGGACAGGCCCCGCTCCGCCGTCCCGGGGGCCCCGCGCCGGCCGCCCCCGCTGGGCCCCGCCCCGGGCCCCGCCGCCGCTGCCGGGCCCCGCCGCCGGGCCTGCCCCGGGCCTGCGGGGCGGTTGCTATGGAGACTCGGCGGGGGGGCCGCGCCCCCGCCGCCTTCCCGGTGCGGCCCGGCGGGGCTGTCCCGGGACGGAAGCCCTTCGGAGCCGGGCCCGGCCGCGCCCGCATCGCTCCAGCCGGCCCGGGCTGTCCCCAGTGACACTGGCAGCGCCGGGGAACGGCCGTGAGCGGCTGCCGGGAACCCCCCCGCGGCTCGGGGGGCACTGGGCAGGGACACCCGGGGCTGCGGCGGGACGTGCTGTCCCCGGGCCGGCTGCCGGGCGGTGCCGGTGCCCCGGGGCGGGTGTTTCCCTGTCGGTGTCGGTGTCCTGGGGTGGGTGTTTCCCTGCCAGGGCGGGTGTCCCAGGGCGGGTGTTCCCTCCGCCGGTGCCGGTGTCCTGGGGTGGGTGTTTCCCCCCGGGGGGGTATTTTCTCCCCTGTGCCGGTGTCCCGGGGCACGTGTTTCCCCCTCCATGCTGGTGCCCTGGGGCAGGTGTTCTCTCCGCCGGTGCCGGTGTCCCGGGGTGGGTGTTTTCCCCCTGGTGCTGGGGGGCTGCTCCCAGTGCCCTCCCTCACCCTCCTCCCTCCCTCTTGCAGTGCCCGGAGCCCCGCGTCAGCGGCGGCGGCGGCGACGACGAAGATGCCCGACCGGGACAGCTACAACAATGGCAGCAGCGGCGGTGATGAGGTGGGCGCTAACGCCGACGACATCTGCCGCGATTTCCTGCGCAATGTCTGCAAGCGGGGGAAACGTTGCCGGTTCCGTCACCCCGACATCAGCGAGGTCACCAACCTGGGCGTCCGCAAGAACGAATTCATCTTCTGCCACGACTTCCAGAACAAGGAGTGCGTCCGCCTCAACTGCCGCTTCATCCACGGCACCAAAGAGGACGAGGACTGCTACAAGAAGACGGGCGAGCTGCCCCCGCGCCTGCGGCAGAAGGTGGCGGCCGGGCTTGGCCTCTCGCCCGCCGACCTGCCCAACAGCAAGGAGGAGGTGCCCATCTGCAGGGACTTCTTGAAGGGCGACTGCCAGCGCGGTGCCAAGTGCAAGTTCCAGCACCTGCAGCGGGACTACGAGTACGAGGCGCGAGGCATGGCCGCCCGTGAGCAGGGCATCGTGCCCGCCGGCCGCCGCTACGACCCCTACGACGCCATCTACGATCCCGACCGCTACGATGACCACGACCCCGTGCTGAAACGGCGGCGGGTGGATGGGCTGCACTTCGAGAGCTATGAGTACAGCTTCGCCAGCCCGCGGACGGTGGAGTACCGCCTGCTGGAGGAGGAGAACATCATGCTGCGCAAGCGCGTGGAGGATCTCAAGAAGCAGGTGAACAACCTGCTGGCCACCAACGAGGTGCTGCTGGAGCAAAACGCCCAGTTCCGCAACCAGGCCAAGGTGATGACGCTGAGCTCCACCGCCACCGCCACCGAGCAGACTCTGGCCCCCACCGTGGGCACTGTCACCAACTACAACCACAGCATCGCGCAGACGCATACCACGCTCAGCAGCCAGGCCCTGCAGCCCCGGCCCGTTTCCCAACAGGATTTGGTCGCTCCCGCCGGCGCCCAGGCGGCTCCCCCCGCCAACGCCGCTCCCCCCATGAACCCCGAAATAACCCCGCTTTCGGCCGCCTTGGCCCAGACCATCGCCCAGGGCATGGCCCCCCCTGTCTCCATGGCGCCGGTGGCCGTCTCGGTGGCGCCGGTGGCCGTCTCCATGGCGCAGCCGCTGGGGGGGATCACCATGAGCCACGCCACCACCCCCATGGTGACGTACCCCATCGCCTCCCAGAGCATGAGGATAACGGCCATGCCCCACTGACCCCCCCGCCACGGGGGCCGCGAGCCCCCCACTGAACTGAGCCCCCAGGGGCAGCGGGAGGAGGAGGAAGGACAGACCCTCCCCGGACAGTGATGGCGGCTCCCGGAGAGGTGCAGGAGTGGGGGGTACAGTGACACCCCCTCCCCCCGGGGGCTTTGCTCTTTGGCCTGGCACACCCTGCCCAGGGGTAAGACCTCCCAGGGGGGGAGTCGGGGCCGCTCCCCCCGTGTATGAACACAGCCCCCCTGCCCCATGCCGGGTCTGTGTCCCGGTGGTGGGGGTGGGGGCGGGGGGGGGGGGGGGGCAGCACCGGGGCTGCGGCCCCCCCTGAGCCCTGTAATGTTTTCAACTATTAAAAAAAAAACCAAAAAAGAAGTCAAAAGCGATGGCTGTCCTGCCCCCCTGGTGGCTCTGGGGGGTGTGTATGTGGAGGGGGGGGGGAGTGTGAGGGGCCCCCGGTGGCCCTGGGGGAGGAAGGACCGGGGTGGGGGGTGGGCAGAGACACCGGGACGGCGGCGAGACGCCCCCACCGGGGGCATTAACCGCGCCCCCTCCCTCAGGCCCCGCCCACCAGCGGTATTAGCCACGCCCCCTCTTACTGACCCTGCCCGTCAGGGGTCCTGGCCACGCCCCCTCTCCGGGTCCGCCTACCCGCGGCATCAGCCACGCCCCCTCGCTCAGGCCCCGCCCACCGCCAACACCCCTCCGGCGAAGGGGGCGAGTCAGTCAAGACCCCGCCCATTGTGGGCGTGGTTTAACAGAACACCCGCCCATCGGGGCGTGGTTTTCTCGGGGAAGTCCCGCCCACGGGGGCGTGGCGTATACGGCGGGGCCCCGCCCAGGGAGCGGCGGCGGCGGCGGCGGCGGTGGCGGGATGGAGCGGCGGCTCCCGGGGCTGTCGGCGCTGGGTGTGCTGGGCCGGCGGCTGCTGTGGGCGCTGCCCGCCTACGCCGCGGGGCTCCTGGGGCTGGGGGCGGGCGCGCTGGTGCTGGCGCTGGCGCTTTACGCCGGTTGGCGGCGGCGGCGGCGCGCCCGGCAGCGCGGGTTGGAGTTGGCCGCCCGCCTGCAGCGCGACGAGGAGGCCGCCGTGCGCGCCGCCGCCGCCGGGCTGGGCGCGGCTGCCGGGGAGCTGCCGGCATGGGTAAGCGGCCGCCCGCTTATCGCCCGCGCCGTTAGCTCCGCACCGGGCTCCTCCCGCCGGGCGGGACCCTTCTTCCCCCGGGGCCACCCCTCGCCCGGGGCAGCGGCACCGAACGGCTCCCGCCGGGGGAGGGAACCGGGCTACCGCACCGCTGCCGTCCCCCCCGCGGGACCCCCGGGCCGGGCGGACCCCATCGGCTGCGCCGCGGTCCCCGCTTGGGCTCCCCCCGCCGGGCGGGACCCCCGGGACCGGGCTCCCCCCGCCCCCGCCGGCTGCACCGCATCCTCCCCGGGCCCCGCTACCGGGGATCCCCCCCCTCCGCTGCGCTGCACCCCCGCTTGGGCTTCCCCGGGGCGGGCAGGACCCCCGGGGTCCCGCACCCCCCCACCAGCCGCACCGCATCCACCGCGGCTTCGCTAACGGGGACACCCCCCCCACCTCCCACCCCGCTGCACCGGGACCCTCCGCGCCGGCTGCACCGCATTCCCCACCCCCCCCCTCCTCCCGGGACCGCCAAACGCTGCATCGCACCCCCCGCTGCCCCCGGGTGGGGTCCCCCCGCTCGGCCCCCCCGCGATGGGGTAACCGGCCCCCCCCGGGTACCGCCCGGGGCCTTCCGGCAGCGCCGAGGACGGGCCGTGACTCACCGGGCCCGGGGGGGGGGGCCGTTTCCTGCCCGGCCGCGGGCTGGGGCGGGCGCGGGGGGGCCGGGACCCCCTCCCGTGGTGCCGGGGGGGGTCGAGACCCCCCTTCTCGAGATACCCCCCCCTCCCCCCCCGCGGGAACGGCCACTACGGGGCTGGAGCTGCCGCCAGATGTTGGTCACAGCTGCGGGGGGGGTGTCACACACCCCACCTCGGCCCCGGCTGTGATCGCACCCCCCTCCCCCCCCTTCCCGAGACAGCCCCGGTTGGGGAAACTGAGGCACGCAACTGGGTGGGGCCGTGACGTCACACGGAGCAAAAACTGCGGCCGGGCTTCCCCCTTTCCCCCCCCCTCCCGGCATCCGGACAGAATTACACCCACCCCCCCGACCCCCACCCCCGGCCTCACGACACCCCCGGCCTGTCCGCCCGCAGGTGAGCTTCCCGGACGTGGAGAGGGCGGAATGGCTGAACAAGGTGAGGTGTCCGTCCGTCCATCCTGCCCTCCAGCCCGGAATCCCTGCCTCCATCCCTCCCTCTATCCCTCTCTCTTTCCATCCCTCCCTCCATCCCTGCATCCTTCCCTTGAGCCCTGCAGCCCTCCATCCATCCCTCCCTCCCTTGATCTCTGCATCCCTCCTGTGTCCCTCCATCCCTCCCTTGATCCCTGCATCTCTCCATCCCTCTCTGCCACTTTCCCTCCCTCCATCCCTCCATCCGTCCCTCCATCCATCCATCCATCTGTCCCTCCATCCCTCCCTTGATCCCTGCATCCCCCCATCCCTCTCTGCCTCCATCTGTCCCTCCTCCATCCGTCCCTTCATCCATCCCTCCCTCCATCCCTGCATCCATCCGCCCCTCCCTCCATCCATCTCACCATCCACCCATCCATCCATCCATCCCTCCTGCGTCCCTCCATCCCTCCCTCCATCCCTGCATCCCTCCCTTGATCCCTGCATCCCTCCATCCATCCCTTGCTCTCTGCATCCCCCCTGCATCCCTCTCCCTCCCTCCCTCCATCCATCCCTCCTATGTTCCTCCATCCCTCCCTCCATCCCTGCATCCCTCCCTTGATCCCTGCATCCCTCCATCCCTCCCTCCATCCATCCCTCCCTCCCTCCATCCATCCCTCCAGCCATCCCTCCCTCCCTCCTATGTCCCTCCATCCCTGCATCCCTCCCTTGATCCCTGCATCCCTCCACCCCTCCATCCATCCCTCGGTCTCTGCATCCTCCCTGCATTCCTCCGTCCCCGCGTCCTTCCCTCGATCCCTCCGTCCATCCGTCCCTCCGCCGGCAGGTGCTGGCGCAGGCCTGGCCCTTCTTCGGGCAGTACATGGAGAAGCTGCTGGTGGAGAACATCGCTCCGGCCATCCGGGCCTCCAACACCCACCTCCAGACCTTCACCTTCACCAGGGTGGACATGGGCGAGAAGGTAGGGCTCCCCCCGGGGCGGGGTGCCCCCCTCGCCCCCCCCCCCCCCCCCGGGCACCGTTCACCGCTGCCCCCCCTTCCCCCCGCAGCCTCTCCGGGTCCTGGGGGTCCGGGCTCACCCCGGCGCCCACAAGAAGCAGATCCTGCTGGATCTCAACATCAGGTGAGCGGCCGGAGTCACCCGTGTGATGAAGGCGTCAGGTCTCAATCCCCCCCGTGTCGTGTGTGTCGTCTGTGCCCCCCCCCCCCCCCCCAACTCCTTGTCTGGGGTCTCCCACACCAGCTGCTGGAGCTCCCCCTCGTTGGGGGGGGGTCGTTGTGGTGAAGAAATACCACCCCCCCACCTCGTCCCTATGTCCCGTCCCCCGCAGCTACGTGGGTGACGTCCAGATCGACGTGGAGGTGAAGAAGTTCTTCTGCAAGGCGGGGGTGAAAGGCATGCAGGTGAGGGGGGGGGGCCGGGGTTGGGGGCCCGGGGAGCTGGCGGGGGGTGTGTGTGTGTGTGTGTGGGGGTGTCACGTCTCAACTCTGTCCCCCCCCGCCCTCCCCAGCTGCACGGGATGCTGCGGATCATCCTGGAGCCCCTCATCGGGGACGTCCCCATCGTGGGGGCCCTCACCATGTTCTTCATCCGGCGCCCGGTGAGTAACCCCCCCGCTCCCCCCCCTCCCCAGGACAGGCAGGATGGGGCTGGGGTCTGCCCCCCCGCCCCCCAATCTGACCCCTTTCCCCCCCACCCCTCCACCCCACCTCATTCCCAGACCTTGGACATCAACTGGACGGGGATGACCAACCTCCTGGACATCCCGGGGCTCAGGTGAGCCCCAGCCCGGCTGCAGGGACTTCTGGGGGGGGGTGGTGGGGTGGTGTCACATCCATGCCCCCCTCCACCCCCCCAATCCCATGACTGTGTGTCTTTTCCCCCTCCCAGCTCCATGTCGGACACGATGATCATGGACGCCATCTCCTCCTACCTCGTCCTTCCCAACCGCCTCCTGGTCCCGCTGGTCCCCGACCTCCACGATGCCGCCCAGCTCCGCTGCCCCCTGCCCCGGGTAAGGGCTGTCCCGGGGGGGCGGGGGGAGTGTGGAGGGGAGGGGGGTGTCCCTTCTTAGCTGACACCCCCCAACCTCCCCCCACCCCCCAAATCTCTGGCGGGGGGGGTGTCCCTTCCTAGCTGACACCCCCCCCCCCACACTCCCCCCTCCCAAATCTCTGGCGGGGGGGGGTGTCCCTTCCTAGCTGACACCCCCCCCCCAAATCTCTGGCAGGGGGTGGTGCGGGTGCACCTCCGGGCCGCCCGGGACCTGCGCTCGAAGGATCGGTTCATGGGGGGGCTGGTGGAGGGCAAGTCGGACCCCTACGCCGTCCTGCGGGTGGGCACCCAGGTGGCCACCAGCCGCGTCATCGACAACAACCTCAACCCCACCTGGGACGAGGTCTACGAGGTGCGACCCCCCCACCCCCCCCAGACCCATCACCCCCCCCCCCAAACCAGCCGCGGTTGTTGGGGGGGGGGGGTTGGGTGGGCACAAGGACCCTCCCCATATCCCCAGCCGGGCTGGGGGGGGGGGGGCAGCAGGAGCGTCCCAACCCCGACACGGGGACACCCCCCCGGTGGTGTCCCCAGCCTGGGCGTGGGGACCCCCCGCCCTCCCCATGTACATCCCACCCCCTCCCCCGCCATGTCTCTGTCCGTGTGTGTGTGTGTGTGTGTCCCTACGCCGACCCTGTGTCCGTCCCCCCCCCAGTTCATCGTCCACGAGGTGCCGGGGCAGGAGATGGAGGTGGAGCTGTTTGACAAGGACCCCGACCAGGACGATCTCCTGGGCAGGTGAGGTGGGGGGGGGCAGACACCCCCCCCCCCCCCCCCCCCAAAGCCCCCCCAAATCCAACAGCTCACGGCCTTTCCCTCCCCCCCCCCCCGCCCTCAGGATGAAGCTGGATTTTGGGGAGGTGCTGAAGGCCCGGGTGCTGGAGGAGGTGGGTGCCAGGGCGAAGGAAGGGGGGTGCTGGAGGGGGGGGGGTCGGAGGGGGCCGTGCTGACCCCTCTGTGTCCTGTGTGTTGTGTCCCCCCCCCCACCCCCGCCAGTGGTTCCCGCTGCAGGAGGGGGGCCGGGGTCGGCTGCACCTGCGCCTGGAGTGGCTCTCCCTCATGGCCGACGCCTCCAAGCTGGAGCAGGTGAGCGGAGCTCAGCGCAGAGATGAGTTTGTCGGGGCTCAGCCTAGAGATGAGTTTGTCAGGCCTCAGCGCAGAGATGAGTTTGCCGGGGCTCAGCCCAGAAATGAGTTTGCCGGAGCTCAACCCACAGATGAGTTTCCCAGGTCTCAGCCCAGACATGAGTTTGTCAGGCCTCAGCGCAGAGATGAGTTTGCCGGGGCTCAGCCCAGAAATGAGTTTGCCAGGTCTCAGCCCAGAGAGGAGTTTCCCAGGTCTCAGCCCAGAGAGGAGTTTGCTGGGGCTCAGCCCAGAGATGAGTTTCCCAGGCCGCAGCCCAGGGATGAATTTGCCAGGGCTCAGCCCAGCCTGGGGGGGGTGTGTGACAAGGTTGGGGGCCAGGGGTGGGGGCAGGTGCTGTCTGCCTCAGAGACCCCCCCCACCCCACCCCCCCGACGCCATCTCTACCCGCCCCCCCCCCCCCCCCCCGGGTCACATCCCCCAGGTTTTGGAGAGGAACCGGACGATCGTGGCCAAACCCGATCCCCCGTCTGCCGCCATCCTGGTCGTGTACCTGGACCGGGCCGAGGAGCTGCCCGTGAGTGTGTGTGGGGGGGGGGGGTCTGCGGGGGCAGGGAGGAGGCTCAGGTGGCCAATTCCCTGCCCCGGGCATGATGGGGGGGGGGGTGGTGGGGTGTCAGACGTGTGTGGGGACACCCCCCCGCCCCCTCCTTCAACCCCCGGTTTCTGCGTAGGTGAAGAAGCCGGGCAAGGAGCCCAACCCCATGGTGCAGGTCTCGGTGCAGGACGTCACGCAGGAGAGCAAGGTGGGCTGGGGGGAGCCCAGCCGAGGAGGGGTTGGGGTGGGGGACCAGGGACCCACCGGAGTCGGGGGGGGGTTGGGTTCTAACCCCATTTCTCGCCCCCCTCCCCCCCCCCCCAGGTGGTCTATAACACCTCGGCGCCCGTCTGGGAAGATGCTTTTCGCTTCTTCCTGCACGACCCCGTCAACCAAGACGTGGACATCCAGGCGAGACCCCCCGCAACAGCTCCCCACATTCACCCCCCCCATCCCCCCCAGCCCCAGCCCCATCTCTCCCCCGTATCCCTCAAATCCCTGCCCCCATTTCCCCCCCCAAATCTTCCCCCCCCGCCCTTTCTCCCCGTATTCCCCCCAAATCCCAGCCTGTTTTCCCCCAAAAAATCCTCCAACCCCCCCCCTTTCTCCCCCATTTCTCCCCAAACACCCCCAAAATCCCTGTCCCCTGTCCGTTTCCACCCCCACATCCTCCAGCACCCCATTTCTCCCCCCTTTCTCCCCCCTTCTCCCCCCTTCTCCCCCCTTTCTCCCCCTTTCTCCCCCTTTCTCCCCCCTTTCTCCCCCTTTCTCCCCCCTTTCTCCCCATATCCCTCCAAATCACTGTCTCATTTCCCCCAAAATCTTCCAACCCCCCCCCCTTTCTCCCCATATTCCCCCCAAATCCCTGTCCCGTTTCTCCCTCAAATCCTCCAACCCCCTTCTCCCCCCTTTTTCTCCCCATATCCCCCCAAATCCCCATCCCGTTTCCCCCCACATCCTCCAACCCCTTTTCTCCCCCTTTTCTCCCGTTTCTCCCCCTTTCTCCCCCCATATCCCCCCAAATCCCCATCCCGTTTCCCCCCCACATCCTCCAACCCCTTTTCTCCCCCTTTTCTCCCGTTTCTCCCCCTTTTCTCCCCCATATCCCCCCAAATCCCCATCCCGTTTCCCCCCCCGCATACTCCAACCCCCCGTTTCTCCCCCCTTTCTCCCCATATCCCCCCAAATCCCCATCCCGTTTCCCCCCCATGTACTCCAACCCCCCTTTCTCCCCATAACCCCCCAAACCCCCCTCCCATTCCCCCCCCCCCCAAAACCTCCATCACCCGTTTCTCACCCGTTTCTCGCCCCTTTCTCCCCTTTTTTCCCCATATTCCCCCCAACCTCTCCCCGGGCCGCTTTCCCCCTGGCCTCCCGTGACCCCCACCCCCTGTGTCGTGTGTGTCGTCCCCCCCCAGGTGAAGGACGACCCCCGTCAGGGCAGCCTGGGGTCCCTCTCGCTGCCCCTCTCCCGCCTGCTGCAGGCGCCGGATCTCACCCTGCACCAGCCCTTCCAGCTCCAGCGCTCGGGGCCCGGCAGCCGCCTCCACATGAAGCTGGTCCTGCGGGTGAGGGGCTGGGGGGGTGTCGGGGGGGGGGGTTCCTGCCCCTTCCACCTTTCATGTCCCACCCTCAGGAAAAGAGGGGGAATGGGGGGGGTGGGGGACGACTTCAGACCCGTAGATTCCCGGCGGTGGGGAGGAAGGCGGGGGGAATCGCCAGGTCCGCGTAGAAACGTTCGTTAGGTGGCCAAAACGGTTAGCGCGGGGTCTTAACGAGGCCACGGTAATTGGCGAGGTGTGCGACAAGCGGTGGCGGAGGGTGAGGGGCGCGGCGTGTTTTTAATGAAGGTGATAACTCTGACCGTTACTTAACGACTGCCAGAGGAAAGAGAAAGCGAGGGATGGAGAAAGGAGAAGACACAGAGAAGAAGAGAGAGAGAAAGAGCTCAACGGGCCGGGATCCAGCGTCTTTTTCAGGGAATCCTCCCAGGCGTAATCTTCCTTTTTCTTGGGAGGAATCTTCCCAGACATGGTTTTCTTCCTTGGGAAGAATCTTCCCGAGCATAATCTTCTTTCTTGGAAGAATATTCCTGGGCACGGTTTTCTTCCTTGGGAAGAATCTTCCCCGGCATTGATCTTCATTCTTGGGAAGAATCTTCCCACACACAGTCTTCTTTCTTGGGAAGAATCTTCCCAAACACGGTTTTCTTCCTTGGGAGGAATCTTCCCTGGCATTGATCTTCTTTCTTGGGAAGAATCTTCCTGGGCATGGTCTTCTTCCCTGGGAAGAATCTTCTCGGGCATAATCTTCTTCTTTCTTGGGAAGAATCTTCCTGGGCATGGTATTCTTGGGAAGAATCTTCCTGGGCATGGTATTCTTGGGAAGAATCTTCTCAGGCACGTTCTTCTTTCTTGGGAAGAATCTTCCTGGGCATAATCTTCATTCTTGGAAAAATCTTCCCAGGCACGGTCTTCTTGCGAAGAATCTTCCCAGGCATAATCTTCTTCTTTCGTGGGAAGAATCTTCCCAGGCACGGTCTTCTTTCTTGGGAAGAATCTCCCCAGGCATGGTCTTCTTTCTTGGGAAAAGTCTTCCCAGGCATGGTCTTCTTCCTTGGGAAGAATCTTCCCAGACACGGTCTTCTTTTGTTTCTTCTTTGTTCCCCCCGTAAGGGCGCTTATTTTTCCCCTTTTATGTTTGCTGGATTAGCAGGGCCCGCCCCACTCGTTATGGGGCAGTTTCACCCCAGGTTTCTCCCCCCGCCCCCCCCGCCTCCCCATCCCGTCCCGTCCCGGGTGACAGCGGCCGCACGATTCGGGTGGGGAGAGGAGAACTAGAGTCCCACCTGTGGAGCGCGAGCTCGGTGATCTTCGGGAGGGCGCGCTGGGCTGCCGTACGCTGCCGTACGCGCGGCGAAGCGAAGGTCGCTCGCGGGACACAATGGCCTGGGGGGGTGGGAGGGGGGGGCGGTGGGGGGAGCAGAGGACGAGCAAGCTCATCACACCAGTGGCAGAACTATCCTGCCTGCGCAAGAGCCTTCTCCCCACCCGGCCAGGCGCCTTCGCGCGTGTTTGAAGCGTTCCGTGGAAGGCTTGGAGGGCCTTCTGCATGCCCCCCCCGCCCCCCCCCAGGGAATTTATGGGATGTCTCTTACACCCACCCCCCCCCACCCACCCCCCACCGCCGCCTCCTCGCCCCCATCCCCGCAGGTGCTCTTCTTCGACGCCCCGGAGAACGCTGGCCCCCCACCCACCCCCCCAGGGCAGCTAGACCCCCCCGCCAGCACCGGCGGCACCCACCGGCCCCCCCAGGCCAGCCCTGACCCACAGTTCGGCACCGAGGTGGGGGGGGGGGGGGGGCGGGGTTGGGGGATCCACCGGGGGTCTGGAGGACTCGGGGGGTGGGGGGCAAGATGGGGGTCAGGAGTGGGGGGACCTGCAGAGGGGAATGGTGTAGGGGGGCTGGGGGGGTCCTGGGGGGCAGGATGGGGGGTCCTGGGGGGCAGGATGAGGGTCAGGGGATGGGGGGGGTCCTGGGGGGCAGGATGGGGGTCAGGGGATGGGGGGGGTCCTGGGGGTGGCAGGATGGGGGGTCCTGGGGGGCAGGATGGGGGTCAGGGGAGGGGGGGGGGTGTTGGGGAGCAGGATGGGGCGTCCTTTGTGGGGGGGGGCAGGATGGAGGGTCCTGGGGGGGCAGGATGGGAATCTGTGGGACCTGAAGACCAGGAGGGTCCTGGTGGGGAGGATGGGGGGGATCCTGGGGTGAGGTTGGGGGGGTCCAGGGTGGGGGGGGGGGGGTGAGGGCTGGGGGCGGTTGGGGCTGGCCATGCCTGGCGGCCCCCCCCTCCCGGTGCCAGCACGTCCCCCCCGTGTCCCCAGCGCGTGCTGCGGATCCACCTCCTGGAGGCCGAGAACCTGGTGGCCAAAGACAACTTCTTCAAGGGGGTGGTGCGGGGCCGCTCCGACCCCTACACCAAGGTCCGGGTGGCCGGGAGGGTCTTCCGCAGCCGCGTGATCAAGGAGGACCTCAACCCCCGCTGGAACGAGGTCTACGAGGTACCCCCCGTCCCCATCCTGTCCCCGTCCCATCCCATCCCACCCCTATTCCCATCACCATCCCCGTCCCATCCCATATCCCCATCCCCATCCCATTCCTATTCCTGTTCCCATCCCCATCCCATCCCACCCCATCTCATCCCTATTCCCATCCCATCCACACCCCATCCCTATTCCCATCCCATCCACATCCCATCCCATCACATCCCCATCCCTCCTCATCCCATCCCTGTCCCTGTCCCTGTCCCATCCTATCCGAACCCAATCCCCATCTCATTCCTATCCCCATCCCCATCCCATATCCCCATCCCTTCCCCTCCCTATCCTCATCCCATTCCTAGTCCCATCCCCATCCCATCCCATCTCATCCCTATTCCCATCCCATCCCCATCCTCATCCCCTTCCCTCCCCATCCCATCCCTGTCCCTGTCCCCGTCCCATCCTATCTGAACCCAATCCCCATCCCATCCCATATCCCCATTCCCATCCCATCCCCATCCCTTCCCCTCGCCAATTCCATCCCATCCCCATCCCATCTCATCCCATCCCTATCCCATCCACATCCCATTCCTATTCCCATCCCCATCTCATCCCTATTCCCATCCCCATCCCTTTCCTATTCCCGTCCCCATCCCCATCCCATCCCCATTCCATCCCATCCCATATCCCCATCCTCATCCTTTCCCCTTCCCATCCCATTCCTATTCCCGTCCCCATCCCATATCCCCGTCCCCACCCCTTCCCATCCACGTGGGCACGGATGTGCTGGGGGCGGAGGGGGGGATGCCATCCTTCCCCCAGGAGGGGAAACTGAGGCAGGGGGGAGCCAGGCGTCCGGGGGGGGTGGGGTGGGGGGGTTGTCCCCACCGGTGACACCTCTCCCTGCCCAGGCCATCGTGGACAACATCCCGGGGCAGGACGTGGAGTTCGAGCTCTTCGACAAGGACATCGATAAGGACGACTTCTTGGGCCGGTGGGTGCTGGGGGGGCGGGGGGGGGGCAGGGGGCTGTGGGGTGGCTCCCCTCCCCCCCCCCCAGCCCTCACCAACTCCCCCCCCCCCCCCCCAGGTGCAAGGTGCCGCTGAGGCGGGTGCTGAGCAGCCGCGTCGTGGATGAGGTAGGAGAGAGGGGCCGGGGGGGGCTGCAGCGGGGAGGGGGGGGGGTGACTGCGCCGGGGGGGTCTCACCCACCCTCCCTGTCCCACCAGTGGCTGCCCCTGGAGGAGGTGAAGTCGGGGCGGCTGCACGTGCGGCTGGAGAGCCTGGACCCCCGCCCCAGCGTCGCCCTCCTCCAGCAGGTAACGGCCCCCGGGACACCAGGACACAGGGGGCACGGCCGGCCCTGAGCCCCTTCCCATCCCCATCCCTATTCCCATCCCCATCCCTGTCCCATCCCAATCCTGCCCCAATCCCATCCCCATCCATCCCCGTCCCCATCCCATCCCCGTCCCCATCCCATTCCTATTCCCATCCCCATCCCGTTCCCATCCCCATCCAACCCCATCTGATCCCCATCCCATCCCCGTCCTTGTCCCCATCCCATCCCATCCCATCCGATTCCCGTCCCCATCCCGTTCCTATTCCCATCCCCATCCCATTCCCATCCCTCCCCATCCCCATCTGATCCCCATCCAATCCCATCTGATCCCCATCCCATTCCTATTCCCATCCCATCCTACCCAAACCCAATCCCATCCCTTCCCATCCCCATCCCCGTTCCCATCCAAACCCATCCCAACCCATCCCCCTCCCTGTTCCCTCCCTGTCCCCATCCCATCCCCATTTGATTCCTATCCCCATCCCTGTCCCCATCCCATACCCATCCCTGTCCCATCCCAATCCCACCCCAATCCTATCCCCATCCACCTCCATCCCCATCCCATCCCATTCCCATCCTCATCCCCATCCCATTCCCATCCAATCCCATCTGATCCCCATCCCATTTCTATTCCCATCCCCATCCCATCCTATCCAAACCCAATCCCATCCCTTCCCATCCCCATCCCCGTTCCCATCCAAACCCATCCCAACCCATCCCCCTCCCTGTTCCCTCCCTGTCCCCATCCCATCCCTATTCCCATCCCATCCCCATCCCTATTCCCATTTCCATCCCATCCTATCCAAACCCAATCCCCATCCCAATCCTACCCCAATCCCATCTCATCCCATCCCCATCCCTATCCCCATCTCTGAGCATCCCCATGTGTCCCCGTGCATCCCTGTCCCCGTGTGTCCCTGCGCCGTGGCGGCCCCCCCCCAGCCCGCCCACCCCCCGTGTCCCCCCAGGTCCTGCACACCAACAGCCTCCTGCAGCCCCCCCGCGGCGAGGAGCTCTCGGCTGCGCTGCTCTCCGTCTTCGTGGACCGAGCCGACGACCTCCAGGTGAGTGACCGCTCCGTCCCCATCCGTCCCCATCGGTCCTCGTCGTCCCCACCCCCGGCCCCATCATCCCCATCCATCGTCCCCATCGGTCCTCATCGTCCCCATCCCCGTCCCCATCATCCCCATCATCCCTGTCATCCCCATCCATCCCCGTCTGTCCCCATCAGTCCTCATTGTCCCCATCCCCATCCATCCCCATTGGTCCCCATCTGTCCCCATCGGTCCCCATTGTCCCCATCCGTTCCCTCCATCCCCATCGGTCCCTATTGGTCCCCATCCATCCCCATCGATCCCCATCCATCCCCATCCATCCCCATCCATCCCCGTCCATCCCCACCGTCCCCATTGGTCCCCACTGTCTCCATTGGTCCCCATCCATTCCCATCCGTCCCCATCACTCCCTGTCATCCCTGTTGTCCCCATCTATCCCCATCCATCCCTATCTATCCCTATCTATCCCCATCCATCCCCATCGATCCCCACTGTCCCCATCCATCCCCATCGCTCCCTGTCATCCCCATTGTCCCCATCTATGCCCATACATCCCTATCTATCCCCATCCATCCCCATCGTCCCCATCCGTCCCCATTGTCCCCATCATCCCCATACATCCCCATTGGTCCTCATTGTCCCTATCCGTCCCCATCTGTTCCCTTCATCCGCATCAATCCCCATCCATCCCCATCGGCCCCATCGATCCTCATTGGTCCCCACTGTCCCCATTGCTCCCCATCCGTCCCCATCGCTCCCTGTCATCCCTGTTGTCCCCATCTATGCCCATCCATCCCTATCTATCCCCATCCATCCCCATTGTCCCCATCCGTCCCCATCATCCCCATTGTCCCCATCCATCCTCATTGGTTCCCATCCATCCCCATCCGTCCCCATTGGTCCTCATTGTCCCCATCGGTCCTTATTGTCCCCATCCCCAGCTATCCCCATTGGTCCCCATTGGTCCCCATCCATCCCCATCCATCCCCACTGTCTCCATTTGTCCCCATCCGTCCCCATCGCTCCCTGTCATCCCCGTTGTCCCCATCTATTCCCATCCATCCCTATCTATCCCCATCCGTCCCCATCGTCCCCATCCGTCCCCACTGTCCCCATTGGTCTCCATCCGTCCCCTCTGTCCCCATTGGTCCCCGTTGTCCCCATCGTCCCCATCCCGCTGTCCCCCAGCTCCGGAAGGGCTCCAAGCCGCCTGCTGCCTTCGCCAGCCTGGCCGTGCGTGACGTCTCCGTCAAGACCAAGGTACGACGCAGTGGGGGGCCGGGGGGGCCGGGGGGGATGAGACGGGGGGGTGTGTGTGCGGGGGGGGGGGGGTCTCTCACCCGCTCTCCCACCCCCAGACCTGCGCCCCGACGGCCGAGCCCGTGTGGGACGAAGGCTTCTCCTTCCTCATCAAGCGGCCGCACGTGGAGTCGCTGGAGCTGCAGGTCTCAGTCCCATCCCGGTGCCGGAGGCGGGGGGGGGGTCCTCCCGTCCCCTCACCCGGGGGTGGGGGGGTCCCATGGCGGGGTGCTGAGCCCCCTGT